>NW_026652281.1:153777067-153880979 GCF_009828535.3 Hylobates moloch
GAGTAGCTGGGACTACAGGGGTGTTGCCACCATGTCCAGCTAATTTTTGTATTTTTAGTAGAGACGGGGTTTCACCATGCTGGCCAGGCTGGTCTCCAACTCCTGGCCTCGTGATCTGCCTGCCTTGGCAAAGTGCTGGGATTATAGGCATGAGCCACCGCGCCTGGCTACAAGTTTTTTTTTTTTTTGAGACGGAGTCTTGCTCTGTCGCCCAGGCTGGAATGCAATGGCATGATCTTGGCTCACTACAACCTCTGCCTCCTGGGTTCAAGCGATTCTCCTGCCTCAGACTCCCGAGTAGCTGGGATTACAGGTGGGCACCACCACGGCCAGCTAATTTTTGTGTTTTTAGTAGAGACAGGGTTTCACCATGTTAGCCAGGCTGGTCTCAAACTCCTGACCTCAGATGATCCACCCTCCTCAGTCTTCCAAAGTGCTGGGATTACAGGCGTAAGCCACCGCACCTGGCCCATCTATAAGTATTAATATAAGTATTAAGCATCAAAAAAAATCTGTAAGTGTTAAGCCAACTTCTTTAATGCTTCTGGTAGTTCTATGAACTTAAACTAGCTGGCTTGTTTCCGTTGCTTATTGCTGAAAATCTTGGCTGATATGTTTCGAGGGCCCTGGTCTTGCCAGTCTCTTTCCTTACCTTGTAGCACATTCTCCCTCCTTTGAGTTGACAAGCATCTTCCTCCTCAGAGCCTTGGCACATGCTGTTACCTCTGCCTGGAACATTCCTTACCCCCACCTTCCTACCCACCACCCACCCACAGGCGGATCACTCAGTTTAAATGTCACGTCCTCAGGGAGACCTTCCCCGGCCCACCCCCAGTCTGGGCTTTGGGCTCCTGCTACAGACTCAGGCTGCACTGGGTTTGCAGCACTTTGTTACAACTGCCACAGGTCATTTGTACCCAGGAGTCCTCTAGGGAGAGTGTGTCTCATTCCAGGGTCCTGGCGTATAGTTGAGGTTGAGGAAAAATCAATTCTCTTTCCCACACTCTCTAGGGAATCCCTCCTCTGTCTTTTTTTTTTTTTTTTTTTGAGATGGAGTCTCACTCTGTCACCCAGGCTGGAGTGCAGTGGCGCGATCTTGGCTCACTGCAAGCTCTGCCTCCCAGGTTCATGCCATTCTCCTGCCTCAGCCTCCCGAGTAGCTGGGACTACAGGTGCCTGCTAGCACGCCCGGCTAATTTTTTTTTTTTTAGTAGAGACGGGTTTCACCGTGTTAGCCAGGATGGTCTCATTCTCCTGAGCTCGTGATCCGCCCGCCTTGGCCTCCCAAAGTGCTGGGATTACAGGTGTGAGCCAACGCGCCCAGCCAGGAATCCCTCCTCTGTCTGACCTAACTGCCCTCTGCCCTGGAGCTGCTCAGCCTCTATCAATTTTTCTGACTCTCAGGGAACATTTTCATTCAGTTGCAAGACACAGAAACTCAAAAATCAAACCTGCTTACACAAAATAGTGAATGTACTGGCTCATGCACTTTTGTTTTTAAAGAGATGAGGTCTTATTGTGCTGCCCAGGCTGGATTTGAACTCCTGGGCCTAAGAAATCCTCCTGCCTTAGTCTCCTGAGTAGCTGGGACTACAGGAGCATGACTTTAAGTCCTGGTGTGAATCAGGCTTCAGAAACAGCTTGATCCTGGTTCCCAATAGTTTAGTCAAAAGTCATTCTCTCTTGTGTCTTCTTCTCTATGGCAGGTGCTCCCTAAGAAGTGACAAAGAAGGCCACTAACAGCTCTGGGCTCAAGACATTCCCACTTGGCAACTTCTCAATTGTTTTGGCAAAAGCCAGGAGAGTGGAGGTCTTCCCCACCTAGACTACATAAGCTGAAGGTGGGGATTTTCAAAGAAAAGCTTATTATAGGAAGAAGGGTAAACAGACACTAGGAAGCTTCTGATTATTATACCTAGTGATTCTGTGAGCCTTTACTGCACAAACTGTTCCCAAACTTAATTATTTAAAGCAATGTATTATTTCTCACAATTCTGTGATTGCTGGGCTCAGGTGGAAGTTCTGCTTATGCTGTGGATTGGCTATGCTAGAGGGTCTAGGATGTCTTCCCTCACATGTATGGAGCTGGCTGTTGGCTTCTCTCTCCACCTGGTCTGTGGTAGCCACACCGTCTAGCCCAAACTTCCTTTCACAGTCTCAGGAACAGAAGCTGCACTGGCACTTAAGTCCTAACCTTGGAAGTCGTACAGTCATGTCACTGAATTCTCTGATCAAAGCAACTCACAAGACTAGTTCAGATTCAAGAGACTGGGAAATGGACCTGCCCCATCTTGATGGGAGCAATGATAAAGTCACCTTGCAAAAGGACACAGGCACAGGGAGGCAGTGATTCACGGGAGGCCATTATTGAAACAATCAACTGTGTTCCACAACTCGCCTCTTCAAGTTCCTTTCACTAAGCCTCCTCCCACCCTAGCAACCTGGCTCCTTTGACCTTCATGACTACTAGAGGATCATCTCCCTCAGTAAGTCTTTCCAGCCAAGGTGCGGTGGCTCACGTCTGCAATCCCAGCACTCTGGTAGGCCGAGGTGGGAGGATCGTTTGAGCTCCGGAGTTCAAGACCAGCCTGGGCAACACAGTGGGACCCTGTGTCTACAAAAAATAAGATAATTAGCTGGGTATGGTGGTGTGCACCTGTAGTCCCAGCTACTCGGGAGGCTGAGGTGGGAGGATCATTTAAGTCAGGGAGGTCGAGGCTGCAATGAGCTGTGTTTGCACCACTGCATTCCAGCCTGTGTGACAGAGTGAGACTCTGTTTCAAAAAACAAACAACATAAATGTCTTTCCTGTGAAATCCCAGCAATGGTCCCTACCAGACCATACCCATTTTTATTCATTTATTCATTAACGTATTCAATCACCAAGCAATTATTAAAACATAACCACAGTCCTATGCTAGGGACCAGGGATGCAGTATCGTAAGACCCAATTCCTGCCCTCAAGCAGTTTCTAGTCTAAAAGAAGAGACAGGGAATTAGATCATCGTAACACAGCATATTAAGGGCTATGCTAGAGGGGAACACAGGGCATCTGGGAACACAAAGGGCAGCCAACTTGGCCTTGGGGGCCAGTGATCTCTGGATGAGTGGAGGTCCCCAGGTTGACAAGGGGAGCTGGAGCAAGTATTAGGCAGAAATCTTGGTTGCAAGTGATAGAAACTCAACTCCAGCTGACTTAAAGAAAAGTCATTAACTAAAAAGTCCTGGGGGATATTAGCTTCAGGCATAGTTGGATCCAGGTAGTCATCAGAAATGAGTCTATCCTTATCTGGAGTACAGTGGTGTGATCTTGGCTCACTGCAACCTCTGCCTCACGGGTTCAAGCGACACTCCTGCCTCAGCCTCCTGAGTAGCTGGGACTACAAACGTGCGCCACCACGCCTGACTAATTTTTGTATTTTTATTAGAGACGGGGTTTCACCATGTTGGCCAGGCTGGTCTTGAACTCCTGGCTTCAAGTAATCTGCCTGCTTTGGCCTCCCAAAGTACTGGGGTTACAGGTGTGAGCCACCGCGCCCGGCCTCCTCTGTGTTGGCTTAGTTCTGAAGCAGGCTGTCCTTACATGCTGGACACTAACAGCTGAAGACTATGACTGTGATTATTCAGTCGGGTCACAGGCTCACTCCTGGAATCAGGGAGCAGGTTAGTCCCTCGGAACCACAGGATCTGAGAATGCAGCAGGTTTGGCATCCAAAGGAGAAAAGGAAAAGAAGGGCTGTGGAGCTGGCCTGACATCAGGTGTACTAAGTTACAGCCCTCAAACAGAGAGGGCCTCCTGAGGGAAGTGTCCTGAGGGAAGGAGAAATCGGCCTTGGGAATGAGCAGATGTGCTAAGATCAAATCTCTCTCCAAGGCTACTTCTTGGTTGTGTAAGCTCTGCAAGACTTTGTCCCTGACTTTCTCCTGTGAAATCAAGTCTTTTCCAGTTGTCCTGAGGGTTAACTGAAATAGCAAATACAGGGGCTCGTGAAGTCACCCTGTTCTCTTCCCATTAAATCAAACAGTAAAGTCCCAGGGCTGGTCTACCTTGCTAGAAAAAAGAAGCGGACTCCACCTAGTGGCTAATGGGGTCATTGCGCTGAAGAGTTGATCATTTACAGAACTGCATTCTGATATCCCTAGACAGATGAAGAGAGCATATATGAACAGCAAGCTTGGGAGATCCGGGCCAGGGACGAGTCTGCCCTGTCTCTGTAATAGGGCTTTGCACAGGGCAGAGAGGTGAGGTTAGGTGGATGGATGGTCAGAGGGAGAAAGTGTTCTTCCTATTGTATTTTACACTAGCGACTGCTCATCAGAGCATCTGGTTTGGGGGTGGGGACAGCTCATCTGGCAGGGACTGCTGTGAGGGAAGGGCATTCTTCTTTTTCTTTCTTTTTTTTTTTTTTTGAGACGGAGTCTCGCTCTGTCGCCCAGGCTGGAGTGCAGTGGCGTGATCTCGGCTCACTGCAAGCTCTGCCTCCCGGGTTCATGCCGTTCTCCTGCCTCAGCCTCCCAGTAGCTGGGACTACAGGCACCCGCCACTATGACTGGCTAATTTTTTGTATTTTTAGTAGAGACGGGGTTTCTCTGTGTTAGCAGGATGGTCTTGATCTCCTAACCTTGTGATCCGCCCACTTCAGACTCCCAAAGTGCTGGGATTACAGGTGTGAGCCACCGCACCTGGCTTTTTTTTTTTTTTTTTTAAGAGGCTCCCACTATGTTGCCCAGGCTGGACTTGAACTCCTGGGCTCAAGCGATCCTCCTGCCTCAGCCTCCTGAGCAGCTGGGATTACAGGCACGTGCACCACACCCGGCTTAGGGCTCTGGGAGGAAACTCTACCTGTTCATTGCTGCTTCTTTAGGATTTGAGCTGGGAACTGTGATTTCTTCTAACTTCCACTTCACAAGACAGTATCAAAGCCTCGGGTCACATATAGCTGGCGGCAGTGCTCAGGCCAACACTTAGGGCCCCTGAATCTCAGGCCCTTGTCCCTCATGCCAGCCCTCATTGGCTGCTATACAGGTGCATGTCTAGATCTGTGTCTGCACTGGTGGGTTGTTCTATTCAAACAGCTGCTTTGCATCTAGCTCTGGGCTAAGAGCATATGCTTCCACTTCCTCTTGGTTCCATTTCATGCATGATTCCGTTTCTTCCCCTCAGGTGTGACACCTCAGTAGTGTCACTGGCCAAAGAGCCTTGGGCCTGGGATAAGCAGGGGCTCCCCAGTAGTGGAGGGTGACTTTTCGCTGGACCCCAGTAAAGAATCACTTCTAGCCACTATGCTTTTTCCCCCGGCTCAGTCAGGCCGAATTACTGAATCTTATTACATGGGGCTATACCACATGCCATCTGCTTGTGGCCTTACCCCTGCTCCAGGGGGATTCAGGGCTTACTTCAGGTCAACAATAGAAAGAGCAGCAGCTATCATTTATATAGCATTTATCATGTGTAAGGCACTATTAATTATTTCGTATCTATGTATTCTTTTTTTTTTTTTTTTTTTTTTGAGATGGAGTGTTGCTCTGTAGCCCAGGCTGGAGTGCAGTGGTGCAATCTCGGCTCACTGCAAGCTCCGCCTCCCAGATTCAGGCCATTCTCCTGGCTCAGCCTCCTGAGTAGCTGGGACTACAGGCGCCCGCCACCATGCACGGCTCATTTTTTGTACTTTTAGTAGAAACGGGGTTTCACCGTGTTAGCCAGGATGGTCTCGATCTCCTGACCTCATGCTCCGCCCACCTCGGCCTCCCGAAGTGCTAGGATTACAGGCGTGAGCCACCGCGCCCGGCCATATTCTTTTAATTCTCACAATCACCCTGTGAGGTAGGTACTAATGTTCCACCCTGAGGCAGCTTTGCGATGGCAGAGCTGGGATCTGAACCTTAGCTCCTTGCTTCCCAGAACCTGGGTTTTCGCCACTACACTAGACTGCCTCTCCAGAGCTGATGCCTCTCTGAGACCCTCCCTAGGCACTGGAGCCATGAGCAGAGGCTCCCTCACATGCTTGCCTGCTGTATTATGGGTCCTAAGTATTGATTTCTGAGGCCATTCGAGGCTACAAAATTCAAACCTGTCTTGAGGATGCTAAGAGTAAGAGGGGCCCTGATTTCAAGTCAGGAACTATGGATTCAAATTCCTGGGTGCCACCAGAATGGCCAATATTAAAAAAACTGACAACACCAAGTGCTAACAAAGACATGGAGCTGCTGGAGCTCCCACACACTGCTGGTGAGGATGTAAGTCAATAGAGCCACTTTGGAAAACTGTTTGGCAGTGTCTAGACAAGCTAAACATATGCCTACTCTATGATTCCACGCCTGAGTACGAGTGAACATGTGTACCAAGCAACATGTACAAAATCCTTCACAGCAGTTTTATTTATGATACCCCCAAACTAGAAACAACCCAATTGTCCCTCAACAGGATGGCTGGGCCAGGCGTGGTGGCTCACGCTTGTAATCCCAGCACTTTTGGAGGCTGAGGTGCGTGGATCGCTTGAGCCCAGGAGTTTGAGACCAGCCTGGGTAACAGGGTGAGACCCCATCCCTACAAAAAATACGAAAAACTAGCTGGCATGGTGGCATGTGTCTGTAGTCCCAGCTACTTGGGAGGCTGAGGCGGGAGGATCACTTGAGCCCAGGAGTTCGAGACCAGCCTGGGCAACAGAGTGAGACTCCATCTTTACAAAAAATAGAAAAAATTAGCTGGTGTGGTGGCATGTGCCTGTAGTCTCAGCTACTTGGGAGGCTGAGGTGGGAGGATCCCTTGAGCCGAGGAGGTCGAGGCTGCAGTGAGTCTTGATGGCACCAGTGCATTCCAGCCTGGGGGCCAGAGTGAGAACATCTCAAAAACAAAAACAAAAAAGTAGGATGGCTAAATTGTGCTACATTCAAATAAAGGACCACTACACAGCATGAAAAAACTCAACTTGTTTTTTTTTTTTGAGACGGAATCTTACTATCTCACCTAGGCTGGAGTGCAGTGGCGCGATCTCAGCTCACTTGCAACCTCTGCCTCCCAGGTTCAAGCGATTCTCCTGCCTCAGCCTCCCGAGCAGCTGAGATTATAGGCATCCACCACCATGACCGGCTAATTTTTGTATTTTTAGTAGAGACAGGGTTTCACCATGTTGGCTAGGCTGGTCTCAAGGTCCTGACCTCAAGTGATGCGCCCGCCTCGGCCTCCCAAAGTGCTGGGATTACAGGCATGTGCCACTGCGCCTGGCTGAAAAAAAAAACTGAACTTCTGAGACATACAGTAACATGGGTGAATTCCACAAACTAATATTGTGCAAAATGTATGATTCCATTTTTATAAAACTCAAGAGCAAGCAAAACTAATCTATAATGATAGAGGTCAAAATAGTGGTTACTTCTGGGGGATACTGACTAGGAGGGGAAATGAGGGAATGTTTTAGGGACCTGGCAATGTTCTGTATCTTGATCTGGAGGGTGACTGCCCCAATGTATACATGTAAGTGAGGATTCATCAAATTGAAGTCTAAAATTGGTGCACATTACTGAATGTATGGTGTACCTCAGAAAGTTAGAAAAAAATGGAAACAGTTAAACAATTTCTGGGTATGGTGCACAGTTGTTTTTGTCCCCCTCCCCCTGCATCCATCCCCCCTTAATCTGGAAAGAGCCCTACAACCTTCTTCTTTTGGGGTTCCATCACTCCCTCTCTCAATGTTTTAGGTGGAGCCGACTCAGCTTTAGGCACATGACCCAGGCCCCAAATCGGAGTGCCTTTTCCCCTAGCCACAATGATTAATTCAGGGATGAGAACAGGACTAAACCAGTTGAGGCAATCCCAGATATTCTGTTGGAACTGGTGGAGAAAGGTGTTCTTTCCACTGTTGTTACTAACGTATCAGGATAGAAGCCTGGGGCTGCCAGTGGCCACCTTGGCACCTCTTGGAGAGAGCTTGCCTGAGAGAGGGCACACAGAGGAAAGGAGAGGGATAGAAAATTCTTCCTGATGAGACCATCTCTGAGTCTATGTCCGGCTATCACTGTATGTGGATTTTTCATTAAGTGAATCAATACATTTACTTTTTTAGCTAATCGCTTTGATTTGGGTTTCTAACACTTTAATAATTAGAGTCTACTACACTGGGAATGGACAAAATTATGAGAAAAATGGAGGGATTTGGAATATAAACATTGAGCCTTGTCTCATCTGTTTTGTGGGTGCTGCCCCTGCCCTGAGTGGCTGCTCACCCTGTGAGACCACGGCACTGGCAGGAGCTGGGTGAGGCAGGCTGCAGGGGCCATGTGGGAGGGACTCTGGTCCTCATTCGTAAAGGGTTCCAGAGGAAGTCTAGAGAACTGGATTCTACTCTCCATTTTGTCATTTCTTAGAGGCAAGACCTTGGGCAAATCATGACACCTCTTTCAGCCTGTTCCTTCTCTCCATGGTTTTTATTTTATTTTTTGTTTTTTGTAGAGGTGGGATTTCACCACGTTGGCCAGGATGGTCTTGAACTCCTGGCCTCAAGTGATACACCCGCCTCGGCCTCCCAAAGTGCTGGGATTACAGGTGTGAACCACCCTGCCTGGCCTCCTTCTCTATATGGAATATCAACTCTTAGCTCAAAGGTTGTTATGCAGATGAAATGCTGGCTTCCCAATCTCTCCAGCTTTTTTTTTTTTTTTTTGCCAGGTGGGTTCATGGCCGTCCGGCTCATGCATCTGCAACTCCGGTTCATCCTTTCTTGCCTTCACCTCTCGATACTGGACTACAGGTTTTTTTTTTTTTTTGAGACGGAGTCTTGCTCTGTCGCCCGGGCTGGAGTGCAGTGGCGCAGTCTCGGCTCACTGCAAGCTCCACCTCCCGGGTTCACGCCATTCTCCTGCCTCAGCCTCTCCGAGTAGCTGGGACTACAGGCGCCCGCCACCACGCCCGGCTAATTTTTTGTATTTTTTAGTAGAGACAGGGTTTCACCGTGGTCTCGATCTCCTGACCTCGTGATCCGCCCGCCTCGGCCTCCCAAAGTGCTGGGATTACAAGCATGAGCCACCGCGCCCGGCCATTTTTTTGTATTTTTAGTAGAGACGGGTTTCACCATGGTCTCGATCTCCTGACCTCGTGATCCGCCTGCCTCGGCCTCCCAAAGTGCTGGGATTACAAGCGTGAGCCACCGCGCCTGGCCTCAACCTCTCCAGCTTTTTTATACCCTTGGCTGAGTCAGCTCCTGCATCCTGGGCATTCTTATCATTGTCATCATGATCTTTGACTGTGTGTGAACCCGTAAGGGCAAGAAAGTGTTCATCTCTAGGTCCCTTTACCAACAGGGCTGGCCACACAGCCGGTAGGTACTACAAAGTGGTCTTGCAAGCCGGAGGCTCACGGTATGATAGCCCACTCACCCCCTGCCCTTCATTTCCTTGCTTGGTAGATGGGGCTGAATCTGACATACTAGGTGGCTTAGAAGGACTCTGGGGAATTGCTGAGGCAGTCTAATCTTGGGAAGCTGAGAACCTCCCCTGGGGCTGTGTAGAGCCTTTCACAGCTGACCAGGAGCAGGGGCTGAGTGGTACTGAGTGGGAGCTGAGGCTGCCTGGGCCCCTTCCTCAAATCTGGCTGTCTACACTAAAGGATGGACAAAGAGCTCTTGAGGCCATAACACTCCTTTCTTTTTTTAAATTTTAAAAATTATTATTTTTAGAGACAGGGTCTTGCTCTGTTGTCCAGACTGGAGTACAGTGGCATAATCATAGGTTACTGCTACCTTGAACTTATGGTTAAAGCGATCCTCCTGCTGCACCCTTCCAGGTAGCCACGACTACAGGCATGCACCACCACACCTGGCTATCTTCTTTTAAAATTTTTTATTTATTTTGAAACAGGAGTCTCGCTCTGTCACCTAGGCTGGAGTGCCGTGGCACGATCTCGGCTCACTGCAACCCTCCGCCTCCCGGGTTCAAGCAATTTTCCTGCCTCAGCCTCCCGAGCAGCTGGGACTACAGATGCGTGCCACCACGCCCAGCTGATTTTTGTATTTTTTATAGAGATGGGGTTTGCCATGTTGGTCAGGCTGGTCTCGAACTCCTGACCTCAGGTTATCCACCTGCCTTGGCCTCTCAAAGTGCTCGGATTACAGGCGTGAGCCACGGCGCCCAGCCTTCAAATTTATTTTTATACTTTTTTTTTTTTTTTTGAGATAAGAGTCTTGTTATGTTGCCCTGGCTGGAGTGCAGTGGTTATTCACAGGCATGATCATAGCATACTACAGGCTGGAACTCCTGGGCTTGAATGGTCTTTCTGCCTTAGCCTCCTGAGCAGCTGGGACTATAGGTGCATGCCGCCACACCTGGCTATAACACTCCTTCTCAGCTCATTTTTGAGTCATGGAAAATGCTCTTTCAAGAATCACCAGGCCTATGATAAGTCCCATGGAACAAACCTATCACTGTGTAAGAGCTGAGCAGGAAAAAACCAGCTCTCCTCATACACCTCATTTATTCATTCAATAAAACTTCATGACACACTACTATGGACATCAGGAAGTAGAGATGAATAAGGCTGGGTCTCTGCCCTAAGTGATTAGCCTGGAAAGCCATACTGGACACAGTTTCCATACTGGCCTCCTTGTCTCCTTTCCTGCCCCTCCGTGCATTCCTTTACATAGCAGCCAGAATAATTCTCTCAAACATAAAGCAGATCCCCAGCTTAAACCCTTTAAAGACCTTCATGAGGCCCTATGTGACAGGAGAAGCAGGAAAAGGTGGATGAGAAGATGAGGCTGTATTGAGTTCAGGGGACCTGAACTCAAGGGAGACTTTCACAGGGTGCTTGTCTCTGTCCCAACTCCTAAAGTGACTACTGAGGTCTGAATGGGGTGGAGGTGAGGGGTCAAGACAGACATACTAGATCCAATGGCAATATGGCTCAAAACCCTAGGTCTGTTAAGTTGCAGTCTGGCTCATGGGGGAAATTCTTTATTTGGATGCTTCAGTGACCAAGAGACAGAGCATTAGGCACACACATAAGCACACACATACACACAAACACACACACACACACACACATCCACACACAATATGCAAAGCAAAGGCATTTCACAGGTGAAGGGACAGGGAGTGGGGGAAGGAGGCCACGAGAGCAGCTAGGGGCTTCTCTGACACAATGAAGAGAAGCCTCTGATGGTGACACTCCTTGGAATTCTTGCCTCAAAGCTACAAGGAAAAATCTATCCCTGTGGACTCAGTCCCAGGCCATAAAACATAGCAAAGATAGAGAAATCTGGGTGTGGGGCCTGGGGAACACCTGCTCCTCACTGTAGAACCTGCATCAGCTCTCTATTTCTTTCCCTGGGACCCAGAAATCGCCTGGTGGATGATGGGGAAGGCTAGCACCACAGCAACCTGGGCAAGGTGGTCTGCTGCACAAGGGGGAAGAGAGGGCTAGTAGGGCAGAGGGTAGCAATGAACCTCACAGCTAGCTGGCATGAGGCAGTTTGCCTTTAGGGGCAGAACCCTCAGGGAGACTTGCATGTGGGGCACTTTCCCATGTGACCTTGGGTCAGAGCACCTCTGATGGAGGAGGGGAAAGGTCCTATCCCCATTGGAGTGTCCTATGATCCCAGTGAACATGGACGCTGCCCCCAGGCCCCGGCTCATTGCCAACTGCTGCAGATCCTTAGCACCATTCAGGAACTGTGGAGAGGGGCAGCGGGGGTAGCAATGCTCCACCAAGACTGTGTCACTGCTCCAGGAGGAGACTTCACAGTTGGCAGAAACCTGCGCAACTGGCCATATCTGGTCTAAGACTCAGGAAAGCCTGCACCTTCTGGGGGAAGGCGGAGTGCCGGATTAGCTCCAAGCTCCCATGTTGCAGCCATTTCCTCTGTTTCCTGCCCCGGCCCAGGTTTGGCATGAAAGTTCCAGGTTTCGCTGGAAGTATAGGGCCCAGAGAGCTCTCTGCTCTTTAGTTGCAAGAACTGGCCCAAAACTGACCTTTAGAGGAAAGACAGGTGGCAGGGGCCTCAGCACCTATGGCCCAGAGAGGTTGGGGAAGGGGGAAAGCCACCCTCCAAACTACCACCCCGCGAGACCCCAAGTCTCTCAATACCCTTGCCTCCCCTGTCATGACCTACAGGACCCCTGCCAAAGGGGAGCAGCAGGAGTGAATTAGCCTGGACCAATCGGAGGCTGTCTGTGGCCCAATCCTGCCTCAGGCCTGTGTACTTTCCTGGTAAGAACAAGGAGTAAGAGGGAGCCAAGGGCTGAGCAGTCACGGGAAGCTGGCTCATGGCTGGCCCAACATGGGATGCTGGGAAGAATCACCTCTAGTCTTCCAAGGTGGTTGAGTCTTTCTGAACGGGTTGCCTTTGCATTGGAATCTGGCCCAGGGATGATGCCACTGTTTTTGGTGACCTGTATTTGAGAAGGAACAAAGGAAGAAGGTCAGTGTGTGGCAGCTGTATTGGCTTATTGCAATGATAGCACTGCCCTTTCTAGGGCCTTGGAGTAATAGACAGGACACTTTTCCTTCCCTGAGGTCCACTGTGGGCTGGCAGAATGCTGGATGCTTAGCTTCCATCATTCCATCCTCATGGCAATTCTGCAAGGTGAGAAACAGCACCCTCATTTTACATACAAGGAAACTAAAGCTCAGGAAGTTTAAGTGGCTGGCCCAAAGTATGTTTTTAAGTGGTAGGTTCAGGACTGTAGCCAATGCCTTTTCACTATACCAAACTACTGCCTACAGGGCCCTATACAAACTCATTCCATTTGGTAGTGGCAGAGTAAAATGAATGGGCTTTGAAGTCAAACAGGCTTGAATCCTAGGTCTAACTCCAAGTAACTAAGTGACCTTGGGCAAGTCAATTAACCTATCTGATAATTAGGCTTCCTTTGGTTGTAAAAGGTGGGGTTAATTTCAGACCTTTTGTTGAGAATTTAATGAGACTGAATCAGGTGTTCAACAAATTATAGCTTTATTCTGACAGAATTAGAGGCTTTTTAAAAATTTTGAGACAGGATCTCACTCAGGCACCCAGGCTGGAGTATAGTGGTGCCATCATAGCTCACTGCAACTCATAGCTCACTCCAACTCCTGGGCTCAAGCTATTCTCCCACTTCAGCCTCTCAAGTAGTTGGGACTACAGGCATGCACCGCCACACCTGGCTAACTTTATTTTTTGTAGACAGGGTCTCACTACATTGCCCATGTTGGGAGAATTACAGACTTATTGACTTGCCCAAGGTCACACTGCTGGAAAGTTTAGCAAGAGAACAGTGAACAACACTGGCAATTTCAGGTGTGGGTAGCCCCAGGGCGGGGCTCTGGTTGGCTTCAGGTTGTCTATTGTAACTGTCATCAGCCAGGCTGCAAGGGAGGTATGTATGCTGAAATACTGCGGGGCTGAGTTGCTGGGGCTTGTCTCAAGTCTATACCTAAGAGTCCCCCAAAGTAAAAAACATATTCACAGGTGAAGAGGATGATCTGCTACCATGTGAGAGAGGAGACTCCAGACAGAGCAGAGAGAACTAAGGACATTTTTTACACCAATACTCTGTGTTTCTACCACCTTTAAATCATTCAGCTCAATGAGCAAAGCAAAATCAATGACCAAAGTCAAAGCAATCATTTCAGCAGCTTGCCTGCCTGAAACTCAGTTTCCTTGTCTGTAAAATGGGAATTCTTCTACCCATCTCAGAAGGTTATGCTGGGGCCAGGTGCAGTGGCTCACGCCTGCAATCCCAGCACTCTGGGAGGCCGAGGCAGCGGTGGGGGGGATCACTTGAGCTCAGGAGTTTGAGACCAGCCTGGCCAATATGGTGAAACCCCATCTCTACTAAAAAAAAACAAAAAACGTTATGTTGTGGCACACTGCTCATACCACACATTTCCCTTTGGAGAGGAAGGGACAGAACCATGTGGGCCCGCCAGGCCAGGCCCTATCCTCTTCATATCAATGGTGCCATAGCCTACTTCTGAGCCTGACGCCTTGGGAAGAGCATGCTGTGAGCCAGACAGGCTTCAGTTTGAATCATGACCTTGCTTCATTCACATCACCACTTTGAATGCTGGTTGTCTATATGTATAAAATGGGAATAATTATCTCTTGCTCTCAGGGTTGGAAGGATTATCTGAGAAAATCTGCTTGACATATGTCCTGCAACAGAAGAGGGGCTCAATGAATGTTAGTCACTTCCAAGATTACCATGAACAGGTAACTCTCTGTTCACCTGGTTCCTTCAAAACCCTTATCACAATCTGTGATTATTGGTTGTTTACTTGCTTAGTCTGTTTCCTCCCACCAGGCTGTAAGGTCAGGAGAGCAGAGACTGGGTCTGTCTCAGCCACCATTCAGAAGATGCTCAATATATATTTGATTAATGAATGAGAGGGCCTGGTCATATTTGATAATGACCTACAGAGGGAACTCCTGCCAGCAAAGGAGAGGGTCTCCAGGCCAGTGGAAAAGCACTTCCCCAGTCAGAGTGCTACAGACTAGGAAAGCCAGGTGCTCTTGGGGTTCCACCAAGGAAATCATGTATGCTTCTCTATTAAACCCTTCAGCCCAACAGGTCCAAAGCCTGGGCAGAAGCTGGTGGAGAAATACATATAGAGGAGACACTTGTTCCTGTTACATGATTCATCTTCTATTCACTGAAAAAAGGCTGCCAGCATTCCATTTCAGCCGAGAACTACCTGGCTTTGTTCTGATGCAGAAGTTCTGAGCTCCTGCTATGGATCCTAGAATTTCAAAAAATGGTTACTTACTGGTTCTTGTGTTTGAAGCCGCTGACATGAGCTTGGTACTGTTCTATGGAGTTCAGCACTATCTTACATGTTTTGCAGGGGTAGCCCTTTCCAGCTGAAACACATCAAAATCAAGATCTTAGTAATCCAGAAAGAAGGAACCTGAAGACCGATGCTTTTCAGAGTGTACAAATGCCCTTCTAAGGATGGACAGGTGAGGCGAGGCGAGGTTGCTGGCCCTGATGAGAACCCAGAGGCCACAGTGCTCAGGAGGCACAGATTGTGTGCCTATGTGCTTCCTGGGGTTGGGAAGATCCTCATTCCTGTGTCCCTCGTCCCAGCATAGAGCCTGGCCCAGACTAGCTGTCTGCTGAGTGATAAAAGAATGACAGAACAAAGAGGTGACATTTGGTCTGTCTTTTCTACCTTGACTGTGCTAAGTGGCCTCATTAAGGATGCCCTTCACTGAGAGATCTCTGGGAAGGTGCCACTCTCCTAGGGCTTGCAGTAACAGTAATTAATGAGAATGCTGGCTATGAAAATCAATCTGTCTTTCTACCCTGGGAATCACAGACCCTGTCTCACTTTACCAGGGCTGCTCCAATGACAAAGTGGCTTTTCCCACATGGTCTGGTAGTGAGTGAGGAGCCAGAATAGGGAACTGAACTGCTGGTTCTGCTTTCAGGTGATCTTAGTTAGATCCCTTCCTTTCTTCTGATCCTTAGCTTTTCTTTCTTTTTTTTTTTTTTTTTTTTTTTTTTTTTTTGAGACGGAGTCTCGCTCTGTGGCCAGGCTGGAGTGCAGTGGCACGATCTCGGCTCATTGCAACCTCTGCCATCCGGGTTCGAGGGATTCTCCTGCCTCAGCCTCCTGAGTAGCTGGGATTACAGGCGCGCACCACCGTGCCCGGCTAATTTTTGTATTTTTAGTAGAGATGGGGTTTCACCATGTTGGCCAGGCTGGTCTTGAACTCCTGACCTCGTGATCCACCCACCTGGACCTCCTCGAGTGCTGGGATTACAGGTGTGAGCCACCGTGCCCGGCCACACCTGGGTAATTTTTGTATTTTCTTTTTTTTGTAGAGATGGGGTTTTGCCATGTTGCCCAGGCTCCAAATCTCTTCACATTGGAACCAGGATGATCTGTCCATAAAGCTCAAACTGGCAACGGCTTCCCAGTGCTCTTAGGGTAAAGGCCCACCTCCCTAACATGACCCACAAAGTTATGCGTGGACACCTGCTCATTTCCTCTGCATCACTATGTCCCATACTATCCTACTTGCCCTCTGGGGTGCCTTTCTTGATCCCTGCTCCCCCATCTTATCTCCTCTCATTTTATGTGCCCACAGTCTTGCATTTGTCTTTTTTTCTAAAGTTTGTCACAGTTGTAACTATTTGCTCAATGCCTGTCTTCTCTGCTGGACTGTAAGCTCCATAAGAAAACAGACAATACCTGTTTTATTTACTACATATATACCACAATGCCTGGCACATATTAGGTAAAAGTCCAGTAAATACTTATTGACTATATATGAATTTAGTAAGACCCGAAAACTTGTCCTGTATATAAAAGCTGAAGAAACTGGGGGACCAGCATGAGGCTCAGAAAGCAGCTCTACTGAGTGGGAGACAAGACCCAAATTAGGGAAAGTAATGGGGTGAAGCAGAGGAGGATTTCAGTAACCTGGAGGGGACATTCAATGCTCTGGGGGCAAGAAGGATTTGCCTGAATGCTATGTAGGTTTTAGTTCTGGCCTTCTAGGGTAAATATGAGAGAAACACAAGCCTGGAGTATAAAACCACTCTAAGGCTTATTTGATCTGCGTGGTAGATGATGCATTTGCCCCCGGTGGGATTTGGATACCCTGGGTAATCTTACAGTAGATCCATACTTGCCATGAGACACTTGTCAGGGACCCTCAGGAACTATTCTCTGGATCCAACACAGAACTACATTGGGTTTCAATGTGGGCTCTGGCTCTGCCACTCTTTAGTGTGGAACCCTGGGCAATCACTTCACCTTTCTGGTTTTAATATCCTCATCTGTAAAATGGGGATAATCAAAGTTGTTCAACAGTTATTGTCAGGATTACATCAGGTAATTAAATGTGAGAGCACCTAGCCCAAGCCCTGGACTATAACACCTATCAGTAAGTGTTAGATGACTTGACTAAATGAATGAACTAAATGAATGAATGGCCTTGAACGAAGCCAGCAGGGAGAAGTCAAGCTGTTAACAAACCTAAATAGACCGGGCACGGTGGCTCATGCCTGTAATCCCAGCACTTTGGGAGGGCGAGGCGGGTGGATCACTTGAGGCCAGGAGTTCCAGACCAGCCTAGCCAACATGGTGAAACCCTGTCTCTACAAAAACAAACACCTAAATTCTTTGCTAAGGTAGAATCCTTGTTAGCTGAAGTCATTGCCTGCATATTCTAGGTCAACAGCCCACCTCTGTAAGAAGGGGGACAGAGTGGGGCTCAGTGCCTCTGCTAGACATCCTACACTTGGAGAGCCTCCTGCCAAGTATGCTGAGAGCTGGAGGCACGTGGAAGGAGTGTAAGGTTTGCAGCCACACAGAGCTAAAGACCCATAGTGATATCAACATTTATTAACATCAAGGTCTTATCAGCTGTATGAGCTTGAACCATTCACTCTGGGTCTCAACCTCTTTATTTGTAAAGTGGTCGACATCATATCTATTTATAGGAATGTGTGGAGATTAAAATTATAATGTATATATTCCTATCAAAAGGGGATCTAATACCCCTGCCTCTCTGCCTAGTTATTTTATTTTATTTTATTTTTTTGAGACAGAGTTTCGCTTTTGTTGCCCAGGCTGGAGTGCAATGGCAAGATCTCGCCTCACTGCAACCTCCGCCTCCCAGGTTCAAGCAATTCTCCTGCCTCAGCCTCCCAAGTAGCTGAGATTACAGGCATGTACCACTACGCCTGGCTAATTTTGTATTTTTAGTAGAGACGGGGTTTCTCCATGTTGAGGCTGGTGTCGAACTTCTGACCTCAGGTGATCCACCTGCCTCAGCCTCCCAAAGTGCTGGGATTACAGGCGTGAGCCACTGCACCCAGCTATTTTTTTTTCTTTTTAATAAAAAAACTATCGATATTCTTCAAATCCAAGTCCTCTTGAAAATCTATGACCTCAGGCTGGGCATGGTGGCTCATGCCTGTAATCCCAGCAATTTGGTAGGCCGAGGCGGCCACATCACCTGAGGTCAGGAGTCTGAGACCAGCATGGCCAACATGGTGAAACTCCATCTCTACTAAAAATACAAAATTAGCCAGCCGTGGTGGCGCATGCCTATAATCCCAGCTACTCGGGAGGCTGAGGCAGGAGAATTGCTTGAACCCAGGAGGTGGAGGTTGCGGTAAGCCGAGATCGCGCCATTGCACTCCAGCCTGGGAAATAAGAGCGAAACTCTGTCTCAATAAATAAATAAATAAATAAGAAAATCTATGACCTCAGAGTGAAGGTGTAGAACACCTGATTTTTCTTTTTTTTTTTTTTTTGAGACAGGGTCTCACCCCGTCGCCCAGACTGGAGTGCAGTGGCACAATCTTGGCTCACCACAATCTCCGCCTCCCAGGCTCAAGCGATTCTCCTGCCTCAGCATCCTGAGTAGCTGGGATTACAGATGCATGCCACCACGCCCGGCTAATTTTTTTGTATTTTTAGTAGAGACAGGGTTTTGCCATGTTGACCAGGCTGGTGTTGAACTCCTAACCTCAAATGATCCACCCACCTCAGCCTCCCAAAGTGCTGGGATTACAGGTGTGAGCCACTGCGCCCGGCTGAGAACACCGGATTTTAAAGTCATGTTATTTGGCTTGATTGCCACCTGCATCTCTAATTGATAATATACAACTTAGTTTTAGAGTCTTTATTTGTTCTACATAAGGACCAAAAAAAAGAGAAAAAACAAAACTTGAAAAAGAGACACAGGTCTTTTTTTTTTTTTTTGAGACAGAGTTTCACTCTTGTCACCCAGGGTGGAGTGCAATGGTGCGATCTCAGTTCACTGCAACCTCCACCTCCCGGGTTCAAGTGATTCTCCTGCTGGGATTACAGGCGCCCACCACCACACCCGGTTAATTTTTTGTATTTTTAGTGGAGACGGGGTTTCGGGTTTCACCAGGTTGGCCAGGCTGGTCTCGAACTCCTGACCTCAGGTGATCCACCCGCCTCGGCCTCCCAAAGTGCTGAGATTACAGGCGTGAGCCATCACACCCAGCCACAGAGGTCTTTCTATAATACGTTCCTCTATGTATTTAAAAACTTGAAATAACTAGCATAAAATGAATATTCCATTCAGTAATAATTTTTTTTATTTTTATTATTTATTTTATTATACTTTAAGTTCTAGGGTACATGTGCACAATGTGCAGGTTTGTTACATACATATACATGTACCATGTTGGTATGCTGCACCCATTAACTAGTCATTTACATTAGGTATATCTCCTAATGCTATCCCTCCCCCCTCCCCCAACCCCACGACAGGCCTGGGTGTGTGATGTTCCCCACTCTGTATCCAAATGTTCTCATTGTTCAATTCCCACCTGTGAGTGAGAACATGCAGTGTTTGGTTTTCTGTCCTTGCGATAGTTTGCTCAGAATGATGGTTTCCAGCTTCATCCATGTCCCTACAAAGGACATGAACTCATCCTTTTTTATGGCTGCATAGTATTCCATGGTGTATATGTGCCACATTTTCTTAATCCAGTCTATCGTTGTTGGACATTTGGGTTGGTTCCAAGTCTTTGCTATTGTGAATAGTGCCGCTGTAAACATACATGTGTCTTTATAGCAGCATGATTTATAATCCTTTGGGTATATACCCAGTAATGGGATGGCTGGGTCAAATGGTATTTCTAGTTCTAGATCCTTGAGGAATCGCCACACTGTCTTCCACAATGGTTGAACTAGTTTACAGTCCCACCAACAGTGTAAAAGTGTTCCTATTTCTCCACATCCTCTCCAGCACCGTTTTTTTAGTTTTTTTTTTTTTTTTTTTTGAGTTAGTCTTTGCCAGTGCAGTGGTGTGATCTCAGTCATGCAGTTCAAGGGCACGATCTCGGCTCACTGCAACCTCCTCCTCCTGGGTTCAAGTGATTCTCGTGCCTCAGCCTTCAGAGTAGCTGGGATTAACGGGCACATGCTACCATGCCTGGCTAATTTTTGTATTTTTAATAGAGACGGGGTTTCTCCATGTTGGTCAGACTGGTCTCCAGCTCCCGACCTCAGGTGATCTGCCTGCCTCGGCCTCTCAAAGTGCTGGGATTACAGGTGTGAGCCACCGCACCCAGCCAATTTTTGTATTTTTAGTAGAGACGGGGTTTTGCCATCTTGGCCAGGCTGGTCTCAAACTCCCGACCTCAAGTGATCCACTTATCTTGGCCTCCTAAAGTGCTGGGATTACAGGCGTGAGCCACTGTGCCTGGCCCTAGTTTTCGATTTTAATCAGTAAGTTATTCCTGAGGCAGGGGGAGATACTTCGGTGGTTCAAATTAAAAAGGACTCAACAAGGCCAAATTTATGTTAAGAAAGCAGAAACAGAACCTTTGGAAAAGCCTAATATTTTTCTCCTACCAAGTCTTTCTAGACTGGACACCAGGATGTTGAAAATACTGACATTACCCCTTTATTACCAAAGATATAGAGTCAATTTCCAGTTTCCACACATTTATGAAGTAACTTTCTCAAGTTCTTTTAGTGCCCAAAATTTCAGAGGTAGCTATATGAAGTCTCAAAAAAATCTACATATTAGGGCCGAGTGTGGTGGGTTCGCGCCTGTAATCCCAGCACTTTGGGAGGCCGAGGCAGGTGGATCACCTGAGGTCAGGAGTTTGAGACCCGCCTGGCCAACATGATGAAACCCTGTCTCTACTAAAAATACCAAAATTAGCCGGGTTTGGTGGTGGGTGTCTATAATCCCAGCTACTCGGGAGGCTGAGGCAGGAGAATCGCTTGAACGTGGAGGTCGCAGTGAGCCAAGATTGCACCATTGCACTCCAGCCTGGGTGACAGAGTGAGACTCTGTCTCAAAAAAAACAAACAAAAAATCTACATATTTGTAAATGTAATATATAATAGTAATATGTAGCAAAATCCACATATTAGTAAAATTTCAATACAATTTTTTACTTTTCAGAAAGGTATCTTTACCATAAAGAACCTACTATTTCTTTTTTTTTTTTAGACGGAGTCTCGCTCTGTCGCCCAGGCTAGAGTGTAGTGGCGCAATCTCGGCTCACTGCAAGCTCTGCCTCCCGGGTTCACGCCATTCTCCTGCCTCAGCCTCTCCGAGTAGCTGGGACTACAGGCGCCCGCCACCACGCCCGGCTAATTTTTTTGTATTTTTAGTAGAGACGGGGTTTCACCGTGGTCTCGATCTCCTGACCTCGTGATCCGCCCGCCTCGGCCTCCCAAAGTGCTGGGATTACAAGAGTGAGCCACCGCGCCCGGCCGAACCTACTATTTCTTAATTTATAGAACCAGTTTTTACCCAGAAATCTAAGTAAACTGAATTAGTTAAGTTCACTTGAGGTGTTTCTGTTCTGGAGTAATAGATTATACTATGCAATCATTACAGTAGCCCCACCACCACACCCCACCTACCATCTGCAGATTTGCTTTCTATGGTTTCAGTTATCTGTGGTCAACTGCAGTCCAAAAATATGAAATAAAAAATGCCGGCCAGGCACGGTGGCTCACGCCTGTAATCCCAGCACTTTGGGAGGCCGAGCTGTGTGGATCACAAGGTCAGGAGTTCAAGACCAGCCTGGCCAACATGGTGAAACCCTGTCTCTACTAAAAATAAAAAAAAAATTAGCCGGACATGGTGGTGGGCACCTGTAATCCCAGGTACTTGGGAGGCTGAGGCAGGAGAATTGCTTGAAACTGGAAGGTGGAGGTTCCAGTGAGCTGAGATGGCACCGCTGCACTCCAGCCTGGGTAACAAGAGCAAAAGTCCATCTCAAAAAAGAAAAATAAAAAAATAAAAAAATAAAAAATAGCCAGATTGGGCATGGTGGCTCATGTCTGTAATCCCAGCACTTTGGGAGGCCCGAGGTGGGTGGATCGCTTGAGCCCAGGAGTTCAAGACCAGCCTGGGCAACATGGCGAGACTCTAGCTCCACAAAAAATAAAAAAGTAGCCAGGTGTGGTGGCACACGCCTGTGGTTAAGCAATTTGGGAGGCTGAAGTGGGAGGAATGCTTAAGTCCGGGAGGTCACGACTGCAATGAGCCATAATTGTGCACTGCACTCCAGCCTGTGTGACAGAGAAGACCCTATCTCAAAAAAAAAAAAAAAAAAAAATTCCAGAAATAAACAATTCCTAAGTTTTTAAAGTGCTGGCTATTCTGAGTAGCATGATGAAATCTTAAGCTATCCCATTCTGCCCTGTTTAGGATGTCAATCATCCCTTTGTTTACCACACTGTATACGCTATCTGCTCATTAGTGCCTTAGCCATGTTGGTTCTCAGACAGAAAAACACAGTATATAGAGGGTTTGGTATTATCCACCATTTCAGGCATCCATGGGGGGTTTTGAAACGTATCCCCCCTGTCTACGGCCATACCACCCTGAACGCGCCCGATCTCGTCTGAAACGTATCCCCTATGGATTAGGCATGGACTAGTATATTCTAAAAACATGTTAGTATGTCACAAAATGTTAAAATATGTATAGATTTTGAAATGTTTAAAGCATACAATTGGAATGTACAGTAAAAAGGCAGCAAATATTTTCTCCCAATGAATTCATAGCAAACAAGAACACATGTAAGAAAAACTATCATCAAGGTAGATATTTTTTTCCCTCTCTTAACAGTATAATATTCATGAAAACTGAATTTCTTCCAGGTCTTTTTTTAATTACCCTTAATGTATTAGAAATGGTCCAGTCAACTTTAAGGAATGTTCATTTTAAAACAGCATTAAAAGTACCAAAATACACAAATATTTTGGGCAAGACTTAAATGCATACTTGATAAAAGCAGGCTGGGTTTAACGGCTCATGCCTGTAATCACAGCACTCTGGGTGGCCAAGGTAGGAGGATGACTGGAGCCCAAGAGTTCATGACCAGTTTAGGCAACATACAGAGACACTGTTTTTTTTTTTTTTTTTTTTTTTTGAGATGGAGTCTTGCTCTGTTGCCAGGCTGGAGTGCAGTGGCACGATCTTGGATCACTGCAACCTCCACCTCCCAGGTTCAGGTGATTCTCCTGCCTCAGCCTCCTGAGTAGCTGGGACTATAGGCGCGTGCCACCACGTCCAGCTAATTTTTGTATTTTTAGTAGAGACGGGGTTTCACCATATTGGCCAGGATGGTCTGGCTCTCTTGACCTCATGATCCACCTGCCTTGGCCTCCCAAAGTGTTAGGATTACAGGCGTGAGCCACTGCACCTGGCAAGAGACCCTCTTAAAAAAAAACAAAAAGGTAAAAACAAGGAATTCATCCTTTACCAACGAGTGGTGAATGGATCCTGCAAGTCAGGAGATTTCCATGCTTTCTCTCGCTCTACAGATGTTCCTTGACTTGCAATGGGGTTACATCTGGATAAACCTATTACCAATTGCTGCCTAGCAGTGCAAGAGAAGTACAGTTTCTATTCAACATCTGTTGCTTTCACACTATCGTAAAGTTGAAAAAAATCATAAAGCTGAACCATAGAAAGTTGGGGACCATGTGTACGTATAGTTTTAGTAGTTTTTCTTGGTACCAGTATCTCCTTAATATAACCACAACCAAAGAATGGGGGAGGCAAAACTTTAATGTAGGGGTCTAAATTCTGCTGATAGGAAGCAACTTTTTCTCTCTCAGGGGGTTCACCTTTGTGGAGGTATAAAGTAAGAACTATCAGAACATGAGATTCTGATCTAATCCGCTAAGGGTCCTTGGCCCAAATCTGGCTTGCAGACAGGTCTGACTTACATAGGGTATAAAAACAGTTCTTTTTTTTGGCTGGGCACAGTGGCTAATGCCTCTAATCCCACCACTTTGGGAGGCCATGGCGGGTGGATCACTTGAGGTCAGGAGTTTGAGACCAACCTGGCCAACATGGTGAAACTCTTGTCTCTACTAAAAATACAAAAAAAGTTAGCCGGAAATTAGCCATGTGGGGTGGCACATAACTGTAATCCCAGCTACTCAGGAGGCTGAGGCATAAGAATCACTTGAACACAGGAGGCAGACGTTGCAGTGAGGTGAGATGGTGTCACTGTACTCCAGCCTGGGAGACAGAGTGAGACTCTGTCTCAAAGAAAAAAAAAAAATTGTTTTTTTGATACATGTTCTCGCTCTCACTCAGGTTGGAATGCAGTGGCACAATCATATCTCACTTTAGCCTTGACCTCCTGGGCTCAAGTTATCCTCCCACCTCAGCTTTCCCAAGGTGCTGGGACTACAGACATGCACCACCATGCCCAGCTAATATTTAAAATTTTTAGTAGAGATGGGATCTCACCATGTTGGCTAGGCTGGTCTTGAACTCTTGGGCTCAAGTGATCCTCCTATCGTGGCATCCCAAAGTGTTTGGATTACAGCATAAGCCACCATGCCTGGCTGGGCTTGAAAATTTTTAAATTTAGTTACACATTTAAAAATCAGAGGGACCAGGCGCGGTGGCTCACACCTGTAATCCCAGCACTTTGGGAGGCCGAGGCGGGTGGATCACGAGGTCAAGAGATCGAGACCATCCTGGCTAACACGGTGAAACCCTGTCTCTACTAAAAATACAAAAAAATTAGCCAGGCGTGGTGGCAGGCGCCTATAGTCCCAGCTACTCAGGAGGCTGAGGTAGAAGGATGGCATGAGCCCGGGAGGCAGAGCTTGCAGTGAGCTGAGATTGCGCCACTGCACTCCAACCTGGGAGACAGAGCAAGACTTTGTCTCGAAAAAAAAAAAAAAAAAAGAAAACCTGAAAGATATGGTAACAGCTGAGTAGGAATGGCATTCACTCTTCAGCTGACCATATCCTCTTCCTGGCTCTCATTTTAATTTCTCATCTGGCTTCTGTAGGCATCTGAGTTTGCAAACCCTACTTACAAGACCTAAGAAGGAAAAGCACAACGTCGGCTGGTCCAGGGAGCCCCAGTGGCCAAACCCTGGTCCAGCTCTGGGTGTGAGCTAGGCCTCCTCACCTGGAAAGTCACTGACAGCAGGGTCCGCCAGCCGCCCATAGCGTGCCATTAGTTTGAGCTTGGTCTCTTGTTTTCTGTGTTTCTTGCCCACATAATGTTGTTGAGCCATGGCAGGGTCGTTGAAAGTTGCATGGCAGAGGCTGCAGAACTTGTCTGGGTCTATCATCTCTCTATTCTGGTGCAAGGCTAAGGTGGAGGCCACAAGGAAAGGATTCGTAAGGCGTTTCGACAGGGCTGCGGTGAGAGAGTTCAAACAGAAACAATGAAAAAACCCAGATGGTGCCAGGCTTTTGAGTATGCTGAATAGAAAGGGCTGTGACACCAGTTAATCCCACTGGCAGATGTGGCACTGCCTGTGTGCATCACACACGTGAATGCATTCTCTAATTGGGAAACCTGGGAAGATTTGAGGGAGCCCAAAGACTGGCTATTTCATTCAGCAGCTTTAACTACTTTAAGCCCACAAATTCTGATGTTTCTCATATTCTTAGGAGGCTCTGAACTTCTCCTATCAAGTTGCCAAATTACAATAGACTAGAGATGCATACTTGCACTCTTTTTTTTTTTTCTGAGATGGAGTCTCGCTCTGTCGCCCAGGCTGGAGTGCAGTGGCATGATCTTGGCTCACTGCAAGCTCCGCCTCCCGGGTTCACGCCATTCTCCTGCCTCAGCATCCCGAGTAGCTGGGACTACAGGCGCCCGCCACCACGCCTGGCTAATTTTTTTGTATTTTTAGTAGAGACGGGGTTTCACCGTGTTAGCCAGGATGGTCTCGATCTCCTGACCTCGTGATCTGCCCGCCTCGGCCTCCCAAAGTGCTGGGATTACAGGCGTGAGCCACTGCGCCCGGCCCATACTTGTACTCTTGAAGGGATACCTCAGCATTTCCCAGAACTTCATAGCAAGTGGGACACGAAGTTTGGGAGTTTTATTCTCATCCTTAAAGTAATACAGTTGCAGAGCTGGGAACCAATGCACAGATATAGAAATTGAGGCTTGAGTTCCTGGAGCTCACACAAGGTCATTCAGAAAAGGTAACCATACTAGGGATGCCTTTTAGGCTACATTGCATATTATAGGCTGAGTAGAGAGAAAAGAGGACCATTAACATTTAGTTATGCGTTTTGCTCACACCTGTAATCCCAGCACTTCAGGAGGCCAAGGCAGGTGGATCACGAGGTCAAGAGATTGAGACCATCCTGGCCAACATGGTGAAACCCTGTCTCTCCTAAAAATACAAAAATTAGCTGGGCATGGTGGTGTGTGCCTGTAATCCCAGCTACTTGGGAGGCTGAGGTAGGAGAATCACTTCAACCTCGGAGGCGGAGGCTGCAGCGAGCCAAGATTGTGCCATTGCACTCCAGCCTGGGTGACAAGAGCGAAATTCCGTCTCAAAAAAAAAACCAAAAAACATTTAGTGATGTGTTTTGTACATGTATTTTCTCCTTTGGTCCTCAGAACTACCCCAATGAGGTAGGTATCACTTTGCCACATTATTCAGAAAAACTGAGGCTCAGATGAGTGAAGTGGCTTGCCCAAGGTGACCCAGCCAGTGAGTGAAGTCAGGTCTGTGATCCTAAAGCCTGTGCTCTCTTTGCTATGCCAGGCTGCCAGAGTGTGGCAAGAAGACCTGAAGGCTATAGCTCTTACTTTCACCTTCAGAAAACATCCCTGATTCTGGCCAATGAATTCAGTTAATCAGAGCCTGGTATAGGCATACATGTGAGCCTCTTGTGCATCAACATATTGCTTGATGTTGACTCTAGGCTGCACTGCTGCCTCATAAAGTGGATGCCACGACTCACTAACAAGTCCATGTGGCTGAAATGGTGTCAACCTAGCAACTACTGCTTTAAAAATGTGGGGCCCAGAAGTCCCCACCAGTGGTGGAGGACGGATGGGGCTCAGCAGGACTCACAGATGATATGTCTCAGATGCTCTTCCATACCTGTATCACTTCAACTGGGGAAGTTTTGAGGATTTGGGGCAAGCCAGAAGAAATTTGCTGGCCTTTCCCACAGTGGTTTTTCTAGTATAGGGAATTTCAATTTCTCTGCTCATTGATTTTGTTTCAGCAAGTCATTAAAAAAGTAATGTATGCCGGGCGTGGTGGCTCACGCCTGTAATCCCAGCACTTTGGGAGGCCGAGGTGGGCAGATCACCTGAGGTCGGGAGTTCGAGACCAGCCTCAACATGGAGAAACCCCATCTCTACTAAAAATACAAAAAAATTAGCCAGGTGTTGTGGTGCATGCCTGTAATCCCAGCCACTAGGGAGGCTGAGGTAGGAGAATTGCTTGAACCTGGGAGGCGGAGGTTGCGGTGAGCCGAGATCGTGCCATTGCACTCCAGCCTGGGCAACAAGAGCGAAACTCCGTCTCAAAAAAAAAAAAAAAAAAAGTAATGTACATGTTGTAGAATATTTTATAATATGAGAAAATATTCTGTTTGTGGTGTTGAGTGCAAAAAAAGCAAGTTACAGGCCAGGCACAATGGCTCGTGCCTGTAATCCCAGCACTTTGGGAGGTTGAGGCAGGCAGATGATCTGACTCAGGAGTTCTGAGACCAGCCTGGCCAACATGGTGAAACTCAGTCTCTACTGAAAAAAATACAAAATTAGCTGGGTGTGATACTGCATGACTGTAATCCCAGCTACTCAGGAGGCTGAGGCAGGAGAACTGCTTGAACCCGGTGGGCGGAGGCTGCAGTAAGCCGAGATTGCGCCATTGCACTCCACCCTGGGCAAAAAGAGTGAAATTCTGTCTCAAAAAAAAAAAAAAAAAAAAAAAAGAAAAAGAAAAAGAAGAAAAACAAGTTACACATCAATCTGCTTCTTATGTCCTCAATTTTATAGAACAACAACAAACGCATAGGTGACAGCATGGAAAAAAGATCAAAAGCACAGAGAGTAGAGTGTGTTTCACTATTTTCCAACTTTTCCTTTCTTTTTTTTCTTTTTGAGATGGAGTTTTGCTCTTGTTGCCCAGGCTGGAGTGCAATGGCATGATCTTGGCTCACTGCAACCTCTGCCTCTGGGGTTCAAGCGATTCTCCTGCCTCAGCCTCCGAAGTAGCTGGGATTACAGGCATGCGCCACCATGCCCAGCTAATTTTGTATTTTTAGTAGAGATGGGGTTTCTCCATGTTGGTCAGGCTGGTCTCAAACTCCTGACCTCAGGTGATCCACCTGCCTCAGCCTCCCAAAGTGCTGGAATTACAGGCGTGAGCACCCGGCCTATTTTCCAACTTTTCTGTAATGAATGTAGATTTTTAACATCAGAAAAGAGGTATAGGCTGGGCGCGGTGGCTCACACTTGTAATCCCAGCACTTTGGGAGGCCGAGGCAGGCGGATCACGAGGTCAGGAGATCGAGACCACAGTGAAACCCCGTCTCTACTAAAAATACAAAAAAATTAGCTGGGCGTAGTGGCGGGCGCCTGTAGTCCCAGCTACTTGGAGAGGCTGAGGCAGGAGACTGGCGTGAACCCGGGAGGTGGAGCTTGCAGTGAGCCGAGATTGCGCCACTGCACTCCAGCCTGGGCGACAGAGCAAGACTCCGTCTCAAAAAAAAAAATAAATAAATAAAAAGAAAAGAGGTATAATGGTTGTTAAGAGAGAACGGTCATTCTTTGATACTGAACAGAAGCATCAGAGGTGAAAAGGTAAGTAAGTCTAGCAGAACCATTTAATGCGCATCCAATAAAATGATGGATATAGAGTCTGTTCTCAGAAAATAACCTGAAATGTAATAAAGTGTTCTACAGAGATGTTCACTGCAGTGTTATTTGTAACACCAAAAAGTGGGGGGTGGGGAGATTAAATGTTCAGCATTAGAGGAATATTAAATGTAGTATGATGCAGTCACTAAAAATGCTTATAAAGAATTTTTTAATAACATGGGGAAATACAAATGTCATATTAAATAAAAAACATATAGAAGGCAATTGTATGGCCAGGTGCGGTGGCTCACGCCTGTAATCCTAGCACTTTGGGAGGCAGAAGCGGGTGAATTACCTGAGACCAGGAGTTAGAGATCTGCCTGGCCAACATGCCGAAACCCCATCGCTACTAATACAAAAATTAGGCAGGGAATGGTGGCTCACGCCTGTAATCCCAGGACTTTGGGAGGCTGAGGCGAGTAGATTACCTGAGGTCAGGAGTTTGAGACCAGCCTGACTAACATGGTGAAACCCCATCTCTACTAAAAATACAAAACTGGCCGGGCACGGTGGCTCATGTCTGTAATCCCAGCACTTTGGGAGGCTGAGGTGGGTGGATCACCTGAGGTCAGGAATTCAAGACCAGCCTGACCAATATGTTGAAACCCTATCTCTATCAAAAATGCAAAAAGTAACTGGGCATGGTGGCAGGAGCCTGTAGTCCCTGCTACTCAGGAGGCTGAGTCAAGAGAATTGCTTGAACCCAGAGGGTGGAGGTTGCAGTGAGTCAAGGTTGCACCACTGCACTCCAGCCTAGGCGACAGCAAGACTCCATCTCAAAAAAACAAAAAAACAACATTAGCCGGGCATGGTGGTGAGCACCTGTAATCCCAGCTACTCAGGAGGTGGAGGCAGGAGAATCGCTTGAACCCAGTGGGGCAGAGGTTGCAGTGAGCTGAGATCGCGCCATTTCACTCCAGCTTGGGCAAAAGAGGGAGAGTCCATCTCAAAAAAAAAAAAAAAACAAACAAAAAAGAAGGCAATTGTACATACCATATGGTAAGATCATTGTTTGAGGCCAGGAGTTCAAGAGCAGCCTGGGCAACATAGTGAAACCCCGTCTCTACTAAAAATATAAAAATGGGCCAGGCGCGGTGGCACGCGCCTGTAGTCCCAGCTACTTGGGAGGCTGAGGCAGAAGAATCGCTTGAACCCAGGAGGCAGAGGTTGCAGTGAGCTGAGATTGTGCCACTGCACTCCAGCCTGGGTCACAGAGCAAGACTCCATCTCAAAATAAATAAATAAATAAATAAATGAATAAAAATAAATAAAAAAATAAAGAACCCCATATGTGTAATCCATATGTGCATACTGGTATTTTGAAACATCACCAACATATTAACAGTATTTCTCTCTTGGTGGTAGGATTTGGGTGACATTTTGCTTTCTTCTCTGTATCTTTTGCAATTGTTTGAAGTGGAATTATTCATAATGAGTATGCATTGTTTTTATAAAAACATTAAAGTTATTTAAAGTAGTCTATGTTTATATGCACATATACACGGAGTTAACCTAGATATACACAAAACAAACATACGCACAGATATACAAAGATACACATAACAATAAGATTATAGGAGAAACAGATTATAGGAGAAACCAAAATGTTAACAGTGTTTATCTGTGAATGGTAAAATATGGGTAACTTTTCTTTCAATTTATCCACGTTTTCCTTATCTCTTACAACATGCTTATATTACTTTTACATTAAGAAGTGTTTAATTTCAGAAATGTAGTTATAAAGTTGTGTAATAACAGGAAATGTGCTTAAGCTGTAAAATTAAATGAAAAGTAAAAGCAGGATATAAAGGGTACCTGCATTATGATCACAACTATATAAAAACAAAGTATGTGGCAAAAGCTGAAAGTGAATCTGGAAAATAATCTCTTGAGTATGAAATTTCGGGGACAAGGCATAATGCAGAGAATTTTCCCATTTGTGGAAAGAGAAGTCTGTGACCTTATAAAATTTTTTTTTTTTTTTTTGAGGAGAGGTCTTGCTCTGTCCCCCAGGCTGGTGTACAACGGCGCAATCTCAGCTCACTGCAACCTCCAGCTCCCAGGTTCAAGCGATTCTCCTGCCTCAGCCTCCCAAGAAGCTGGGACTACAGGCTCGTGCCACCACACCCAGCTAATTTTTGTTATTTTTAGTAGAGATGGGGTTTCACCGTGTTGATCAGGCTGGTCTCGAACTCCTGACTTCAAGTGATCTGCCTAACTCGGCCTCCCAAAGTGCTGGGATTACAACAGGCATGAGCCACCATGCCCAGCCTATGTCCTATGTTTTTAATACACATTATTGTATCCTCACAACCAATGAAGTAGACAGTATTATTATCATTTTATAGGTTAGGCAGTTCAGACACAAAAAAGTCATATAAACAGTAACAGTGCCAGGCTTTAAACCTGGGACTCTGTGACTTCAAAGTCCACATTCTGCTGTTTCATACCATGAATAACTAGATGTGGGTGTGATAAAAAGGTGTAATTATGAGTGGCCAGGTGTGGTGGCTCATGCCTGTAATCCCAGCACTCTGGGAGGCTGAGATGGGAGGATCACTTAAGGCCAGGAGTTCAAGACCAGTCTGAGCAATATAGTGAGAAGCCATCTCTATTTAAAAAAAAGGGTTTGGCCGGCGTGGTGGCTCACGCCTGTAATCTTAACACTTTGGGAGGCCGAGGCAGGTGGATCACGAGGTCAGGAGATTGAGACCATCCTGGCTAACACGGTGAAACCCTGTTTCTACTAAAAAATACAAAAAAAATTAGCCCAGCATGGTGGTGGGCGCCTGTAGTCCCAGCTACTTGGGAGGCTGAGGTAGGAGAATGGCATGAACCTGGGAGGTGGAGTTTGCAGTGAGCCGAGATCATGCCACTGCACTCCAACCTAGGCAACAGAGCGAGACTCCACCTCAAAAAAAAATTATGAGTGATTTTTCACCCTACCTTCAAAGGCTTCTAAAACACTGTTGTCAGTTAACACAAAAAGGATAATAGTATTACTAATAGTGTAGTCTACTTCTTGGTCCAAAATAGAGAAGCAAAAATTATCAAGAAAACAATGAAATAAACATCAAAGAACTTTCACTCTTGACTAATTGCAATTAGCAGAGGTTAAAACCCCAGAAAGTCAGGAGTTAATGAGATGAAAGTGAGGGCTGAGCCCTAGTCGTGACAAGATAAAGGGGGCTATTTCAGAAGTCACTGTACTGGGAATGAATTCATGGCAGTTACAGATTGTGGGGCAGTAGTAGCAGCACTGAAGTATTCAGCTTTGAAAGGCAAGTCCCTGTCTTGAGGAGAACAGGCAGCTTTTGAGGATTAAAGTGAGTAGGCCATAACCTGAGCATGTGAAAAAGACAAGGATTTAGCTTTCAACTTGGAACACGCAGTAATAAGGGCAGATGGATGCTGGGATGGAAAAATCTAAGTGGGAGAGGTAGGAGACAGAATGCTCTCATGGTATGTGTGGCCTGGAGGACTTTGGCACTCCTGAGTTATAATTATTAGTCAGGACAAAAGCTCAGGCTATAGAGAAAAACCTATAACCAAAGAAAGGGAGGTTAGGTGAGCATAATTCTGAGACTGCATTTCAATGAAGCTGGGTCTACTTGGAGATTTTTAAGGGTTCTCAAAAGCAATTCAACCTCTTCAAGTCTGTGGCCTCAGTGAGGATCTCTGTGAGCCCCTGGCAATAGTGCCCTGAGGATGGGAGGGGTCCCACTATAGCACTACTCAGGAAAACCAGTACCTTCCACCTTAGTGGACTGCTGCTTCAGCTTTAAGTTCTTTGCGTGGGTCTTCCCCAGGTAGTGCGACTGGGCCACGACAGGGGAGGAAAAGGTCATGTTACAGATGGGGCAGCACTGGTTCTTGTCTTTGCTTCTGCTGCTCTTCTGGTTGGAAGAAAGAACACAGGTCTGATCATACCACTGCCCCGCCAGAAAACCTTCAGTGGTTCCCCACTGCCCATAACAGAATAGGCATTTATGGCCCCCCTCACACATTAACCCCAACCTGCTTTCCAGATTCTTCTCCAGCTACTTCGTCCCAGGCTCTACTCACCATCCCCCACTTTATTCTCTCATGCTTCCTTGCTTTGCTTTGGCCATTCCTGCTGTCTAAAATGTTCTTCCTTCCTTTCCTACTTGGCAGCGTGTCTGCTTAGCCTTCAAGACCCAATTTAAATATAAGCTTTTCTTCTGGGGGACTTTCTCCTAAAAAAAAAAAAAATCATTCAGTAAACAACTATCAAGTCCCTTTGTCTGTGTATTCCAGGAAGAATGAACCCTGCTCCTCTTCTGTACTCCCAGAGTACATTAAATAGACCTCTGTCATAGCACTTGCCACCCTAAACTGACAGTGTCATAGCTTAGGAGACTTTTCTGTGAACTCAAGTGTGACACTGGAACAGGGACTATTTGACTCATTTTTGTTTCCTATCCTTCACACCCAGCTGGAGTCTGGCACACAGTAGATGCTCAGAGTTTGCTGAACAAGTGGACCATTAGGGTCTCACTCTGATGCCCAGGCTGGAGTGCAGTGGCACGATCTCGGCTCACTGGAACCTCCACCTCCAGGGCTCAAGCAATTCTCCCAGCCACCCCTGCAAGTAGCTAGACTACAGGAACATGCCACCACACCCAGCTAATTTTTGTATTTTTTATAGAGACGAGGTTTCACCATATTGCCTAGGGTGGTCTCGAATTCCCGAGCTCAAGCAATCCACCTGCCTCAGCCACCTAAATTGCTAGGATTACAGGCATGAGCCACCGCACCCAGCCTCCCATTGCATTCTACTTGTTGATTATGATTAGGCTAGAAAACCATGTATTTCAAGACTACATAAAGGGATCCCAACATCTCTCTCAGAAAGCCTGATCTCTGAATAGGGTGCAAAGATGTAAAATAACTTGCCCAGGGTCATAGAGTTTATCTTGCCTTTCTGAATTATAAATTGTGAGAAAAGGGCCAGGTCGGCCGGGCGCGGTGGCTCACGCCTGTAATCCCAGCACTTTGGGAGGCCGAGGCGGGCGGATCACGAGGTCAGGAGATCGAGACCATCCTGGCTAACACGGTGAAACCCCGTCTCCACTAAAAATACAAAAAATTAGCCGGGCGAGGTGGCAGGCGCCTGTAGTCCCAGCTACAAGGGAGGCTGAGGCAGGAGAATGGCGTGAACCCCGGGGGGCGGAGCCTGCAGTGAGCCGAGATCGCGCCACTGCACTCCAGCCTGGGTAAAAGAGCGAGACTCCGTCTCAAAAAAAAAAAAAAAAAAAAAAAAAAGGGCCAGGTGTGGTGGCTCATACCTGTAATCCTGGTACTTTGGGAGCCTGAGGTGGGAGGATCACTTGAGACCAGGAATTTGAGACCAGCCTGGGCAACAAAGCGAGACCCCGTCTCTACGAAAAAATTTTAAAAAAATCAGCCAGGCGGCTGGGCGCAGTGGCTCACACTTGTAATCCCAGCACTTTGGGAGGCTGAGGCAGGCAGATCACTTGAGATCAGGGGTTTGAGACCAGCCTGGCCAACCTGGTGAAACCCTGTCTCTACTAAATACAAAAATTAGCTGGGTGTGGTGGCGCACGCCTGTTGTCCCAGCTACTTCAGAGGCTGAGGCAGGGGAATCGCTTGAACCCAGGAGGCGGAGGTTGCAGTGAGCTGAGATCGTGCCACTGCACTCCAGTTAGCCAGGCGTGGTGGTGTGTGCCTGTAGTCCTAGCTACTTGGGAGGTTGAAGTGGGAGGATCACTTGAGCTTGGGAGGTTGAGGCTGCAGTGAGCCATGATTGCACCACTGCACTCCAGCCTGGGTAACAGAGCCAGGTCCTGTCTCATAAATAGACAGAGAAAATAGAAAGGAGGGAAACCAGGGATAAATAAATAAATAAGAAGAAGGGAAACCAGGGGATGAGTCCAGTAAATTTTGAGAAGAGATAAACAAGGACCTTCCTAACCTGTGGCTACTATAATAGGAGGTAGCAGTCTATAGAGTAAACTCTTATTTATTGAGCATCTACTAGGAATTGAAATTTTACCTCACAATACCCTTAAGAAGTAGGCATTATCTCTACTTTATGGGGGAAGTTCACAGAGGTTAAGTGACTTGGCCAAAGTCAGCTGATCAGTAAGACACACAGCCAGCTTTGAGCCCTAGTCTGCATAACTTCTCTTCCCATGATGAGATGATACTCCTGAGGGACTGGGGGTGGCTTCAGCATAATGCTCATAATATTTCTGAGCCAAGAAGCACATGTGATCACCTCTCAATCAGAGCAGGCATTTGGAAAGGTGTTCCTTCTGCCTATTTATTCAAAACATTCAAGTATTGAACTTAGTTCTTTTCCCTGGCTCTCAAGAAAGCAAGCAGCCTGGCTTCTTTCCACTTTCTCTTGTCTTGCTCTAACAAACCACTAGGCAGTAATATGTAATACCAGCTCCATTACTGAGTCCCTACTATGTGCCAGGCTCTGAATTGGGTGCTTTTTATAAACCTGCCCTCAATTTTAGTTTCAAAAAATCCTGAAGGGTAGTTGATATTACCATGCTCATTTTTATAGAGGAAGAAATCAAGGCTTTGTGAAGTAATAGACTTGCCCGAGTCACACAACAGGGCCAGGATTTGAAGCCAAGACAGTCTGACTTGTTCACCACACCAACCTGCTGGCTGGCTTCATCAGGAAGCAAGCAGGCTCAATATGGCAGCTGTGTTACCTGATCTGAGTCTAGCTTCTTCGTTTCCCCCTTTAGTGTCTCCATTCCATGGATTGCTAGGTATCTCTTCACTTTGTTGGCATGTTTTTTGCTCTGCAAAAACCCAGGAGAAAGATCAAAGATAGCCAAATGCTACTTCATACTTAAGGCACTCAAAAACACTTATGAGATTTTCATCTGATTCATCCTCACAAAAAGTTTTGAGGAGGAGGTGAGGGAAGTTTGAGTTCCTGCTCTGTGCAAGGCATTTTACAGCTACCAAATTTAATCTTCACAATCTATGAAAAAATTATGACCATTTCTATTTTGTGGATGAGGAAACTATCTAAAAATGATGCAGTTTCTTGCTCAAGATGAGTAGCAGAGTTTTGATTCAAAGTCAGATCTATTTAAAGCCAAAGCTCATACTTTATGCTATGCCAAGCTGCAAGGGAAGATACACATATAATGATCCTGATTTGGATAGGGGAGATGAGACTCAGGGAAATTAAGTCAATCTTCAAGTCACAAGCCAACATGCATGGAGGCAACATCTGGGTGGCTAAGCAGCAATTACACTTCACCATGCAAACCAGAGACAATTAGGGGTTTGGCACCAGGTCTGAAAAGAAACGCAGTTCCAAAAGTATGATGGCATACCTGGTAATGTGCCAGCTTCTGGGACTCAGAAATAAGCAAGGCGCAGCAAACCTTACACTGGGTGTTGGTGAAGAGACATTGGTTCTTCTGGATCATGTGCTCCACTACAGAGGGGAAAACAAGAAATCACTGAGTTGACAAACACTACCTCAACAGCACTGCCTTTGAATTCTGCCTCAGACACAGGCACTGAATGATGGGATGCCATACTAGGACACTGGCAGACCTCAGCCAGCCTTTCCTGCTGCCGCCTTGACTCATGCTGTGTTCTCACGCCACCTACACTATTACTTATTTTATAGTTTTATGTATGCCAACTTTCTTTACTTAGGAACTTCTTTTCAAAAGGAATCTTTAGATCATAAACTTAAGTAGATACCAATAAAAATAAATATGATAAAAATGAGGCTTGGAGCATTCCCCAGGAAGAAGAGAACAGCAACTGTGCTGAGAGATTTTAAGATATGGTAGTACCCAACTGAAACTTCTTCCCAGATAGAATCAGGACTAAAAGACTGGAAAAAGGAATACTTTTCTCATTGTTCTTGATCTGACTTTGAAACATTTAAAATTACATAACAGGGCAGGGCGTGGTGGCTCATGCCTGTAATCCTAGCACTTTGAGAGGCCGAGGTGGGCAGATCACCTGAGGTCAGGAGTTCGATACCAGCCTGGCCAACATGGTGAAACCCTGTCTTTACTAAAAATACAAAAATTAGCCAGGTGTGGTGGCAGGCGCCTATAATCCCAGCTACTTGGGAGGCTGAGGCAGGAGAATTGTTTGAACCCAGGAGGCAGAGGCTGTAGTGAGCTGAGGTTGTGCCACTAACTCCAACTTGGGTGACAGAGCTAGACTCTGTCTCTAAATAAATAAATAAAATAAAATCACATATTATATAAGTGCCACACTATATGAAATATGGTATTAACCTGTGCTTAAATTATTGTGCCTGGAGAACAGTCTTACTTTTTTGAGAAGAGAAGAGGTAAAATCTCTCCCAAGGCATGAGTTCTTTTTTTTTTTTTTTTTTGAGATGGAGTCTCGCTCTGTCACCCAGGCTGGAGTGCAGTGGCACGATCTCGGCTCACTGCAAGCTCTGCCTCCCGGGTTCACGCCATTCTCCTGCCTCAGCCTCCCGAGTAGCTGGGATTACAGGCACCCGCCACCACGCCCAACTAATTTTTTTGTATTTTTAGTAGAGACGGGGTTTCACCGTGTTAGCCAGGATGGTCTTGATCTCCTGACCTCGTGATCCACCCACCTTGGCCTTCCAAAGTGCTGGGATTACAGGCGTGAGCCACCGTGCCCGGCCAAGGCATGAGTTCTATCATGGCACTGGCAATGTGAGGCAGAGGCAGAGTCTAAAACTGGGAGAGGAGGGCAAGCCCACATTTTTAATCTCCTGCTCTCAGCCAAAAAGTGGTCAAGGCTAGGCACAGTGGCTCACGCCTGTAATTTTGGGAGCTCAAGCATTTTGGGAGGCTGAGGTGGGAGCATGGGTTGAGCCCAGGAGTTTGAGACCAGCCTGGGCAAGATGGTGAGACTTTGTCTCTACATAGAAACCAACAAACCAACAAACCAAAAACTAGCTGGGGGTGGTGGCACATGCCTGTGGTTCCAGCTTCCCGGGAGGCTGAGGCTGAGACAGAGACAGAAGGATTGCTCGAGCTCAGGAGGTCAAGGCTACGGCAAGCCATGTTAGTGCCACTGGACTCCAGCCTGGATAACAGAGCAAGCCCCTGTCTTAAAAAAAAAAAAAAGTCGATGCCCTGGAAGAGGTTCTTGGTGGGGAGCTTTTAAGATGCCTCTCCTTAATCCACAAAATCTAAAGCTTACCTATGTCAGCCCTTTTAGGCAGAAGGGCTGTATTTCTGCCCCTAATGATCTCTTTTTATTTCTGCATTTTTCTCTTACAATGGCAAATTTTTGTGAAAGACCTTGCCTGTCTTAGCTATGCTCTAAAAAACCAAGAGAAATGACTCTATAAACAGAATTGGCCCAGAACTTTTAAAAGAGGGTCAGAGGTGGCCAGGCACGATGGCTAATGCCTGTAATCCTAGCACTTTGGGAGGCCAAGGTGGGTGGATCATCTAAGGTCAGAAGTTCGAGACCAGCCTGGCCAACATGGTAAAACCCCACCTCTACTAAAAATACAAAACTAGCCAGGTGTGGTGACGCATGCCTGTAATCCCTGCTACTTGGGAGACGGAGGCAGGAGAATCACTTGAACCTGGGAGGCGGAGGTTGCAGTGAGCCGAGATTGTGCCATTGCACTCCAGCCTGGGCAACAGCAAAACTGGGACACACACACACACACACACACACACACACACACCCCCCAAAAAAAAAAAAGGAAGAAGAAAAAAGAAGAAAAAAAAGAGGGTCAGAGGCTTCTCACAATGAGAAACCCACATGGGGAAGGTAATACCCAGGGGTCAGAGTTCAGTCATCACTTCCTCACCTGGAGATTGTGGATTTTGTTGTGTTCAAGAGATGAGGTTTCAAGCATATTCAGAATCAGACTCCCAAACCCACAGCAGGGGCAGGTAAGTACCTGCTAAATAAATGTACCTCTCTGCTGGAATGCACTCTCTGGCCTTAGAGAGCACATTCACATAGTCCACACAAATGTATTTATAATACCTGCTTTGTGTCAACATTGCACTTAGTGCTGGGGGCCATACCAACAAATAAGATGGGGTATAAAGTAAAAAATAAACAAGATAATGACAGAGAATTAGAAATGCTATGAAAACAAGCAGAGTACGTGGTAGAGAATGACGGGGCAGGAGAGTTAGTAAAGACCATCACAGGGCCGGTTGTGGTGGCTCACACCTATAATCCCAGAAACTCAAGAGGCTGAGGCAAGAGGACTGCTTCAGCCCAGAAGTTTCAGACTGTCCTGGGCAAAATAGGGAGAGCCACATCTCTACAAAAATTAAAAAACAAAACAAAACAAAAAAAAACGTAGTTGGACATGGTGGCGCATGCCTGTAGTCTTAGCTACTCAGGAGGCTGAGGTGGGAGAATCCCTTGAGCCTAGAAGTTTGAAGCTTCAGTGAGCCGTGAATGTGCCACTACACTCCAGCCTAGGCAACCGAGAAAGACTTTGACTCTGAAAATTAAAAAAAAAAAAAAAAAAAAAGATCATCATGGAGAAGTGTCAGCCACAAGGCTTACAGGAAATGAGTGTTCCAGCATGAAACAGTATTAAGTCTGTGAGGCAGGGATGAGTTTGGCATATTCCATGTTCAAAGAATGGAGAGAAGCCCACTATGCCTGGAATACGGTGAATGAGAGAAGAATGGTAGGAAATTAAGTTGGAGAGACAGCATGAGGCCTAGTAGATCATGTTGAATGAATATAAGGCTCCATAAGCCACAGCATGGACTATGGATTTTATTGGTAGTATAATGAGAGGTGACAAGATCTGGTTTGCCCTTGACAAGATTACTCTGACAGCTGTTGTCAACAGACTGTATGGGGACAAGAATGGAAGCAGAAAGAACAAGGAAGAGGCTGCTGTAGTCTTCAGAGAATAGATGATGGAAGCTTGGACTAGGCAGGTTGTCAGTGCAGATGGAGAAAAGTGAATGAATTTGGAATTATGTTCCAGCAATAGGTTTGACATCTGATTTCTTAGACTGGATGTGGGGGTGAGAGTGAAGGAAGGAAAGGAGTCAGGGATAACTCCTAGGTTCTGAACTTGAACAAGTGAATAGATTAGAACTAGGGGAAGATAGCCTTGGAGGAAAAATTAAAGACTTTTCCTTATGTGAGTGTGAGTAGTCTATCAGCTATATAGGTGGAGATGAGTTGGAGATTCAGATCTGTCAGTCACTTGAAGCTCAAGGGGGAGGTCAGAGCTGGAGATATAAATGGGGAATCATTGGTATATCAATCATATTTAACACTGTGGGGCTGGAAGAGAATGCCTAGTGTAGATGAAGAAGGAAAGAGGTTCAGAGACTGCGCCTTGGGACCCTCCCAATTTTGAAGTCAGGCAGAGGAAGCGAAGTTGAATATAAAACAAGGTGAGTACAGGGTGGAACTTCTGGCCAAGGCAGAGTGAGGAGATCTTCTCCTGCAGAAGCAACAATAAAACAGGACAAAACTGACAAAACCGGACAAAACTGAGAAAACCAACAAAACCAACCACTTCAGCACTCTGGAAGTTAACCAAAGGGACTTAACAATCTGAGAGCAACTTTATGCTTGCAAAACTGCTGAACTTCAGCTAAGAACAGCAGGAATCAGCGGCTTTTTTATTTTTCCAGATGGGGAAAAACAAACAAACAAACAAACAAACAAAAACTCAGGGTTTCCCAGGGTGCAGTGCCCACGCTGGAGTGCAGTGGCATAATGTCAGCTCACCGTAGCCTCAATTTCCCAGGCTCAGGTGAGGCTGTTCTCAGCCCCTCCTGCAATCGGAGTAGAAATTCTGGCAAGAAGGTGCTAGCCATGAAAACAAATAGCTTCCATACAGAAGGAAGGAAATCACTTGATTTCCTTTACATGTAGCAATATTGTTGATGGAAGTGATGATCTCCAAGGCAGTAAGCAGGAAGAGTCAAAGGCTCCACTGGCCAGAGGTGTGGTCATGGTTGGGGCAAGTGTACGTTCCTGGCTGAGACTGTGTGACAGCAGAAACCTGAGAGGGCCCAAGTTAACCACATACTCATGGCCACCCTGAGGCTGCGAACACACACATAAGAGATGCAAAAGGACCTCGTGGGAAGGGTAGATCCCAAAATGACTTGAACTTTGAATATGCTTCCCTACCAACACACAGATCCAACAGTACCAAATCAAGGCCTTATAGGCTCCAGGTGTTTAGAACAAGATCTTGTTGAATCACTAGTTAATCTGACCACTAAGCAACATAAACACACTAAAGTAGAAATTATAAAAAGGAACCAAATTGGGAATGTTTGCTTTTAAAGCCTTTGGCCACCATGTAAGCAGTCTGGCTGCTCTGAGGCCACCAAGCTGTGAGGAAGCCCAGACTATTTCATGCATCAAGACCACATGGAGAGTTCCTGACACCACCTGAAAAGAGAGATGTCTGGCCAGCCCCCAGAGGCTCCACCCCGCTGTTGTTTCAGCTCTAGCTCCCAGATGCTCCATTTTCCTGCTGTTTCAACTTGAGCCACCATCTGACTGCAACTGCACAAGAGACCCTGAATCAGAACTATCTAGCCAAGCCTTTCCCAAATTCCTGACCCACAAAAACTGAGAGGTTTATAAGGTTGGAGGAAGCTAAGGCCCACAGTGGGGAAAAAAAAAAACAAATTTGGATAAAATTGTCAATTAGGCCAGGCGCGGTAGCTCACGCCTGTAATACCAGCACTTTGGGAGGCAGAGGCGGGTGGATCATGAGGCCAGGAGTTCAAGACCAGCCTGGCCAACATAGTGAAACCCTGTCTCTACTAAAAATACAAAAAAGTTTAGCCCCAGGGCAGGTGCCTGTAGTACCAGCTACTTGGGAGGCTGAGGCAGGAGAATCGCTTGAACCCAGGGAGGCAGAGGTTGCAGTGAGCCGAGATCATGCCACTGCACTCCAGCCTGGGATACACAGTGAGACTCTGTCTCAAAAAAAAAAAAAAAAAAAAAAAAGTCAGTTAGCCAGGTGTGGTGGCAGGCACTTGTAATCCCAGTTACTCGGGAGGCTGAGACAGGAGGAACGCTTGAACCCGGGAAGCGGAGGTTGCAGTCAGCCAAGATCGCGCCATTGCACTCCAGCCTGGGCAACAGGAGTAAAACTCTGTCTCAAAATAATAATAATAATAATTGTCAAAATTCTGAGATGGCAGCCTGACTACACATCCGTTTTGCCATGATATCTGCACACAACTTTAATCCGACTACCAACTATCTCTCCAGGGTGCAAAATATTTGATATGGAAAATGAGGTACTTTTCATTCATTCACTGGAGAGGCAGGGCGTGGTGGCTCAGCCTGTAATCCCAACACTTGGGAAGGCCAAGGCAGGCAGACTGCTTGAGGCCAGGAGTTTGAGACTAGCCTCGCCAATGTGGCAAAACCCCGTCTCTACCAAAAATAAAAAAATTAGGCAGGCATGGTGGTGTGTGCCTGTAATCCCAGCTACTTGGGAGGCTGAGGCACACGAATTACTTGAACCCAGGAGGTGGAGGTTGCAGTGAGCCAAGATCGTGCCACTACACTTGAGCCTGGGCGACAGAGTGAGACTCCATCTCAAAAAAAAATAAAATAAAATAAAATAAAATAAAATCACTAGAGAGACTGAAAGTATGGTACTAGGTTGAGCCTCCAGAAACATCTCCAGGAATAATGCATATATGTTCCAATAGGTGACCTACAGTCTCTGAGGCTCCTTCACAGCTCTGCTGGAAGCAAGATGCTTTGGCTATAACAACTTCTCTCTCAACCTATGAAGCTGGACAACGGATGCTGGAAAACTGATGTAGTTCCATGACCTTTTTTGACAGCAACAACAGCCAAGAGGCACAGAAGTATGGTCTTTACTGCATTTCTGCATTCTACATCCTATGAGATGTTACATATTCACAGGATTTAATTTATATCCACATGATAGCCAAGTAAAAGATGTATGGGGCACAGGCTGAGAGATGCAATCTAGAGTATGAAGCACAGGGCTGCTTTTCAAAGGGTTGATAAAGTAGGAACACAGAGAACTTTGTGGGACAGCAAGATAATTAATAAACTTAACAAATTTAAGGGTTGGGTGTGATGGTTCATGCCTATAATCCCAGCACTTTGGGAGGTTGAGGTGGAAGGACCGCTTGAGCCCAGGAGTTCAAGAACCAGCCTGGGCAACATAGTGGGGCCCTGTCTTTACAAAAAAACAAAAAAGATTAGCTGAGTGTAGTGGTGCACACCTGTAGTCCCAGCTACTTGGTAGGCTGAGGTGGGAGGATCGTTTGAACTTAAGCCCAGGAGGTCAAGGCTGCATGAAGTGAGCTGTGATCACACCACTGCACTCTAGCCTCCATCCTGGGTGACACTGCAAGACCTTGTCTCAAAATTAAAAAAAAAAAAAAAGAAAGGAAATTTAAGCCAGGTGTGGTGGCCTGCATGTACCTGTAGTCCCAGCTATTCGGGAGGCTGAGGTGGGAGGATCATTTGAGCCAGGAGTTTGAGACCAGCTTGGACAACATGGTGAAACCCCATCTCTATAAAAAACTACAAAAAATGAGCTGGGTGTGGTGGTGCACACTTGTTATCCCTGCTACTCACGTGGCTGAGGTGGGAGGATCACCTGAGTTCAGGAGGTCGAGGCTACAATGAGCCAGGATTGCACTACTATGCTCTAGCCTTGGTGAGGGAGTGAGACCCTGTCTCAAAAATGACTTGCTGCCGGGCGCGGTGGCTCACGCTTGTAATCCCAGCACTTTGGGAGGCCGAGGCGGGCGGATCACGAGGTCAGGAGATCGAGATCATGGTGAAACCCCCTCTCTACTAAAAATACAAAAAATTAGTCGGGCGTGGTGGCGGAGGCTGAGGCAGGAGAATGGCGTGAACCCAGGAGGCGGAGCTTGCAGTGAGCCGAGATCGCGCTACTGCACTCCAGCCTGGATGACAGAGCGAGACTCCGTCTCAAAAAAAAAAAAAAAAGAAAAATGACTTGCTATTCCTTAGGCCTACATGTGTCCTTAGAATCTACAATTGAGCTCTATATAAATTCATCAACTGGGCCAGGCGCGGTGGCTCATGCCTGTAATCCCAGCACTTTGGGAGGCCGAGGCGGGCGGATCACGAGGTCGGGAGATCGAGACCACGGTGAAACCCCGTCTCTACTAAAAATACAAAAAATTAGCTGGGCGTGGTGGCGGGTGCCTGTAGTCCCAGCTACTCAAGAGGCTGAGGCAGGAGAATGGCATGAACCCGGGAGGCGGAGCTTACAGTGAGCGGAGATCCCGCCACTGCACTCCAGCTTGGGCTACAGAGTGAGACTCCGTCTCAAAACAAAACAAAAACAAAAACAAAACAAAACAAAACAAAACAAAACAAAAAAATTCGCCAACTGAAGGTGATCCTTAGGAAGATGAAACCTATTTACTACCCAGCTTATTAGGAGGCAAAGGGTTTTTAGGTACAGCTGTAGTTAGAAGGCAGCAAATTAAAGGTCCTAGGGCGGGGTCAGTGGCCCGTGTCTGTAGTCCTGACACTCTGGGAGGCTGAGGCTAGAGGATTGCTTGATGCCAGGAGTTTGAGACCAACACAGGCAGCAAAGTGAGACCTCATCTTTACAAAAAAAAAGAAAAAATTATCCAGGTGTGGTGGCACACGCCTGTAGTCCTGGTTACTAGGGAAGCTGACATGGGGGGAATCACTTGAGTCTAGCAGTTCAAGGCTGTGGTGGGCCATAATTGCGCCCCTGCACTTCTGCTGGGTGACAGAGCAAGATCCCCCATCTCAAAAGCAAAAACCCCTCAAACAATCGTAGGAAAGGGAGGTTGGGTATAATCTACCCTTGGGTGAGAATGGTTAGACAATGTAGTATTTTAATGGGCAGTATGACCTAAAAGGATAAACAAGACGGTCCTATTAAGTCTACTTAGCACTGGTACTTCCATTTTGTGAGTCCATACTGTGTTTTTGTTTTTAATTTAATTTTTTAGAGTCAGAGTCTCATTATGTTGCCTAGGCTGAATCCAGACTCCTGGCCTCAAGTGATCCTTCTGCATCAGCCTCTCAAGCAGCTGGGACTACAGGTGTGGGCCACCATGCCTGGCCAAATCCATACTGCTGATGGTCTCAAGAAGCTCAAATTTTTATCCAATGAAAAGGGCATGAAGAGGCTGGGCATGGTGGCTCACACCTGTAATGTCAGCATTTTGGGAGGCCGATGCGGGCGGATCACCTGAGGTCAGGAGTTTGAGACCAGGCTGGCCAACGTGGTAAAACCCCATCTCTACTAAAAAATACAAAAATTAGCCAGGCGTGGTAGAGGGCTGGTAGTCCCAGCTAACTCAGGAGGCTGAGGCAGGAGAATCGCTTGAACCCAGGAGGTGGAGGTTTCAGTGAGCCAAGATTGTGCCATTGCACTCCAGCCTAGGTGACAAGGACGAAACTCTGTCTCAAAAAAAAAAACCTGCATGCAGTGGCTCATGCTTGTAATCCCAGCATGCCAAGACTGCGCCACTGCACTCCAGCCTAGTGACAGAGCAAAAAAAAAAAAAAAAAAAAAAAAAAGGCTGGGTACAGTGGCTAATGCCTGTAATCCCAGCACTTTAGGAGGCTGAGGCGGGTGGATCACCTGAGGTCAGGAGGTCAAAACCAGCCTGGCCAACATGGTGAAACTCCATCTCTACTAAAAACACAAAAAATTAGCCTGGTGTCGTGGTGCATGCCTATAATCCCAGCTACTCGGGAGGCTGAGGCAGGAGAGTTGCTTGAACCTGGAGGCAGAGGTTGCAGTGAGCTGAGATTGCACCATTGTACTCCTGGGCAACAAGAGTGAAACTCCATGTCAAAAAAAAAAAAAAAGTCAAAGAAAAAAGAAAAGGCATGAAGAAAGCAAATGTAAGGGTACTGATGATCTGCTACTAATAAAACAAACAAATGGAAATTCTGGAGTTGAAATTATAATAAAATAAATTTGCTGGAGGAGCTCAACAGCAAGTTCAAAATGGCAGAAGAATCAGTGAACTTGAAGATACAGCCATAGAAATAGCTGATCTGAAGAACAAAGAGAAGTAACATTGAAGAATAATGAGCAAAGCTTCAGAGATTATGGAAAAACTTCAAGCATACTAACCTACGTGTAAGGAGAACCTCAGAAGAAGAGAGAAGAGAGAGAGAGTAGAAAAAAAATTTGAAGAAAATGTCCGAAAACCTCCCATATTTGATGAAAAACATTAATCTACACATTCCAAAATCTCAAGGAACCCAAAGTACGAAAAATATGAAGAGAGCTACACCTAGACACATCACAAACTGTTGAAAGGCAAAGACAGAAAATCTTGAAAGCAGTGAGAGAGAGAGAAAAAATGACTCATCATATGCAGTGAAATAATTCAATTAATGACAACTTCTTATTTGAAAACAATTAAGGCCAGAAGGCAGTGGAATGACATATTCAAAGTAGTGAAAAAGAATAAAAATGTCAACTAAGAATTCTATATCCAGCCAAATGATCCTGCAAACATTACACTAAGTGGCCAGGTGCAGTGGCTCACGCCTGTAATCTCAGCATTTTGGGAGGCCAAGGCGGTGGATCACCTGAGGTTGGGAGTTTCAGACCAGCCTTGCCAACATGGAGAAACCCCGTCTCTACTAAAAATACAAAATTAGCTGGGCGTGGGGCACATGCCTGTAATCCCAGCTACTCGGGAGGCTGAGGCAGGAGAATGGCGTGAACCCGGGAGGCGGAGCATGCAGTGAACTGAGATCGCGCCACTGCACTCCAGCCTGGGCGACAGAGCGAGACTCCGTCTCAAAACAAAACAGAAAAAAGAGAATCGCTGAGGCCCACAGGCAGAGGGTGCAGTGAGCCTAGATCATGCCATTGCACCCCAGCCTGGGCAACAAGAGCAAAATGTCACCTCAAAAAACAAAAAACAAACAAAAAAAATTACACTAAGTGAAAGAAGCCAGTCACAAAAAGGCCACATATTTATACAATTCTATTTACATGAAATGTCCAGAATAGGCATCAATCCATGAAGAGAGGAGATAAGTCGTTGCCAGGGATGATTGCTCCTAGGTACAGGGTTTCTTTATTGGGGTGATGAAAATGTTCTAAAATTAGACAGTAGTGATGGTTGCAGAACTCTGTGAATATACTAAAAACCACAGAATTGTACATTTTAAACAGGTGAATTTTATGGAATGTGAAATTTATGTCAATAAAGCTGTTATTTAAAAATAAAATAGCCAGGCGTGGTGGCTCAAGCCTGTAATCCCAGCACTTTGGGAGGCCAAGGCAGGAGGATCACGAGGTCAGGAAATCGAGACCATCCTGGCTAACACAGTGAAACTCCGTCTCTACTAAAAATACAAAAAATTAGCTGGGTGTGGTGGCAGGCGCCTGTAATCCCAGCTACTCAAGAGGCTGAGGCAGGAGAATTGGTTGAACCCGGGAAGCAGAGGCTACAGTGAGCCGAGATTGTGTCATTGCACTCCAGCCTGGGCAACAAGAGCGAACTCCGACTCAAAAAAAAAAAAAAAAACCCAAAAACCAAAACCAAAACCAAAAACAACAAAACATTCCTTTGTGCTGACTCCACAGTTTTAGACAAAGCTTTACTCCTTTAACTGCAAATTAAAGACTCTCTGAAGCCACCTATGACCTGTCAGCCCCTTGCTTCAAGATATCCTGCCTTTTGGGGCCAAACCAATGTATAATCGCCATGTATTGACTTATGATTTTGCCAGTAACTTCTACTTCCCTAAAATGTGTAAAACAGAGTTGTGACCTAACTGCCTCAGGACCACTTATTCAAGGCTTCTTGGATTTGTGTTTTTCCCCACCCGTGGTCACTCATATTGGCTCACAATAAACCTCTTTAGAATGTTTTACAGTGTCACTTGAGCGTCATTTGGTTTTTCTATTAACAAATATCTTGCTTTCAATAACTCATAGAACTTGTTAGAAAATCAGTAAGGGTTTAGAATAATGTTATAATCAATTTGATCCAATTGGCACATGGAATACTCCCCCACCTACAGAATATACATTGTTTTCTAACACACACTGATCATTCTCTAGGGTAGAACATATGCCAGTTTCACTTCATTCATTCATTTATTTATTTGAGAGGGAGTCTTGCTCTGTCATCCAGGCTGGGGTGCAGTAGACGGTCTTGGCTCACTGCAACCTCTGCCTCCTGGGTTCAAGCAGTTCTCCTGCCTCAGCCTCCCGAGTAGCTGGGATTACAGGCACCACCATGCCCAGCTAATTTTTGTATTTTAGTAGAGATGGGGGTTTCACCATATTGGCCATGCTGGTCTCGAACTCCTGCCCTCAAATGATCCACCCGCCTCGGCCTCCCAGTGTTGGGATTACAGGCGTGAGCCACCGCCCCCAACCCAGTTTCACTACATTTAAAAAGACTGAACTCATCTCAAGTATATTCTTTGAATGCAATGGAATTTAATCAGAAATCAACACTAGGAAGAAATCTGGGAAATCCTCAAATATTTTGAAATTGAATAACATGTATCAAAGAAGAAATTACAAGGGAAATTAGAAGTTATTTTGAACTGATTTAAATGAAAATAAAACATTCAAAAATTTACGAGTTGCAACTAAAGCAGTGCTCTGGAGAAAAAAACCTCAGTTTATCCTACTTTACTTTTACAATACAGAACACTTCTGTGACCATATGTGTGGGTTTTCTCCTCCCAGAAAACAAGCACTCAATTCTGCAGTGGACACCAGTTGGTGTTCCCTAATTCAAATCAATTCTGACACTATCTACCTGGAGACAGCTTCAGATCCTACAGGTTGAGGGCTATTCCTACAAGACGGAGCCCTACTTCTGATGCCAATTGCAGGTTCCACATTCTTTCACCTGTTCTTCTGACCAACCGGCTATAAATCGAGGTTCCCATGACACCCTTGGATTCAATTAATTTGCCAGAGCAGCTCACAGAACTCAGGGAAACATATACTTACATGAATCTAAAAGATACATATATTTAATATTTTGGGTGACAGGATCTTGCTGTTGCCTAGGTTAGAGTGCAGTGGTGTGATCACAGCTCACTGCAGCCTTGACTTCCTGGGCTCCAGTGATCCTCCTGTCCCAGTAGATAGCTAGGCAGAAATGAGCAGGGTAAAAGAGGACCCCCTACCACCACAAATGTCAGGCAACCATCAGGTGATGGTCATTCAGTTATTAAACTGTCTCTCTAAAATAATAATTGGTCTCTGGTGGCATCAGGAAAAGGCAGTCTCCTCATAGATGGAAACACCTGGCCGGGCGCGGTGGCTCACGCTTGTAATCCCAGCACCTTGGGAGGCCGAGGCGGGCGGATCACGAGGTCAGGAGATCGAGACCATGGTGAAACCCCGTCTCTACTAAAAAATACAAAAAATTAGCCGGGCGTGGTGGCGGGCGCCTGTAGTCCCAGCTACTCGGAGAGGCTGAGGCAGGAGAATGGCGTGAACCCGGGAGGCGGAGCTTGCAGTGAGCCGAGACTGCGCCACTGCACTCCAGCCTGGGCGACAGAGCGAGACTCCGTCTCAAAAAAAAAAAAAAAAAAAAGAAACACCTGAGGCTGGGTGTGGTGGTTCACACCTGTAATCCCAGCACTTTGGGAGGCTGAGGCAGGTGCAGCACCTGAGCTCAGGAGTTCGAGATCAGCCTGAGCAACACGGAGAAACCCTGTCTCTACTAAAAATACAAAAAATTAGCCGGGCGTGGTGGCACATGCCTGTAATTCCAGCTACTCGGGAGGTTAAGGCAGGAGAATCGCTTGAATCCGGGAGGTAGAGGCTACGGTGGGCCGAGATCATGCCATTGCACTCCAGCCTGGGTGACAGAGTGAGACTGTTTCAAAACAAAGAAAAAACCACCTGACATTGGTGATCAGCAGCTTCCGGATAAGATCTCAAGTTAGGCTAGTGGGCTCAAGCATGCGCACTAAGAGGCAAAATGGAGGCGTTTAACTGGTAACACTCTGCTGGAAAGGGAAAAACATTTCAAGTAAGCATGTGCACAACTTCAGTAAAGACACTACGCCTGCGGCCCCTCCCAAGTGCTGGCAGGCCGCTGCCAATCCAGACAGCCCACCCCCAAGGGAAAAACCAGGGGAGAAGTAACACGCAAGACCCAGCAAGCATGCCAACGTGTAAGATCCCAAGTCAAAGGTCAAACCGCCTACTTGTCTCTCTCAAGTCGCCCTCTTGGCCCCCTTCCAAGTATACTTTACTTCTTTTCATTCCTGCCCTAAAACTTTTTAATAAACTTTCACTCTTGCTCTAAGAGTTGCCTTGGTCTCTCACTTTGCCTTATGCTCCTTTGGTCGAATTCTTTCTTCTGAGGAGGCAGAAATTGAGATTCATGGCCACTAACACTCCTGCCTTGGCCTCTCAAAGTTTTGGAATTACAGGCAGGAGCCACTGTGTCAGGCCAACCTAAAAGATATGTTAAAGGATACAAATACACAAAGAGATACATAGGGCCAGGTCTGGAAGGGTCTAATGTGTAGGAGTGTCCATCCCCATGGAATTGGGGTGTGCCACACTTCCAGCACATGAATGTGTTCTTATTCACCTTCCTGGAAGCCCCTAAACTCAGGCCTTGGGGTTTTTATGAAGGCTTCATTACACAGGCATGGTTGATTAAATCACTGGCTATCGGTGATCAATTCAACCTTCAGCTCCTTTCTACCCTCTAGAGATGGGGGGCTGTAACTTCCAAGCCTCTGAGCACATGGTTGGTTCCTATGGCAACCAGCCAACCAGAATGTGGTAATCTAGGGACTTCTCAGAAATCACCCTGTTAACATGTACCAAGGTGTGGTTGAAAGGCGCTTGTTATATGGCCGGGCACGGTGGCTCACTCCTGTAATCCCAGCACTTTGGGGGGCCGAGGCGGGCGGATTACGAGGTCAAGAAATCGAGATCAGCCTGGCTAACACGGTGAAACCCCGTCTCTACTAAAAATACAAAAAATTAGCCGGGCATGGTGGCAGGCGCCTGTAGTCCCAGCTACTCGGGAGACTGGGGCAGAAGAATGGCGTGAACCTGGGAGGCGGAGCTTGCAGTGAGCCGAGATCGTACCACTGCACTCTAGCCTGGGCGACAGAACGAGACTGTCTCACACACACACACACAAAAAAACAAAAAAGAAAGGGGCTTGTTATAAATAACAAAAGTCTGTTTTTCACCTTTCTTGCTCTGGAGCAGTTCCAGAGGTGTTTCAGGAACCAAGGACAAAAGGCCAAATATTTTAACAGAAGATACTCTTACTGCTTTAGTCACTGAGGAAAGTACAAGGGTTATAGAAGCTGTGAGCCAGGAACTATGGAGGGAAATCTATATATATGTAATATATCTTATAAGGTCACAAGTGCTTAAGAGAGAAATCTATGGCCGGGCGTGGTGGCTCACGCTTGTAATCCCAGCACTTTGGGAGGCCGAGGCGGGCGGATCACGAGGTCAGGAGATCGAGACCACGGTGAAACCCCGTCTCTACTAAAAAATACAAAAAATTAGCCGGGCGTGGTGGCGGGCGCCTGTAGTCCCAGCTACTCGGAGAGGCTGAGGCAGGAGAAAGGCGTGAACCCGGGAGGCGGAGCTTGCAGTGAGCCGAGATTGCGCCACTGCACTCCAGCCTGGGCGACAGAGCAAGACTCCGTCTCAAAAAAAAAAAAAAAAAAGAGAGAGAAATTTATAATTTTAAACATCTACATCAGAAAAGAATGGTCTCAAATCAGCAACATAAGATCTCACCTTAGAAACCAGAAAAGATCAAGAAAATGACAAATTCTTAGCTAGACTAAGCAAGAAAATAATCAGGGGCCTCACGCCTGTAATCCCAGTATTTTGGGAAGCAGAGGCGGACAGATCACTTTAGAGTTCAAGGAGTTCAAGACCAGCCTGGCCAACACAGTGAAACCCTGTCTCTACTAAAAATACAAAAAAGTTGGCCGGGCATGGTGGCACATGCCTGTAATCCCAGCTACTCGGGAGGCTGGGGCAGGAGAATTGCTTGAAACTGGGAGGTGAAGGCTGCAGTGATCATTACTGCACACCAGCCTGGCAAGACCCTGTCTCAAAAAAAAAAAAAGAAGAAAAAAAGCGACACAAGGAGAAACAAAAAATTCTGTGTACGCTTAAAACAAGTAAAGAAAATGAATTAATAATCAAATATCTTTCCACAAAGAAAAGCCGACGCCAGCTGGGTGCCATGGCCCATGCCTATAATCCTAACCCTTTAGGAGGCCGAGGCAGGAGGATCACTAGAGGCCAGGAGTTTCAGACCAGCCTGGGCAACAGAGCAAGACCCTCTATTTAAAAAAACACAAAAATTAGCTGGGCATGGTGGTATGCCCTTGCAGTCCTAGCTTTGAGTTTGAAGGAGTGGAGGCTGCAGCGAGCTATGATTGTGCCACTGCACTCTAGCCTGGGCAACAGAGACCCTGTCTCTAAATAAATAAATAGAGAATTAAAAAAAAAAAAAAAAGGAGAGGAAGAAAGAAAAGCTTAGGCCCAGGTAGCTTCACTGGTGATAACTTTTTTTTTTTTTTTTTGAGACAGAGTCTCAACTGTGTTGCCTAGGCTGGAGTGCAGTGGCACAATCTTGGCTCACTGCAACCTTAGCCTCCTGGGTTCAAGCGATTCTCGTGCCTCAGCCACCTGAGTAGCTGGGATTACAGATGTGAGCCGCCACACCTGGCTAATTTTTGTATTTTTACAAAAATACAATTTTACAAAAATTTACAGGGTTTCTCCATGTTGCCCAGGCAGGTCAGAAAATAACTTTTATTGGTTGGGCGCGATGGCTCACCACTGTAACCCCAGCACTTTGGGAGGCTGAGGCGGATCACCTGAGGTCAGGAGTTTGAGACCAGCCTGACCAACATGGCGAAACCCTGTCTCTACGAAAAATACAAAAATTAGCTGGGTGTGCTGTGGGGCGCCTCTAATCCCAGATACCCGGGAGGCTGAGGCACGAGAATCACTTGAACCCGGGAGGCAAAGGTTGCAGTGAGCCGAGATCACACCACTGCACTCCAGTCTGGGCAGCAGAGTGAGACTCCGTCTCAAAAAAAAGAAAATAACTTTCATCTAAAGAATCCAAGTTCTTTTAAATGATCAGGGCCCAGAGAGATATTAAAATGAGATAGCAATCACTTCCTATTCCCCCTTTTTGAGTTATGATTCATCTATCAAAACTGCTTGCTATTGCCACAAGTTGGTAAGGATTAACCTGATAATGCCCTACCTGACACTATATCCTACATCCTATAGCTTAATGTACAGGCCAATCACTAACCAATGTTATTTCTGTAAATCAATGAGAATTCTTGATAAACAACTTTGTATGAGTCCCACTCCCTGTCCACATTTTTTTGCCTTTAAAAATCAAGTAAACTCTTTAAATCATATTTTGTGTGTTAGCCTCTTCCTTGCAGGTCAACACTTCTATAAAATACTGTAAAAAGAAATATTACCAACTGAGTGTGGTGGCTCACACCTGTGAATCCCAACACTTTGGGAGGCCGAGGCTGGTGGATCACCTGAGGTTAGGAGTTCAAGACCAGCCTGGCCAACATGGTGAAACTCTGTCTCTACTAAAAATACAAAAAAATTAGCTGGGTGTGGTAGCGCCCTCCTGTAATCCCAGCTACTTAGGAGGCTGAGGCAGGAGAATCACTTGAACCTGGGACAGGGAGGCTACAGTGAGCTGAGATCATGCCACCACACTCTAGCCTGGGCGACAGAGTGGGATTCCATCTCAAAAAAAAAAAAAAAAAAAATTACCAATCCATCCTTCACAAACTCCTTCAGAAACAAGATGAGGAGGGGGCTGGGCATGCTAGCTCACACCTGTAATGCCAGCACTTTGGGAGGCTGAAGTGGGCAGATCACTTGAGGTCAGGAGTTCGAGACCAGTCTGGCCAACATGGTGAAACCCCGTCTCTACTAAAAATACAAAAATTAGCCAGATGTGGTGGTGAACACCTGTAATCTCAGCTACTTGGGACGCTGAGGCAGGAGAATCGTTTGAATGAGGGAGGTGAAGGTTGCAGTGAGCTGAGATCATGCCACTGCCTGGGTGACTCCAGCCTGGGTGACAGGGTGAGACTGCATCTCAAAAAAAATAAAAAAAAATAAGGAAGATCTACAAGAGAAAATTTCTCAAATCTTGGGTTAAGATAAAGAGTTCTTAGATACGACACTAAAAGCACAATACATAGGATAAAAAAACTGATAAATTTAATTTCATCAAAACTTAAAACTTCTGTGCTTCAAAAGGCACTGTTTAGAAAATGAAAAAACAAGTCACAGTCAGGGGGGAAATATCTGGAAATCATATCTATAATAAAAGACTTGTACCCAGAATACAAAGACAACTCTTAAAACTCAGTAGAAGACAAACAGCCCAATTACAAATAGGCAAACGATGTGAATAGATATTTCACCAAAGATCTACAAATGGGTAGTTAGTCCATGAAAAGGTGCTCAGTATTATCAGTCTTTAGGAAACCACAATGAGATATCACTACATGCCCACTAGAATGCTTATAATCAAAAAAGACAAGTGTTGTCAAGGTTATAGAAAAAGTGAAACCCTCATACATTGATGGCAGAAATAGAAAAGGTGAAGCCATTTTGGAAAACAGTTTGTCAGTTCTTCAAAATGTTAGAGTTATGATATGACCCAGCAATTCCATTCTTAGGGATATACTCAAGAAACGAAATGTATGTTCACACAAAAACTTGGGCATGAATGTTCGCAGCAGCATTATTCACAAAAACTCCAAATTGGAAACAATCCAAATGTCTAGAACTAATGAATGGATTAATAGAATGTGTTATATTCATTCAATGGAATTCTATTTAGCAATAAAAAGGAATGAAGTACTAATACACACCATGACTTGGCTGAACTTCAAAAACATGCTGAGAGAAGTCAAACTCAAAAGACTACCCAAGACAGAAAACAGATCACTGGTTGCCTAGGGCAGGAGGTGGGAGTGGGGATTTAATATAAATGAGCTCAAAAGAACTAATTGGGGTGATGGAAATGTTCTAAAACTGGACTGTGGTAATGGCTATACAACTCTGTACACTGGCTAACAATCATTGGCTTGCATGGTATATAAATTGTAACTCAATGAAGGTGCTAAGAGTAGAAAAAGGGTGAGTACAACTTAATGTTGCAGGTGTCTACCTAGATTTCATATAAATGTGGGAGAAGTGAGGAGACAGGGAAATGAAATAGGTCATAACAGTGCCACTATACACTCATATACACATAGCAGACAGTTCACTTTTCAGAGCACAGTGGTTTTCTGCTTCAAGATCCAGGGCAAAGGTCACTTTCTTTTTGTGCATCTCCAACTCTTAAAACATTCCTCAGCACTGCATCCTTTACATTACACTGGAACTGTTTTGGTGTCTGCTTCCTGGACTAGACTGCAAGCCTTTCCAGGGCAAGGGCAGTATCTTCCTCTGATACTCCAGCTCTGAAGCCCAACCAGTTCTGGGTCCAGAGCAGGCATCAGTGAATGTTTGTCAAATTAATGAAAGGAAAATTGGGGTAGGGGAGGAAACTACCAAACAAGTTTGAAAGTAGGAGAGCCGGGTGCAGTGGCTCATGTCTGTAATCCCAGCACTTTGGGAGGTCAAGGCGGGCAGATCACTTGAGGTCAGGAGTTCGAGAACAGCCTGGCCAACATGGTGAAACACCATCTCTACTAAAAATACAAAAATCAACTGAGTGTCATGGCAGCCACCTGTAATCCCAGCTACTCCGGAGGCTGAGGCAGTATAGAATTGCTTGAACCCAGGAGGCGGAGGTTGCAGTGGGATTGTGCCACTGCACTCCAACCTGGGTGACAGAGTGAGACTCTCTCAAAAAAAGAAAAAAAAAGGAGAGAAGGCCCCAGAAATAGTGTGTGTGTGTGTGTGTGTGTGTGTATATATATAAAATACTTACATATCCGAGGCGGGCGGATCACGAGGTCAGGAGATCGAGACCACAGTGAAACCCCGTCTCTACTAAAAATACAAAAAATTAGCCGGGCGTGGTGGCGGGTGCCTGTAGTCCCAGCTACTCGGAGAGGCTAAGGCAGGAGAATGGCGTGAACCTGGGAGGCGGAGCTTGCAGTGAGCCGAGACTGCGCCACTGCACTCCAGCCTGGGCGACAGAGCGAGACTCCGTCTAAAAAAAAAAAAAAAAAACAAACAAAACTTACATATATGTGTATATAAATATATTTACATATATGTGTGTATATATATAAATATATTTACATATATGTGTGTATATATTATATATACACATACACACACACCATTTCTGGGGCCCTGTCTCCTTTCTTTTTAATATATATATAAAATATGTATTATATATATAAAAACTTAGGAGACAGGCTAGACTTGTTTTTAAATTGGAGAAATATATGGCAGGGTATAGGTCTGTGTACCTTCCTTAGATATGGTCAAAATTTCAATTTTATCCAGGGCAGTCAGTTCACAAATAGCATATTAAACTTTCCAAGACAAGTCTGCTCGGCAAGCAAACAAATCACTGGAGAAATCTGATTTCCCTCCAGATACCTGACAGGGTTAGCAGAGAAGCCCTGATAGAGTTCTTGTACATTTGGGTTAGCATTAAGCAGCTGGCTCTGTAAAGGACAGTGAAGGGAGTCACACAAGCAGGTCAGGACAGCTCTTTTCCATCCTTCTCTTGCTTTCATCCCATCTTACACAGTCTCAGGTCCAAGTGCAGAGCAAGCTGGGGCGCTTCGGCCCAGGAGTGACCCCTAACGTGGCTTTGCTTACACTGTTCTCAGCAACTTTGGGTCAAGAGTAGGACACAAAGAAGCTGGAGCCAAAGCAAACCCAGACCAGTTTCTCAGGCTCCTTGTCCCCACCTTAGAATAAGGGACCCAGCAAGTAGAGGCCAGAGAGCTAAAAACAGGGGTAAGCCAGGACTCAGTCATCAAGACCAGAAGGAACCCAGGGGGTAAGGAGAAGGACTTCCAGAGCCCTCGGAAGTGTGGGGCTTGAGAGAAGGGAGGCAAGAGGCCCTAGGAGGAAATCTGGAGATTGGGACGATGGGGAGATTGGGACGATGGGGAGTGGTGAGGGGCACTCGGCTTGGCTTAAGGGGATGGCAAAGACTGTAGGTCTCCGACTGGACGAGTATAGGGATGACAGTCCTCGAATTTGGGAAAAACTGCGCTGTAGTGAATGATGAAGGAGGAGGGGGAAAACCCAGGGCCTGAGGGTGAGCGGCCCTTCACCCTCAGCGTGCTGGGGGCCCGATTCTTGGGGTGCCCGCGCCCGGATGGGGAGCACAAGTCTGGGGGTCCGGGGGCGCAGCACGCAAGGAGGCGGGCCAGGTGGTGTGACCGTCGGCGCTTCCGCAGTTCCCTGCGAGCCGCGCAGCGGAAGAGGGGCTTCCTGCCTCCAAAGCCCCCGACTCACCTTCCTCCCTACCCACCGGCTGGGCACCGGACACGGCTTCCCACAGGCGGCGCGCCCTCTCGCGGTCAAAGCGCACCCCGTCCGGCTCCTGGCCCTCCAGCAACTCCGAGCTGTTGTAAGGCCCGGCCCCTCCGCCGTCCGCGGCCTGCACCGTGGCTGGCGCGGAATACTCCATCTTCGCAGCAAACCCTCACCGGTGGAGAGTCACTCAGGCGCCTAGGTATCGCGAGATTTGGGGGGGGTGGGGGGTGGGGGGGGTGGTACTTGGCCCGGCCAACAAATCTCGCGAGGTTTGGGCGCTGCACCCGCGCTGCCGTGCGGGACCAGGCGCTTGTTTTGCTTTGCTACCTCTGGTACCTCAGAGCGTGTGCCGTGGATTCGGAAACCTGTCGCTGATTCCGCAGCAGTGACCCCCCCTCCCGGAGAGGCTTGTGCGGTTTTGGCTCATGGCTGTCACCTTGCTCACGGTTAGCCCTGGATACTTTCCATTTCGTTCTCAAGGTCCCGTTATGTGGGAGTGTCTTCGCCATTTCATTTACAGGGAAACTGAGGCCCAGAACTTAGAAATGGTTAACTCAAGAGTTCACTACTAGTAAGTAGTAGTACAGCTGAGGTTCCGTATTACTGCTAATAATAGATACTATTTATTGAGTTCCAAGTGCCAGCTCCCAGCTCATCTTCCCCGAGACTCCGGACCTGTATACATCCAGTTGCTGCCTCTTCCACAGTTCACTCGAATGGCTAATAGGCTTCTCCAATGTAGCTGTCAGACCCCAAATTTTATCTTCCAACCCCAGAGCTGCTCCTTCCCGTGTCTTTGGGAGCCACCATCTCTTGTCTAGGTTATTGTAGTAGCAACCTCACTGGTATTCCAGCACAGCAGTTCCAGGGATCCTCTTATGACCAGTCAGATCATGACACTTAGGTTTTCAAATCCTCCAACAGCTTCCCATCTCACTCTTAGTAAAAGCCGAAGTCCGGCCAGGCGCGGTGGCTCACGCCTGTAATCCCAGCACTTTGGGAGGCTGAGGCAGGCGGATCACCTGAGGTCCGGAGTTCGAGACCAGCCTGACCAACATGGAGAAACCCCGTCTCTACTAAAAATACAAAATTGGCCGGGTGTGGTGGCACATGCCTGTAATCGCATCTACTCGGAGGCTGAGCCAGGAGAATGGCTTGAACCTGGGAGGCAGAGGTTGCTGTGAGCTGAGATCGCGCCATTGCACCCCAGCCTGGGCAACAACAGCGAAACTCCGACTGAAAAAAAAAAAAGCCAAAGTCCTTATTTCGACCAACAAGGCCCTGTACAATCTGACTTCCCTTAACCTCCCTGATCCTGATGTGTTACGCAGTCCCCAACTCCTTAATTCCTGTCCCAGTTACCCAGGCCTCCTGGGGTGCATTTCTCCCATATATCTTCATGGCTCAGTCTCCCACTTCCTTCTCTGGCTACTCTATCTAAAATACCTTGTCTGCCTATCCCATCTAAAATGTTACTTTTCCACACACACTTCATGTCCTTCTTTCCTGCTTTATTTATTATATATTTTACCTTTTATCTTGTTTATTGTCTGTCTCCCTACCAGAAGGCAAGCCCTAGGAAGGCAGAGATTTTTGTCTCTTTTCTTTTCTTTCTTTTTTTTTTTTTTTTAATTTTTTTGAGGCAGAGTTTTCCTCTGTCGCCAGGTTGCAGTGCAGTGATGCGATCTCGGCTCACTGCAACTTCTGCCTCCCGGGTTCAAGCAATTCTTCTACCTCAGCCTCCCGAGTAGCTAGGATTACAGGCACATGCCACGGCGCCCAGCTAATTTTTATATTTTTGGTAGAGATGGGGTTTCACTATGTTAGCTAGGCTGATCTCGAACTCCTGACCTCATAATCCGCCCGCCTTGGGCTCCCAAAATGCTGAGATCACAGGCACACAGTACTGCGCCTAGCCTTTTGTGTTTTGTCATTGTACCTGAATCTCCAGCACTTTGAAATAGAACCTGGACCCTCCTAGGTATATACAAAATATTCGTTTAATGAATGAAGCTTTTAATATTACTAGCTTATTTCAACCTCATTTGTTCAAATACTTATGGAGAATTTACTATGAGCTAGATGATATTTTGAGCATGGAAATATAGTGGTGAACAAGACAGGGAAGCTCTAGTAAAGTATTTTTTATTGTAGTGGAGGAGAGTACAATAAAAAAGTTAACAGTAGGCCTGGCGCGGTGGCTCATGCCTGTAATCTAGCACTTTGGGAGGCTGAGGCAGGTGGAGTACGAGGTCAGAAGATCAAGACCATCCTGGCTAACACAGTGAAACCCTGTCTCTACTAAAAATACAAAAAAATTAGCTGGGCGTGGTGGCAGGCGCCTGTAGTCCCAGCTACTCAGGAGGCTGAGGCAGGAGAATGGTGTGAACCCGGGAGGCGGAGCTTGCAGTGAGCCGAGATCGTGCCACTGCACTCCATCCTGGGCGACAGAGCGAGACTCTGTCTCAAAAAAAAAAAAAAAAAAGTTAACAGTAATAAGTGCTAAGGAGAAGATAAAACAGGATTGCATCTCAGGTGAATGATGTGTTAGGAACATTAATCAGGGTGGTGTCAGGGGAAGCCTCTGGGAAAATGACATTTGAGCTAAGACCTGATTAATGAGAAGGGGTAGCCATGCAAAGAGCTGGGCAAGAGTGTTCTAGCAGAGAGAACAGCAGGTACAAAGGCCCTGAGGCAGGAGAGAGCTTGATGTGTTGGAGGAACAGGAAAAACGACAGCATGGCTGGAGCCCAGTGAACAAGGAGGAAAGTGGTATCAGAAGAGGCCAAAGAGAGACAGATATGAATTATTCTTGCTTGGGATCATATAGCTCATTGGTGTAATTTAGTCATTTATACTACAAGTATTTCCTTATTTATACTACAAATATTGAGCACCAGCTCTATGTCAGGCCTCAGGCCCTAGAGCTTCTAAGCTTCCAATACAGTAGGTGACTGATGTTTGGCCAGTGCTTTACAATTTTCTTTTTTGTTTTATAGACGGAGTCTCTGTTGCCCAGGCTGGAATGCAGTGGCATGATCTCAGTTCACTGCAACCTCCACCTCCTGGATTCAAGCAATTCTCCTGCCTCAGCCTCCCAAGTAGCTGGGATTACAGACATCCATCACCATATCCGGCTATTTTTTGTATTTTTAGTAGAGACAGGGTTTCACCTTGTTGGCCAGGCTGGTCTTGAACTCCGGGCCTCAGGTGATCTGCCCGCCTTGGCCTCCTAAAGTGCTGGGATTACAGGCATGAGCTACCACACCCAGCCTACAATTTTTTTTTTTTTTTTTTTGAGACAGGGTCTCACTAGTGCAGTGATATGATCATAGCTCACTGTAACCTTGAACTCCCACACTCAAGTGATCCTCCTGCCTCAGCCTCCTGAGTAGCAAGGACTACAGGTGGACACCAATATGCCTAGCTAATTAAAACAATTTTTTTTTTTGTAGAGACAGAGTTTCCCTATATTGCCCAGGCTGGTCTCAAACTCCTGAGCCCAAGCGATCCTCCTGCCTCAGCCTCCCAAAGTGCTGGGATTCCTGGTGTGAACCACACACCCAGCCCAGGGCAGTGCTTTACAGTTTGCAAAGCACCTACATTATAGCATTTAATCCTCAGGGTGGTTTCTGTGAGGGATTTCTTCATAAGTGATAATAAAGAAACAGACTAGGAAAGGTAAAGGTTTTGTCAAGATCACACAGCTAGTTAGGTATGAGCCCATGCTTGAACACTGGTCCTTATATTGCAAATCTATGTCCTTTTGCCAACACCAGATGACCAGCCTAAAAGCCAGTGACTGCACATTACTTATTTTCTTTTTATTTATTTATTTACTTGTAGAGACGGGGTCTCACTATGTTAGCCAGGGTAGTCGCAAACTACTTATTTATCTTAATAAATACTTATTAGTTACTTAAATTAAATTAAATACTTAATAAATACTTAACTCATACTTGCATAGCATAAGTTATTCAGGGATAATCCAAGGGATAGAGGGGATTTTTGTCTAAGTCCCAGAACCCACAAGGATATTTTTTAATACTAGTAACAAATACTGGGAGTGGAGTATGTAAGTTGCTTTGCATATTATTGGAAAACAACCCCTCTACCCCCACCACTCCCAGTCCAATTACATGCTCAAAATAATGTCCATTTATTCTCCAATGAGTGCTGTCAGGGTTCATCCCCTGTGCCATGGAGGCAGAGTCCTGAGCTACCCTGCTGAGGGTCTGAACAGCCTTCATTGTCACCAGTTTTCTATTTTGTCTTTGTGTGAGTGCTTCCAAGAATGGCTCAGGCCTGGACTCCTTGCTGGGACCTGGCAGTGCAGGTGATGCCTTATATTTGTTGGGCTGGCTTTTTATTTCCTCCTTGTGGAAAATGAGAACCATTTTCCAACACATCCTTCTGTGTATTGTTGCCACGGGAGATGAACAATCCCAGGGAAATGGCTTTGCTAAGGGACAGGAACTGGCTACAGTTCAGCATACATTTCAGTTGCTTAAATACTGACTGTATGTGCATATGTGTGCACGTGCAAAGTAAACTATAGTGCTTAAGATATAGTTCTTGCTCTCAAAGAGATTAAACTCTAGTTTTTCTTTCTTTTCTTTTTTTTTTTTTTTTGAGACAGAGTCTCACTCTGTCACCCAGGCTGGAGTGCAGTGGTGCAATCTCGGCTCACTGCAACCTCCGCCTCCCAGGTTCAAACAATTCTCCTGCCTCAGCCTCCTAAGTAGCTAGGACTACAGGTGTGTACCACCACACCAAGTTAATTTTTGTATTTTTATTAGAGACAGGGTTTTACCATGTTGGCCAGGCTGATCTCGAACTCCTGATCTCATGTGATCTGACTGCCTTGGCCTCCCAAAGTGCTGGGATTACCGGCGTGAGCCACCACGCCTGGCCTCAAACTCTAGTTTTTCTAACTCTAGTATGTCTAATCTAGTGATAGACATAAAAGTATCTACTAAGTATGTAATATCAGAGAGTATGTTTTAACTGCTATAACAGATAATGACTAGGCTGGGCACAGTGGCTCATACCTGTAATCCCAGCACTTTGGAAGGCTGAGGCTGGAGGATTGCTTGACCCCAGGAGTTCAAGACCATGAGGGCAACATGGCAAGACCCTGTCTCTACAAAATTAAAAAAATTAGCTGGGTGTGGTGGTGTGTGCCTTTGGTCCCAGCTACTCAGGAGGCTGAGGTGAGAGGATCGCTTGAGCCTGCAGTGAGCTGTTGTACCACTGCACTACCACCTGGGCGACATAGCAAGACCCTGTCTCAAAAAAAAAAAAGGGCCGGTGTGGTGGCTCACGCCTGTAATCATAGCACTTCAGGAGGCCAAGTGGGCGGATTACCTGAGGACAGGAGTTCAAATGGTGAAACCTCATCTCTACTAAAAAATGCAAAAATTAGCTAGGCATGGTGGCAGAAGCCTGTAATCCCAGCTACTCAGGAGGCAGAGGCAGGAGAATTGCTTGAACCCAGGAGACGGAGGTTGCAGTGAACCGAGATTGTGCCACTGTACTCCAGCCTGGGCAAGAAGAGCAAGACTCCATCTCAAAAAAATAAAAAAAGAGAGAGAGAGATGACAGCCAAGGCTAGTGGGCTAGTGTGGATGGGGTGGGAAAATGAATCCACCGTGTGGGGATCAGAATGGTATCTGAGTTACCTCCTAATAGTCTTTCTATTTCTCATCTCTAAGAACACATTTCAAACTATTAGAGGTGGCCACAGATTAGCTTTTACTAACAGGATGTAAAGAAATGTTGTTTGAATCAGAATCTGAGATTGGTCCAGAACAGAAGGGGTGCTCTTGAGGAGAACTGTGGAAATACCAAGCCCAGCAGGGGCCCAGGGGCACATCTTTGCTGCAATCCTAGTCCACTTCTCAGGCTCCTTTATTTCATTTCATTTCATTTCATTTCATTTCATTTCATTTCATTTCATTTCATTTCATTTCATTTCATTTCATTTCATTTCATTTCATTTCATTTCATTATTTCAACAGAGTTTCACACTTGTCACCCAGGCTGGAGTGCAATGGCACAGTCTCAGCTCACTGCAATCTCTGCCTCCTGAGTTCAAGCGATTCTCCTGCCTCAGCCTCCTGAGTAGCTGGGATTAGAGGCACCTGCCACCATGCCTGGCTGTTTTTTGTAATTTTAGTAGAGACGGTGTTTCACCATGTTGGCCAGGGTGGTCTTGAACTCCTGACTGCAGGTGATCCACCTGACTCGGCCTCCCAAAGTTCTGGGATTACAGGCATGAGCCGCCTCCCCCAGCCTGCTGGATAATTTTCTTTTTTGAGACGGAGTCTCGCTCTGTTGCCAGGCTGGAGTGCAGTGGCATGAGTGCAGTGGTGAGATCTCGGCTCACTGCAACCTCGGCTGACTGCAACCTCTGCCTCCCAGGTTCAAGTGATTCTCCTGCCTCAGCCTCCTGAGTAGCTGACGCTACAGGCGCGTGCCACCACACACAGCTAATTTTTTTGTATTTTTAGTAGAGGGGGTTTCACCATGCTGGCCAGGATGGTCTGGATCTTTTGACCTCATGATCCGCCTGCCTTGGCCTCCCAAAGTTCTGGAATTACAGGCATGAGCCACGGTGCCTAGCCTGGATAATTTTATAGTATTTTTTGTTTGTTTGTTTTGTTTTGTTTTTGAGATGGAGTCTTGCTCTGTCATCCAGGTTGGAGGGCAATTACATGATCTCAGCTCACTGCAACCTCTGCCTCCCGGGTTCAAGCCATTCTCCTGCCTCAACCTCCTGAGTAGCTGGGATTACAGGCACCAGCCACCATGCCTGGCTAATTTTCGTATTTTTAGTAGAGACGGGGTTTCACCATGTTGGTCAGGCTAGTCTTGAACTCCTGCCCTCAGGTAATCCCCCCACCTTGGCCTCCCAAAGTGGTGGGATTATGGGCATGAGCCACCGCGTCCCGCCTCTTTTTTTTTTTGAGATGGAGTCTTGTTCTGTCGCCCAGACTGGAGTGCGGTAGCGTGGTCTCGGCTCACTGCACCCTCAGCCTCCCAGGTTCAGGTGATTCTGTCTCAGCTGCCTGAGTAGCTGGGATTACAGATGTGCGCCACCACGTCCGGCTAATTTTTTTATTTTAGGTAGAGACAGGGTTTCACCATGTAGGCCAAACTGGTCTCTAACTCTTGACCTCAAGTGATCTGCCTGTCTCAGCCTCCCAAAGTGCTGGGATTACAAGCGTGAGCCACCATGCCTGGCCTAATTTTATAGTATCTTTAGGGATGCAGGGAAGCAGTGTCTTCAGGGGATGCCAGGTTTTAATTTAGAGACTTTCTAAGGACAGATTGAGGGCAGAGGGGAGTCTATTGATCACAGACTGGGATTTACAGAGGATTTTGAGAAGGAGGGAAAGGAGGAATATTGGGTTAGAGTCAAGTAATGCTTTCCAGCCTTTTCTCCATTTTAGTCCACATAGAAAATGAGCATCTCTGTATAGCATTATAGAGTAAACAGATAAGGTTGCTCCTCCTTATCACTGCAGTGACAGTTTGGGGATTCCATCCACTCTACATGCCACGCTGGCCCACCACCCTTGGAGCTGGAGGGATGTATGTCCAGAGGCATATCAGGAAGAGAGTCCAGGTGCAACAGATAGCCATCATATCTTGAATTCTGACAATGTCTGAGGCAAGCAGGCTGGGGATTAACCACAAATCTCTGAGAATTGAGCAGTTAATGCTGTGTGGTACTTAGCTTGACATGTATTGCTCCATTCTGCACGCATGAGTTATGTGATCTTAGGTAAATTCCTTAACATTTGTGAGGCTGCTTCTCCATCTGTAAAATGAGGAGGTGATACCCACCTCAAATGGTTGTTGTGAAGATTAACTAATATAATCTCCATAAACTACTTAGCACATTGCTTGGCACATAGTAAATGGTAGCTATGTAGTTTATTCCAAAAGCTATATTTTCCTGATAATTTAACATACTAATGTTAAGTTCTAGTTCCCATCTTGGTGAATACTGTCAGCTAAATCCCACTCTTTGGCTGGACACAGTGGCTCATGCCTGTAATCCCAGGACTTTGAGAGGCTGAGGTGGGAGGATCACTTGAGCCTAGGAGTTTGAGACCAGCCTGGGCAACATGACAAAACCCCCTCTACAAAAAATAAAAAAAAAATTAGCCGGGTGTAGTGGTGTGTGCCTGTAGTCCCAGCTACTCGGGAGGCTGAGCAGGGAGGCTCACTTGAGCCTGGGAGGTTGAGGCTGCAATGAGCCATGATTGTGCCACTGCAGTCCAATCTGGGCTACAGAGCAAGACACTGTCTCTTTCTAAATAAGTCTCACTTTTCTCCATGATTTCTAGAACCAGTTTCAATCAATAATTTGTGCATTTGATTACAGTTCAGGGGAATTCAGTCTAGTTTAATGCATCCAAGAAGATGTAGACTGGCCTAAGATGATCCAACCACACTCTGTCACCTGTAGAGTGTTGCCAAGGAATCTGCATAGACCTTGAACTGGTAAATAGTTTGAGTAACATCAAATCATCAGGTTTTATTTAAGGCCCACAATGTTCTAGGCACTGAACTATACTCCTTTCTTTTTCTTTTTTTGGATGGAATTTTGCTCTGGTTGCCCAGGCTGGAGGGCAATGGCGCAATCTTGGCTCACTGCAACCTCTGCCTCCCAGGTTCAAGTGATTCTCCTGCCTCAGCCTCCCAAGTAGCGGGATTACAGGCATGAACCACCACACCTGGCTAATTTTTGTATTTTTAGTAGAGACGAGGTTTCACCATGTTAGGCTGGTCTCAAACTCCTGACCTCAGGTGATCTGTCCTCCTTGGCCTCCCAAAGTGCTGGGATTACAGGCGTGAGCCACCGTGCTCTGTCTATACTCCTTTCTTACCTGCAGAACTTCAATGGCTTCTTGTTGCTTACTGGATAAAGTTAAAATGTCACGTGGTGTAAGAGGCCCAGTATATACTACTTCCTTTTCCACCCACTTCCGATACTCTGTCAAGTACCAAGCCCCGCTGGATGAACTTTAGCACTGTGGTAGGTTCTCCAACTGGGGCATCCTTTCACACCCCTTCGCCTTTATTCATTCTATTCCCATTGCCTTTATGTATTTATTTATTTATTGAGATGGAGTTACGCTTTTTCACCCAGGCTGGAGTGAAGTGCTGTGATTTCGCTTCACTGCAACCTCTGCCCTCCCGGGTTCAAGCGATTCTCCTGCCTCAGCCTCCCAACATTACCTTTAATGTCCTTCTACCATCTCCTGTTGTCCATTTGACAAACTCATTCAACTTCCACGCCAGGTTTCAACCACAGCATTACATATTGTGCAGAAAAGAATTAACATAGTAGGTTTGAGGCTATAGTAGACCTTTGAAAGTTCTGCTCGCAAGTTTGGCTTTTGGCTGGCATCTGGGAACTTGGATTTCAGAAGTGTTTCCAAATTCCATATAAAAGTGGCTCACTGCGGTTGGGTGCATTGGCTCATGCCTGTAATCCCAGCACTTTGGGAGGCCGAGGTAGGTGGATCGCCTGAGATCAGGAGTTTGAGGCCAGCCAGGCCAACATAGTGAAACCCTGTCTCTACTAAAAATACAAAAAATCAGCCGGGCATGGTGTCACACGCCTGTAATCCCAACTACTTGGGAGGCTGAGGCAGGAGAATCGCTTGAACCGGGGAGGTGGAGGTTGCAGTGAGCTGAGATTGCGCTCTAGCCTGGGCAACAAGAGTGAAACTCTGTCTCAAAAAAAAAAAAAAAAAAAAAAAGTGGCTCACTGAGTCTAAACTGTTTCTGCAAACAATATAGTTTATGCTGAACATCTACTTTCCTTCTGGGAGTGTGAAATTTTGGTTTGCACTAGGCAGAGTGGTAAGCTAGGCAGCCTATGTAACTGACCCCTGATAAAACCCTGGATTCCTAGGCTCAGGCAAGCTTCCCTGGTAGATACCACTTCACGAGTGTTGTCACAATTAGATGCTGGAGGAATTAAGTGACTCCACTGGGAAGGTACTCTTGAAACTTGTGCCTAGTTTCCTTTGGACTTCATCCCAGGTGCTGATTTTGCTTTATATCCTTTGGCTGTAATAAATCATAATGTTAAGTGCTGTAGTTTGAGAAGCATCGGTTGCTTTTTTCCTTGTGGTTTTTAGCTTGTATCTCTATTGGCTGTGTTTCCTTTAACTGGAAGTTATATCTAAACACTTGGTGTATTTAAGTTAAACATTTTGGCTAGAATACGTCTTTGGAGATGTTGCATGATTCATGTTGTGTAGCATCTGAAGAACATAATAACATCATATCTGATTAATTCGCCAAGTGAAGCTAAATTGACCACTGGATTAGGGTAATTATGTAAATAAGTTTCCTCCCTTATGATCAGAAAGTATCTTTGTGTGTGTGTGTGTGTGTTTTGGAGGGAGTCTTGCTCTGTTGTCCAGGCTGGAGTGCTGTGGCATGATCTCAGCTCAATGCAACCTCTGCCTCCTGGGTTCAAGCGATTCTCCTGCCTCAGCCTTCCAAGTAGCTGGGATTACAGACGTGCAACACCAAGCCCGGCTAATTTATGTATTTTTAGTAGAGCCATGTTGACCAGGCTGGTCTCGAACTCCTGACCTCAGCTGATCCACCCAGCCTTCCAAAGTGCTAAGATTATAGGCATGAACCACTGTGCCTGACCCTTTTTTTTTTTTGATACAAGATCTCCCTCTGTCACCCAGGCTAGAGTGCAATAGTAGGATCATAGTTCATTGCAGCCTTAAACTCCATGGCTCAAGCAATCCTCCTGCCTGAGCCTCCAAAGTAGCTAGGACTATAGGCACATACTACCAAGCCTGGCTAGTTTTATTATTAATTTTTTGTAGAGATGGGGGTCTCACTATGTTGCCCAGGCTGGTCTGGAACTCCTGGCCATAAGTAATCCTCCTGCCTTACAGATTTTTAAGGTAAGAGCTTGTTTAAACATCTACTTTGAATGGGCACAAATGAGTTTTTACTTTTTTGAATATCACTATGGAATAATTTATTTTTTTCATTGATTCAGTGTGGTTTCTTTTTGTGTGGTTTTTGGGTTCTTTTTTTTAGACAGGGTCTAGCTCTGTCACCCAGGCTGCAGTGCAGTGGTGCGATCTCAGCTCATTGCAACCTCCACCTCCTGGGTTCAAGTGATTCTCTTGCCTCAGCATCCCGAGTAGTTGGGATTACAGGTGCCTGCCACCACGCCTGGCTAGTTTTCGTATTTTTAGTAGAGACAACGTTTCTCCATGTTGGCCAGGCTGGTCACGAACTCCTGGCCTCAAGTGATCCACCCAGCCTCCCAAAGTGCTGGGATTACAGGTGTGAAACACTGCGCCTGGCCCTGAAGTCAGTTTCGAAGTCAGTAAGACTCCATGACCCATTGAATCTGTGGGGAGAGGGGCTTTGTGGTGGTGGTCTAGGAGGCTTACATCTTGAGGGAAAGAGTGGATAGTAATGTCACTAAGAGAGACAAATAATGTGTTAAATATACAGATTTTGAGGGGAAGGTCATAAATTTGGTTGTGAATGTTCTGAGTTTTAACTTTATGTGGGACGTACAGCTGGAAAAGTCAAGTAGGCAATTGAGATTCGATGCTAGGAACCAGGACAGGAAAAACAGATTTGGATGCCAGTCACCAGGATGTAGAAAATCTCCCTAGCCAGGCGCGGTGGCTCACGCCAGTAATCCCAGCACTTTAGGAGGCCAAGACAGGCGGATCACGAGGGCAGGAGATCGAGACCATCCTGGCCAACACGGTGAAACCCCGTCTCTACTAAAAATACAAAAAATTAGCCAGGCGTGGTGGCGGGCGCCTGTGGTCCCAGCTACTTGGGAGGCTGAGGCAGGAGAATGGCGTGAACCCGGGAGGCAGAGCTTGCAGTGAGCCGAGATCACGCCACTGCACTCCAGCCTGGGGGACAGAGCGAAATTCCGTCTCAAAAAAAAAAAAAAAAAAAATGAAATCTTCACAATTTATGTTCCTCTGCCGCGGCTCCAGCCGGTCCCTCCGTTCGGGGTCCCTGACTTCCCGCAACACATCTCCAGAACTCTTTTCATCGTATTGCCTGTGCTTTTGATGTCATATTCAATATATTATTGCCAAATCTAAGGTCATGAAGATTTTCCCATAGGTTTTCTTCTAATAGTTTATTATTATTATTATTACTATTTTTTTAAAGACAAGGTCTCACTCTATTGCCTAGGCTGGAGTGCAGTGGCTCAATCGTAGCGCACTGCAGCCTTGAACTCCCTGGGGTCAAGGGATCCTCCCATCTCAGCCTCCTGAGTAGCTGGGATTATAGGTGCACACCACTATACCCAGCTAAATTTTAAATTTTTTTATAGAGATGGACTCTCACTATGTTGCCCAGGCTGGAGTACAGTGGCTATTCACAGGCATGATTATAGTGTACTACATCCTTGAACTCCTGGGCTCAAGTAATCCTCTCACCTCAGTCTCCTGAGTAGCTGGGACTCCTGGTATGTATCACTGTGCCCAGCTTATAGTTTATTCATTTTTAATTACACAGTAGTGGTTCTTTTTTTCTTTTCTTTTTCTTTCTTTTTTTTTTTTTTTGTGACAGTGTCTTGCTTTGTCACACAAGCTGGAGTGCAGTGGAAAAACCTTGGTGGCTCACTGCAACCTCTGCCTCCTGGGCTCAAGCTATCCTCCCACCTCAGCCTCCCGAGTAGCTGGGACTACAGGTGCAAGCCATCAAGTCCAGCTAATTTTTGTATTTTTTGTAGAGATGGAGTTTTGCCATATTGCCCAGGCTGGTCTCGAACTCCTGAGCTCAAGTGATCTCCCCACCTTTGCCTCCCAAAGTACAGGGATTACAGGCATAAGTCACCACACTTGGCCCAGTAGTGGTTCTTAAAATAAAATCAGAACATTACAGATATATTAAGGTTCCTTTTGTCCACTCCCAATTTTGTACCTCTAGCTCCCTTTTAAAGAGTATCCTCTGGCCGGGCCCGGTTGCTGACTTTGGGAGGCCGAGGCAGGCGGCTTACCTGAGGTCAGGAGTTCAAGACCAGCTTGGCCAACATGGTGAAACCCAATCTCTACTAAAAATACAAAACATTAGCCAGGTGCAGTGGCGCACACCTGTAATCCCAGCTACTCAGGAGGCTGAGGCAGGAGAATCGCTTGAACCCAGGAGGCAGATCATGCCACTGCACTCCAGCCTGGGCAACAGAGTGAGATTTCGTCTCAAAAAAAAAGAAAGTATACTCTATTATGTGTTTATTATATATCCCTGTATCTTCCTAGGCCTATGGAAATACTTTTAGATATATTTACTAACTTCAAAAACATATGGTATTATTTGCATAAGAATATGTGTGTTTACATAAATGGAATCATAATGAGCATATCATTCATCCTACTTTACTCTGTGCTAGGCATTGTTCTAACTTTGACGATACAGCAATACACAAAATAAAGTTTCTATTCTCATGGACCTTACATTATCCTGCCACTTGGTTCTTAAAATTAGTATCATGTATTGAGGTCTATGCATGATGATACATGTAGATCTGTTTCATTTCTTTTTTCTGAGACAGGGTCTCGCTCTGTCACTCAGTTTAGAGTGCAGTGGTGCAATCATAGCTCACTACAACCTGGAACTCCCGGGCTCAACAGATCCTCCTGCCTTGGCCTCTCGAGTAGCTGGGACTACAGACACACACCACCACATTTGGCTACTTGTTTATTTATTTTTTTTCTGGCCACACAGCATCTGTATAATTTTTTGTTTTTTAATTTAATTTTTTGAGACGGAGTCTCACTCTGTCGCCCAGGTTGGAGTTCAAGCAATTCTCCTGCCTCAGCCTCTCGAGTAGCTGGGACTTACTGGCGCATGCCACCACGCCCGGCTAATTTTTCTATTTTTAGTAGAGACAGGGTTTCGCCATGTTGACCAGGCTGGTCTTGAACTCCTGACCTCAAGTGATCCACCCGCCTTGGCCTCCCAAAATGCTGGGATTATAGATGTGAGTCACCGTGCCAGGCCTATTTTTATTTTTAGTAGAGACAAAGTCTCACTGTGTTGCCCAGGCTGATCTTGAACTCCTGGGCTCAAGTGATCCACCCACCTCAGCCTCTCAAAGTGTGTTTCATTTATTTTATTTTTTCATTTCTTAATTGTTGTATGTTATTCTATGAATATACTATATAATACATCATTCTCTTATGATGGACATTTAGTTTTATATCAATTAGGATGTTGTCTACTTCAGGTAACAGAAAAACATGACTCATAATGGTGTACATATTAAGGAAACTTATTACTTCACATCATAGAAAACCCAGAAGTTGAATGGTTGCCAGGTATATATGATTAGGGTCCTAACTCTGCTATTTTCTGTTTTTTTCTCTCTTCTAAGCTCTGAAATAATTATATGTTGTTATATAACAAATTACCCCAAAACTTGGTGGCTTAAAACATAGGCCAGGTGCAGTGGCTTATGCCTGTAATCCCAGCACTTTGGGAGGCTGAGGCAGAAGGATCACTTGTGCCCAGGAGTTTGAGACCAGCCTGGGCACATAATGAGACTTCGCCTCCACAAAAAACAACAAAGAAATAGCTAGCCATGGTGGCATGCACCTGTAGTCTCAGCTACTTGGGAAGCTGAAGTGGGAGGATAGCTTGAGCTCAGGAGTTTGAAGATGCAGTGAGCCGTGATGACACCACTGCATTCCAGTATGGGCGACAGAGTGAGACCTTTAAAAAAAAAAAATCAACCAAAAAACCATAAACATAGTTTTCATAGGTCACGAGTTGGGACACAGCTTAGACAGGTCATTGGCTTAAGGTCTCTCCTAAGATGTGATCAAGCTGTTGCCCTGTGAGTCTTTCCATATGGCTATTTCTCACAGTATAGCATTTGGCCTGAGTGAGCAAATTGAGAACTTGAGATAGTACCCAAGAAGGAAGCCACAGAGTTTTTATAACCCAATCTTGGAAATGACATGCCATCATTTCTGCCTTATTCTATCGTTTAGAAGTGAGTTATTAAGCATAGCCCACACTCAAGAAGAGAGATTACACAAGAGTGTGGTTGCCAGCCTGTGGGATCAAGGGCCATCTTACAGGCTGCCTTCCATAGGCTGTCTGTTTTCAGGTTTGCAGAATGGCTGCCACCACCAATGCATCAATAGTCTTCCTGAAGTAAGATGCCCTAAAAGGATATTTTTGGCCCTGCACTGAAACCTTTTCTGATCTCCCCACTCCTCAATTCAATTCAATCAACATTTTTTGCGTGTTTGCTTTTGGACAGGCCCATTGCTACTTGTGAGGATTACATGGATCATGTCTTCATAGAGCTCACAAGTCTCATATAAGAGATATAGACTCATACAGCAAAGAATTGTAGTATACTGTAGGGGATCGAATGTCCCAGCAGCTGAGGAAGGATGCAGGAGAAATGAACTGAGGTTAGAGGAAGCAGTGAAGAAATGGTTCAGCTGGGTTTTGGAGGATCAGTTGGAGGTAGGTGGCATGGGGGAGATAGGGCAAAGGCATTCCAGAATGTAAATGTTACAGAAAAGTATTAAGAATAAGGTGCCTGTAGTTCCACTTTCGATTACCCTACTGTTAACATTTTCTTATGTTTATTTTTAGGTCTCTCTCTCTCTCTTTTTTTTTTTTTGAGACAGAGTCTCACTCTGTCACCCAGGCTGGAGTGCAGTGGTGTGATCTCAGCTCACTGCAACCTCTGCCTCCCAGGTTCAAGCGATTTTCCTGCCTCAGCCTCCCGAATAGCTGGGATTACAGGCATGTACCACCACGCCAAGCTAATTTTTGTATTTTTAGTGGAGATGGGGTTTCACCATGTTGGTCAGGCTGGTCTCTAACTCCTGACCTCAAGTGATCTGCCCGCCTCGGCCCCCCAAAGTGCTGGGATTACAGGCATGAGCCACCACGGCTGGCCAGGTCTTTCTTTTTAATAGAAATCATGACAGATCGATCTGAAGTCCTGTTTGCTTCTCCCCACATTTTCCCCTACTCCTTCTCTCACCCCTTTACCATTACCATGGTATCCATCTAGTTCATCTTATATGCTTTTACACACATAGGGTTTCTATAAACAGTATATACTGTTCTAATTTACCTATTTTTAAATTTATATAAATCATTTCACAGTGTACATATTTGTTGGCATATTGCTATTTCAATAACTTAAATAGTTGTGACCTAGCAATGTTGACACATATAGGATTCCTTTGTTTTATTTGTTGTAGTATATCACTGTAGGGACATTTGGTGTTTTATTTATGCGAGTCTTATTGGACATTTCTGCTGTTCACATTTTCTGCCAGGAAGCCGGCCTCCTTGGACATGTCTTGTGCACACCTGTAGGAGTGTCTGTATTTTTCTTTTCTTTCCCTTTTTTTTTTTTTTTTGAGACGGAGTCTCGCTCTGTTGCCCAGGCTGGAGTGCAGTGGCGTGACCTGGGTTCACTGCATCCTCCGCCTCCCGGATTCAAGCGATTCTCCTGCCTCAGGCTCCCGAGTAGCTGCTATTACAGGCACGCGCCACCACGGCTGGCTAATTTTTGTATTTTAGTACAGAAGGGGTTTCACTATGTTGACCAGGCTGGTCTCGAACTCCCGACCTCAGGTGATCCGCCCGCCTCGGCCTCCCAAAGCGCTGGAATTACAGGCGTGAGCCATCGCACCCGGCATTTCCGTATTTTTCTAGACGTGAAATTGCTGGGTCATAAAATGGACATTTTAAATTTCACCACACGGAATCGTCCTCAAAAGTGGCCGTTCTATACATTTTACCCCACAGCTATCTCCCAGTCTGTTGTTACTCCTTGCTTTCCCTCAAAGCGCAACCAACTGAGACCGCGCAAGGCGCGAGCCGGGTCACGGGCGGTCAGCGCCTCCCGCGCAGTTGGTACGTCCCGGATGGCTCCCCCGCGGCGGGGGTTGGTTAAGTCTCCGCGCGCCGCGCCTGCGCCCGCCCCGAGAGCGCGTCTCTGGCATCGGACGCGCGCGCCCCTCCCCCTCCCCCCGCGCTCCCAACGTGTGGCCGCTCGCGACCCCCGGCAACCCGGAGAAGGTCAACAGAGCGGCCCGCGCCAGCGAGTGAGTACTTGCCGCCTGCGCACAACTCCGCCCGCCCCTCCCTGCCTCCTTCTCTTCCTCAGCGGGTCCGCGGCCCGCTCCTTTCCGGGAGGGGCGCTTCCCGACGCCGAGGTAGGCCTCTCCCGACGCCGGGGCGGCCCTTCCTGATGCCGGGGTGTGTCCCTCGCGACGCGGGGGTGGGCTCCGGACGCCGGGGCGGGCCTTGCCGAAGTCGGGGGTGGGTCCCTCCGGACGCCGAAGTGGGCTCGGGATGCGGGGTTGGGACCCTCCCGATTCCGGGGGCGGATTCCGGACGCCGGGACCGGCCATTACTGGTGCCGGGTTGGGCTTCTCCAGATGCCGGGGCTGGGTCCCTCCCGACGCTCGGGTGGGCTCGGGACGCGGGGTGAGTCCATCCCGACGTTGAGGTAGGCTCGGGACGCGGGTTGGGTCTCTCCTGACGCCACGCAGGGCCCCTCGGAACGCCAGGTTGGGCTTTGCACCCTCGGTTGCCGGGCGGGTCCCTTTCACACCTGGGGGGCGGCCTGCATCCTCCCGGGCGTCGGGCGAGCGCCGAGCTCCCTCAGCCGTGGTCCGCGCCGCCTCACGCCTCGGGGCGCCAGGCCTGCGCTCCTTCCCGCGCCGGGTTACTATTTTGTTGTATGATCCTCGTTTTCTCTAATTATTTGCCCCGAAAAAAACCCCCAGCGCTGTCCTTGGAGATCCCTATCGTCGTAGACGCTTTCGTCCCCGCAGGGCCGTCGCGTTTCCAGGTGCTCTCAGGCAGCGCCGCAGACTACCGAAGCGCCACAGCCGGCGGGCTGGTGCCCTGCCGCTCAGTTAACGGGGCGCGAGTCCCGGGCAGTAGTGGAGCTGGATTTGAATCCCGGCAGCTGGACTCCAGTGTTCTTTCATTTAATCACTATAGCGCACTGAGATATAGAAATGACACCGGAAAAAGTGAAAAGTTTATGCTTCTATCTTTATTGTTTTACTGTCAAGGGAGGCAGTGCCTTGTAGTCGAATGAAAGTGTGTTTTTGGAATCAGATACATTCAGCTTCAACTCTCAGCCCTTTACCAGCTTATCAGCTGTTTGCCTACGTTTCCTCACGTGGAACATCGTGATGTGAATATCTATCTACGACGTAGAGTTGTTGTGATAACTAGATACTACAGTCGTGTTTGGATTGTATTGTTATACACTTGTCCTAAACTGTGGCTGAATATAAACTGAAAATAAAGTATCAGGGATGTATGCGTGTGTAGGTATGCATTTACCTTTTTACAAAAATTACAGAAATAAGTTCATTGTATTTAGTTATTAGAGCGCTTGGTCGATGGGCGTGGTGACTCACTCCTATACTCCCAGCACTTTGAGAGGCCGAGGCAGAAAAATCACTTGAGTCCAGGCGTATCAAGACCGGCCTGGGCAACATAGGAGACCCTGTCTCTACAAAAAATAAAAAAAATTATCAGAGTGTGGTGGCGCCTGCCTATAGTCTCAGCTACTCAGGTGGCTGAGGCAGGAGGATCCCGTGAGCTCAGGAGGTGGAGGCTGCAGGTGAGCTATGATCGTGCCACTGCCCTTCAGCATGGGCAAGAGAGTGAGACCCTGTCTCTTAAAACCCTCAAAAAAAAAAAAAAAAAATTAGCTGGGTGTGGTGGCGCGTGCCTGTGGTTCCCAGCTTCTCGGGAAACTGAGGTAGGAGGATTGCTTGACCTTTGGACCAGGTCGAGGCTGATTGCCCTACTGCACTCCAGCCTGGGTGACAGAGCAAGGCCTTGTCTCCAAATAAAGAAAGTGCTAGGTACCTATTTAGGGGTAAAAGTCAATCATTTATAAAGGATTGTTCTTAAGGTCCCTATGCCCCCAAGCTTTCAAAGCAATTTTGACAAGTTTGGTACCCAGACTGTCAAGATTTTAAATTACCTTGTCAGTGATTTTTCTTCAGATAGATCAAGACGATGGATGTGCTGAAAGAAAATGGCAAATAATATCTGAATTTGAGGATTTTCGAGGACACTGCCCAAAATGTTACCTGTGAAATAAATCTCATTACTGGGGCACCTGTCCTGCTTCTGCATCTTTCTGGAGACATTTTGTTCCTTAATTGTCATTAAGAAGCTGCTGTTGGCATCCAGACTTGATTCCTCCTTCATTGGCAGTTAGTGGTAATTCATTTTAGCTTTAGTTCAATAAGCGAAGATAGACCATTATTTTAGTGAGTTCTTCATCTTGAAGGGTAGTAACTTAAAAAAAAATAGTAGTTGAACTATATACAGGCTTGCTTGTTTAAATGAACTGATCAGGGACCTTTCTTATTTACGTTTTTAGAATTACTGTGGAAAACAGTAGTGTGGCTAAATCTCATGAAGCACTGGAAATTTTGGAATTTGTATCTGTGGGGAGCCTCTACTTAATGCTTCTTATCGATCCTTCATCTGCTGTGATTCTTTGAAAACCCACCTTGAGCCTGCAGTGGTTCTATGCTGGGTTATTTATTTATATGCCTTTTAGAAATTAGATATATTTTGTGGTGTAGGTTCCTTTGCTATCAAATTTGAGCATATTGGTTTAAATATATGGTACATGTAATCCCAGCACTTTGAGAGGCTGAGGTGGGCAATTGCTTGCTCCCAGGAGTTCAAGACCAGCTTGGGTAACGTGGTGAAACCCAGTCTCTACAAAAAGTACAAAAAATTAGCTGGGCTTGTTGGCACATGTCTGTAGTCCCAGCTGCCCAGGAGGCTCTGGTGGGAGGATTGCCTGATCCTGGGAAGTCGAGGCTGCAGTGAGCTATTATCATGCCACTGCACTCCATCACAGAGTGAGGCCTTGTCTCAGTAACAATACACGTGCACACACACGGTACAGGAAACATTTAAATAGGATGAAAACTGCTCTGTGTGAGAAGTTTTCCCGGTGCATTATGCTTCTCCAGTCTTCCCCCATACTCATCTCTGCTGCCAAGTGCTACTAATGCTATACTCTTAGATTTAAGGGTTACCTTAAGTTTTTTTTTTGTTTGTTTTTGAGACAGAGTCTCGTTCTGTCGCCCAAGCTGGAGTGCAGTGGCGCAGTCTCGGCTCACTGCAATCTCTGCTTCCCAGGTTCAAGTGATTCTCCTGCCTCAGCTTCCTGAGTAGCTGGGATCACAGGCGCGTGCCACCATGCCCGGGTGATTTTTGTATTTTTAGTAGAAATGGGGTTTCACCATGTTGGTCAGGCTGGTCTTGAACTCCTGTCCTCGTGATCCGCCTGCCTTGGCCTCCCAGAGTGCTGGGATTACAGGTGTGAGCCACCGCACCTGACCTACCTTAAGTTTTATATCCTCCATACAACTTTTTTCAGCCATATCCTTTTATATTACAATTACTACTCAAAGTATGTTTGAATTCTGTTGTTACACACCTGTCTCAAATTGAGACTGAGTATAAACTGGGAAATAAAATATCAAGGGGGTGTGTGTGTGTGTGTGTGTGTGTAGGTATGCATTTACCTATTTTTTAAAATTACAGAAATAAGCTTGTTGTAATTAGTTGATAAAGTGCTTGGTGGTACTTTAATTTTTTTTACCTTTAATTTTATCCTGTGCATTAAATGCATATATAGCATTTAATAATTTAAATATACACTTTGTGCTCCTTATTCACTCAGCAAATATTTATAGGTGCATATCCTGAATCAAGCAGCAGTTTTAGTTAGAGGAGATATAAGTCATGGAAATTGGAGTCCAGTTTTCATGTTGGGAGACAAAAGTGCAAGTGCCTACTGTGTTTGGGCAAATTACTTTTCTGAACCTATGTTTCCTCATAATGATATATTCGGATTTCTTAGGATTTATTGAAAATTCACTCATCAAATATTTATTATTATCATTATTATTATTTTTGAGACGGAGTCTCGTTCTCTCCTTAGCTGGAGTGCAGTGGTGCGATCTCCGCTCACTGCAAGCTCCGCCTCCTGGGTTCACGCCATTCTCCTGCCCCAGCCTCTCAAGTAGCTGGGACTACAGGCGCGTGCCACTACGCCTGGCTAATTCTTTGTATTTTTAGTAGAGACGGGGTTTCACTGTGTTATCCAGGATGGTCTTGATCTCCTGACCTCGTGATCCACCCGCCTCGGCCTCCCAAAGTGCTGGGATTACAGGCGTGAGCCGCCGTGCCCAGCCATATTTATTATTTTTAAAAACTTTTTATTAAGATATCATTTATATACAGTAGAGTGAACCAATCTTAATTGTACAGTTCAGTGTGTACACCCGTGTAAGTACCACCAAGGTATGGAACATTTTCAGAAGGCTCCCTTGTGTCTTTCCCAATCAGTACCTTCCAGAGGTAACCGATGTTCTGACTTGGATCACCAGAGGTTAATTGTTTTATTTTTTATTTTTATTTTTTGGGAAAAGGTCTCACTGTCACCAGTTTGGAGTGCAGTGGTGCAATCATAGCTCACCACAACCTCGAACTCCTGGGCTGGAGATCCCTTCTCCTCAGCCTTCTGAGTAGCTGGCACTACAGGCTCACACCACTATGCCCAGCTAATTTTTAAATTTTTTTGTAGAGTTTTTTTTTTTTTTTTTGAGACAGTCTCACTGTTGCTCAGGCTGGAATGCAGTGGTGCGATCTTGGCTCACTGCAACCTCTCCCTTCTGGGTTCAAGTGATTCTCGTGCCTCAGCCTCCCAAGTAGCTGGGATTACAGGTATGTGCCACCATGTCTGGCTGATTTTTTTTTTTTTTTTTGAGATGGAGTCTTGCTCTGTTGCCCAGGCTGGAGTGCAGTGGCGTGATCTCAGCTCACTGCAAGCTCCGCCTCCCGGGTTCACGCTATCTCCTGCCTCAGCCTCCCAAGTAGCTGGGACTGCAGGCGCCTGCTACCTCGCCCTGCTAATTTTTTGTATTTTTTTTTTTAGTAGAGATGAGTTTTCACCGTGTTAGCCAGGATGATCTTGATCTCCTGACCTTATGATCCACCCACCTCAGCCTCCCAAAATGCTGGGATTACAGGCATGAGCCACCGTGCCTGGCCCTCAGTTTATTCTTTGTCAAGATTGTTTAAACTGTTCTGGGGCCCATGCTTGTCTATATACATTTAGAATAAGCTTGTTTATGACTACTAAAAGTCTTAGTGGAATTTTTATAGGAATTGCATTAAACCTAAGATAATGTTCTGTGCTCCCAAAGGTTGAAGAAAAAAAACAACAACCTAGGATCAGTTTGGGGAGAATTGATAATGTTTACTATGTTGAAGCTTCCAACCCGAGGGCATGGTATGTCTCTACTTATTTAGGTCTTTGATTTCTTTCGCTAGTTATTCAAAAAACAAAGCCCCATAAAACAACTTACGCATAAATCTATCCACACACCTGCAGTGAACTCATTTTCGACAAAGGTGCCAAGAACATACACTGGGGAAAAGACAGTCTCTTCAATAGTGCTTAGAAAACTGGATATCTATATGCAGAAGAATGAAACTAGGCCTCCATCTCTTGCCATATACAAAAATCAAATAAAAATGTATTAAATGTATTAAATCTAAGACCTCAAACTATGAAATTACTACAAGAAAACTTTGGGGAAACTCTCTAGGATATTGGTCTGGGCAAAAACTTCTTGAGTAATATCCCATAACCACAGGCAACCAAAGCAAAAATGGACAAATGGGATCACATGAAGTTAAAAAGCTTCTGCACAGCAAAGGAAACAATAAAGTGAAGAGACAACCCACAGGATAGGAGAAAATATTTGCAAACTACCCATCTGACAAAGGATTAATAACCAGAATATATAAGGAACTCAACTCAATAGGAAAAAAATCTAATAATCCAATTTAAAAAATGGGCAAAAGATTTGAATAGACATTACTCCAAAGAAGACATGCAGGCCGGGCATGGTGGCTCAGGCTTGTAATCCCAGCACTTTGGGAGTCCGAGGCAGGTGGATCACCTGAGGTCGGGAGTTCGAGACCAGCCTGACCAACGTAGAGAAACCCCATCTCTACTGAAAATACAAAATTAGCCGGCCATGGTGGTGCGTGCCTGTAATCCCAGCTACTCAGGAGGCTGAGGCAGGAGAATCACTTGAACCTGGGAGGCAGAGGTTGCAGTGAGCCGAGATTGTGCCATTGCACTCCAGCCTGGGCAGTAAGAATGAAACTCCATCTCAAAAATAAAAAATAAAAAAAAAGACATGCAAGTGGAAAACAGGCATATGAAAAGGCGTTCAACATCATTGGTCATCAGAGAAATGCAAGTCACAACTACAGTGAAATATCTCACCCCAGTTAAAATGGCTTATATCCAAAAACACGTAATAGGAAATGCTGGCAAGGATATGGGGTAAAGGGAACCCTTGTACACTGCTGGTGGGAATGTAAACTAGTACCACCACTATGGAGAACAGTTTGGAGGCTCCTCAAAAAACTAAAAGTATGCCGGGCGTGGTGGCTCATGCCAGTAATCCCAGCACTTTGGGAGGCCGAGGCGGCAGATCACGAGGTCAGATTGAGACCATCCTGGCTAACATGGTGAAACCCCATCTCTACTAAAAATGTAAAAAAATTAGCCAGGCGTGGTGGCGGGCGCCTGTATCCCAGCTACTCAGGAGGCTGAGGCAAGAGAATGGTGTGAACCCAGGAGGCGGAGCTTGCAGTGAGCTGAGATCGTGCCACTGCACTCCCGCCTGGGTGACAGAGCCATCTCAAAAAACAAAACAAAAAACTAAAAGTAGAGCTGTCGTATGATCCAGCAGTCCCACTGCTGGGTATGTATCCAAAAGAAAGGAAATCAGTATATTGAAGAGATATCTGCACTCCCAGGTTTGTTGTAGCACTATTTACAATAGCCAAGATATGGAATCAACCTAAGTGTCCATCAACAGATGAATGGATAAAGAAAATATGGTACTTATGCATAATGGAGTACTATTCAGCCATAAAAATGAATGAGATCCTGTTATTTGTAACAACATGGATGAAACTGAGGGTCATTATGTTGAGTGAAATAAGCCAGGCACAGAAAGACAAACATTGCATGTTCTCACTTATTTGTGGGATCTAAAAATCAAAACAGTTGAGCTAATGGAGATAGTGAGTAGAAGGATGGTTACTAAAGGTTGGGAAGGGTAGTGGGGGATGATGGGGAGGTGGAGATGGTTAGTGGGTACCAAAAAAAAAAAAAAAAGAATCAATAAGACCCAGTATTTGATAGCACAGTAGGATGACTTATAGTCAATAATAATATAATTGTACATTTCAAAATAAAACAGTATAATTGTATTGTTTGTAACACAAAGGATAAATGCTTGAGGGGATGGGTACCCTATTTTTTATGATCTGATTATTACATATTGCGTACCTGTATCAAAGCATCTCATGTATCCCATAAATATATGCACCTGTGTACCCACAAAAATTAAATTTAACAAAATGTATAAGACTTATATGCTAAAAACCAAAATGTATGTTAGAAAACTTAAAAATGCTGCAAGATTATTTTGAGGATTATTATTATTATTTTTTCTGAGACAGGATCTCGCTCTGTCACTCAGTCTGGAGTGCAGTAGCACAATCACACTGCAGCCTTGATCTCCTGGGCACAAGTTATCTCCCACCTCAGCCTCCTGAGTAGCTGGGACTACAGGTATGCAACACCATGCCTGACTGATTTTTAATTTTTTTTTGTAGGGACGGGGTCTTGCTGTGTTGCCCAGGCTGGTCTCAAACCCCCTAGCTCAAACAGTCCTCCTGCCTTGGCCACCCAGAGTGCTGGAATTACAGGCGTGAGACACTGTACCCAGCCTGAGCATTATTTTTAAATTAAAAATGAGCACAGACTTGTAGGAATTTTGAATAAATGAGAAAAATACATATAAATTCACCACACTAAATTATTCTAAGGTTTGTATAATTAAGTTTTTTTTGTTTTGTTTTTGTTTTTTTTTTGAGACGGAGTTTTGCTCTTGTTGCCCAGGCCAGAGTGCAATGGCATGATCTCGGCTACTGCAACCTCCGCCTCCCGAGTTCAAGCGATTTTCCTGCCTCAGCCTCCTGAGTAGCTGAGATTACAAGCATGCACCATCACGCCTGGCTAATTTTGTATTTTTAGTAGAGACAGGGTTTCTCCATATTGGTCAGGCTGGTCTCGAACTCCTGACCTTAGGTGATCCACCCGCCTTGGCCTCTCAAAGTGGTAGGATTACAGGCGTGAGCCACCGTACCCAGCATTTTTTTTTTTTTTTTTTTTTTTTGAGACAGAGTCTTGCTCTGTCGTCCAGGCTGGAGTGCAGTGGTGGCACAATCTCAGTTTAGTGCAACCTCTGCCTCCTGGGTTCAAGTGATTCTTGTGCCTGAGCCACTCGAGTACCTGAGATTACAGACATGTGCCACCATGCCCAGCTAATTTTTGTCTTTTTAGTAGAGATGGGGTTTCACCATGTTGACCAGGCTGGTCTCGAACTCCTGACCTCAGATGATCTGCGGAAAGTGCTGGGATTACAGGTGTGAACCGCCGCAAATAAGTATTTATTGATCCCCTGTCATTTGCCACGGCATTTGGTAGGTGCTGGGACTGTTTCTTCCTTGCCTTCCTTAAGGCTATAGTCCATTGAGAAAGACAGACATTTCCTTAAAAATCACGCAAATGAATGTATAATTAATAGATGAATTGGATATGAAAAATGAGGGAAAGAGAGTTAAAGATAACATCTTGGTTCTGTACAGGGCTGGAAGGTGTGTACTAGCTTTCAAGTCTACCCCAACTCTTACTTTCCTCAGGGCTCTCAAATTTGTGTGTGTGTGTGTGGGTGCGCGCGCGTGCACATAGATCCTGCTGAGCAGGGTTATGTAGGAAGCTTGGGCCTATTGTGGTCTCTGCTGTGCATTTGAACAGCCTCTGATCATTCTGGGATATTTTGAGAGTTTATGAATCCTCCTATGGCTGTCTTATTTCATGGAGCTTCCTGATAAATCTCTGACTCATCTTCTCATTTGTTGCTTGTCTCAGATAAGACCCAATAGCAGGCAGTTGGCCTCTAAGATTGGAGTAACGATACTCCACATCTCATCTGTTCCCTTCAGCTGTCGCAGTGCAGTGGTTTGTACTCATATTCTGTCCTTCCCTGGTTAAACTACTGGACTCATAGTTCAACCTGTGATTTGAACTGAGGAGTAGGGTACTGAATATGGGAGTTGATCCTAGGTGTGAATCACAGAGACTCATGGTATTCTTACCCAAAGTTCAGTCGTTTTCATGAGTAAACATTTCTTAGTTTGTTTTATGCTTTTGGTCAGTTTCCAAGTGCTGAAATGGTTGTTTTGATTGTTTCGTATTAGTTTTATAGTTTTCTTGAGAAGAGATTTGTCAACCTCCTTACATTGTCATGATGGTAACCACAAGTCCTTTTTTAGTTTGTTTATTGACTTAACACCACTCAGTGACTATTTTGAGTTTTCATCAAGGTATATAACTGTGTAATCACCTCCACAATCAAGATAGAGAACATTACCTCAAAAGTTACCCTCCTGCCCCTTACCAGTAATTTCTCTTCCTCTTGTGACCTGGCTCCAGGCAAATGCTGGTCTGTTTTCCTTTAACTGTTGATTAGTTTTTTTCTAGTTTCATACAGGTAGAATCATAGTTTGTAGTCTTTTAGACATTGCTTCTTTTGCTCACCATAATGTCTTTGAGATTCATCTGTGTTGTTGGATGCATCAGTAGTTTGTTCCTTTTTATTGTTGAGTAATTTTTCATTGTAGAGATATGTCTCAATTTGTTTATTCACATGTTGATGGATATTTGGGTTATTTTCAGTTTTTGTCTCTTATGACTAAGGCTGCTATGATGAACATTCACGTCTTTATTTCTCTTGAGTAAATACGTAGGAATGAAATGGCTAGGTCATGTAGTAGATACATGGCTTTACTTTTTAAGAAACTCCCAAACTGTTTTCCAAAGTGGATGTACCACTTTATATTCTTTCCTTTTTTTTTTTTTTTTTGAGATGGAGTTTCGCTCTTGTTGCCCAGGCTGGAGTGCAATGGCATGATCTCGGCTCACCGCAACCTCTGCCTCTGAGGTTCAAGCGATTGTCCTGCCTCAGCCTCCCAAGTAGCTGGGACTATGGGCTCCCGCCACCATGCCCGGCTAATTTTTTGTGTTTGTAGTAGAGATGGGGTTTCACTGTGTTAGCCAGGATGGTCTCGATCTTTTCACCTCGTGATCCGCCCGCCTTGGACTCCCAAAGTGGTAGGATTACAGGCGTGAGCCACCGTGCCTGGCCTTTTTTTTTTTTTTTTTTTTGAGACAGAGTCTTTCTCTGTTGCCCAGTCTGGAGTGCAGTGGTATGATCTCGGCTTCTGAGTTCAAGCAATTCTCCTACCTCAGCCTCCTGAGTAACTGGGATTACAGGTGCATGTCACCACACCCAGCTAATTTTTGCATTTTTAGTAAAGACGAGGTTTCACTGTGTTGGCCAGGCTGGTCTCAAATCCTTGTCCTCAAGCAATCTGCCTATCTCGACCTCCCAAAGTGCTGGGATTATAAGTGTGAGCCACCATGCCCAGCCCACAAGTTGTCGTTTCATCTGTTGATGGAATCTGTGTTGTCTTTGGTGTTTGACATTATGGAAAGAGCTGCTATGAACATACATATACAAGTTTTTGGATGGTAATGTTTTCATTTCTACTGGGTAATTAATAGTAGTGGAATTGAAGCAAAGTTAAAAAGAGAAAAACAAGTTTTCCTGTACTTGGCTGACTCACTCCAAGGCCAGCAATAGGCAGGGCCCTGGCAGAGCCTTGATAACACTATCTGAAAAGCCAGAGCCCAAAGGAATGAGCTCCAGAGACTCTCCCAGCACATTGCCCCCCACACCCCTGCCCCAGAGCGAGGATGAGAAAAAAAAAACAAATTCCTTTCTCATAACTATTTCTACAAATACCTGTGTTTCACAAGTTTTGTTAAGTTCCTGTTTTCCCTACAGTGCAGCTGCAAGATCAAAAGCTATGGCTGCGTTGCGAGACCTGTTGCAATTTAATTAACTGCCTTTGTTCTGCTTCTGTAAGCCTGCTTGCCTACCCCATGAGTTTTGCACCGTCACATTCCCACCACATCATTCAAACTAGCCAACTCCCTTTCAGAAGTGTTTATAATTATAAAGTCAAGCCCTGTCTTTGTTTAGGGCTCAGCCTTTGGATGTTAATCTGCTGGGCTGGTGGCCACCTGAAGAAAAATCCTCCTGTTCCACCCATTGGTCTCTCCAGTCTCCAGATTCCCGCAACAGAATGACCGGCTTACATGATAGTTATACTTTTTTTTTTTTTTTTTTTTAAAGAAACTGCCAGTTTTCCAAAGTGGTTATGCCATTTTACATTCCCATTAGCAGTATATGAGAGGTTCATTATATTCTGCATTCCTGCCCACATTTCTGTTGTCACTATTTTCAATTTTAGCCATTCTAATGGATGTGCAGTGTTAGGCCATTGTAAATTTAATTTGTAATTTCTTGATGACTAATGATATTGAGCATCTGTTTGTTTTTTCTTATTGGCCTTTAGTATACCTGCTTTTGTGAAGTTTGTTAATATCGCTTGCTTCTTTTAAAAATTGGTTTGTCTTTTTAAATTTTTTGTTTTGAGATAGGGTCTCAGTGTGTTGTTCAGGCTGGAGTGTAATTTTTGGAATCCACCTAGAGATGTAAAGTGACATAGCCAGCCTCCCAGTGTTTATTTATGTGTGTAATAAGCATGTTTATGCTGCATTATCCAAGTGTTTTTTACTATTTCATCCTTTTTACACTTGGATTTTTGTATGCTTTCTTTTTTTTTTTTTTTTTTTTGAGATAGAGTTTCACTCTTGTCATCCAGGCTGGACTGTAGTGGTGTGATCTCGGCTCACTGCAACCTCTGCTTCCTGGGTGCAAGCAGTTCTCCTGCCTCAGCCTCCCAAGTAGCTGGGACTACAAGTGCCTGCCACCATTCCTGGCTAATTTTTGTATTTTTAGTAGAGACGGGGTTTCCCCATGTTGACCAGGCTGGTCTCAAGCTCGTGACCTCAGGTGATCCTCCTGCCTCAGCCTCCCAATGTGCTGGGATTACAGGCATGAGCCACCGTGCCTGGCAGATTTTTGTATGTTTTCCAGTACATAAAATACATACATTAGTATTCATATAGTTAAAAAAGTAAATATACATATGTTGTGGTTGTGCCTTAAAAATTATCAGTAGAGATACTTTATATATATAATTATACTTTAAGTCTTTAAGTTCTGGGGTACATGTGCAGAACGTACAGGTTTGTTATATAGGTATGTTCATGCCATGGTGATTAGATATATTTTTAAAAGGTAAGAAAATATTTGTGCCTGGGCATGGTGGCTCACATCTGTAATCCCAGCACTTTGGGAGACCAGGGTGGGAGGATCACTTGAGCCCAGGAGTTTGAGACCAGTCTGGGCAATGTAGTGAGACCTTGTCTCTACAAAAAATACAAAGTAAATTAGGTGGGTGTAGTGGCACATGCCTGTGGTCCTAGCTACTTGGGAGGTTGAGATGGAAGAATTGCTTAAGTCTAGGAGGTTGAGATTGTGGTGAGCCGTGTTGGCCTCGTGAAGTGCTGGGATTACAGGCATGAGCCACTGCACCCGGCCAATAATTTTTTTTTTTTTTTGAGATGGAGTCTTGCTCTGTTGCCCTGGCTGGAGTGCAGTGGCACAATCTTGGCTCAACCCCTGTCTCCGGGGTTCAAGTGATTCTCATGCCTCAGCCTCCCCAGTAGCTGGGATTATAGGTGCACACCACCATGCCCAGCTGATTTTTGTATTTTTAGTAGAGATGGGGTTTCGCCATGTTGGCCATGCTGGTCTCGAACTCCTGACCTCAGGTGATCCACCTGCCTCAGCCTCCTAAAGTGCTGGGATTACAGGCGTGAGCCAACATTTCTGGCCTAATAATTCTTTATATATTCTGGATACAAGTCTTTTGCAAGATAAATGTATTGCACATATTTTCTTCCATTCTATGGTGGCTTTTTATTGTTTTTTTTGATACGGGGTCTTACTCTGTTGCCTAGGCTGGAGTGCAGTAGCGTGACCACATCTCATTGCAGCTTCGACCTCCCTGGCTCAGTTGATCCTTCCACTTCAGCCTTCTGAGTAGCTGGAACTACAGGCGTGTGCCACCATACCCAACTAATTAAAAAAAAATTTTTTTTTATAGAGACAAGGCCTTGCTATTTTACCCAGACTGTCATTCTGTGGCTTCTTAATGGTCTTTTTTTAAAGAGCAGAAGTTTTAAATTTCAATGAAGTCAAATTTGTCAATTTAAAAAATTTCTTTATGTCCTAAGAAAGCTTTATTTACTCGAAGTCACCCTTTTTTTTTTCTCTTAAATTGAGACAGGGTCTCACTATGTTGCTGAGGCTCATCTTGAACACTTGAGTTCTAGTGATCCTTCTGCCTCGGCCCCGCAAAGTGCTGGGATTACAGGCATGTGCTACTATTCCCGGCCAAATCTTGATAGTTCTACACTCTTTTGGGTCTTTCGCTCCTTTGAGAATTCAATAAAAAATATAAAAATTTTTCCAAGGAAGATACAGAAAAAACCAATTTTACACACAATTTTAGTTAATCCCCTGAAGCCAATCTATAGATTCTTTAAGGGCTTTTGGATTGACAGGTTAAGAACTCTTGGCCGGTAGTTCTCTAAGTATTAATCTAAGATCTGTCTCTTCTTTTGAGATGAGGTCTTACTCTGTTGCCCAGGCTAGAGTGCAGTGGCGTCATCATGGCTCAATGCAGCCTCCACCTCCCTAGGCTCAGGTGATCATGCCACCTTAGCCTCTCAAGTAGCTGGGACTATAGGTGTGCACCACCACACCTGGCTAATTAAAAAAATTTTTTTGTAGAGATGGGGTCTTTTTTTTTTTTTTTTTTTTGAGGGAGAGTCTTGCTCTGTCGCCCAGGCTTGAGTGCAGTGACACAATCTCGGCTCACTGCAAGCTCCGCTTCCCAGGTTCACGCCATTCTTCTGCCTCAGCCTCCCGAGTAGGTGGGACTACAGGTGCCCGCCACCACGCCTGGCTAATTTTTTGTATTTTTAGTAGAGATGGGGTTTCACCATGTTAGCCAGGATGGTCTCCATCTCCTGACCTCGTGATTTGCCCGCCTTGGCCTCCCAAAGTGCCGGGATTATAGGTGTGAGCCACCGCGCCTGGCCTCTTTTTTTTTTTTGAAACGGAGTTTCACTCTTGTTGCCCAAGCTGGAATGCAATAGCACCACCATGCCTGGCTAATTTTGTATTTTTAGTAGAGATGGGATTTCACCATGTTGGTCAGGCTGGTCTTGAACTCCCGACCTCAGGTGATCGACAGGCGGTCTTTCTGTGTTGCCCAGGCTGGTCAGATCTGTCTTCTCAATTTGCCAGATTTCATATTTTTTCCCCTCAGTTGTCTTTGCTGTTTCTCCCCAAAGAGCTTTGTTCTTTGGGTAGTCTTCATTATGGTAGTAGCAGACCTGAGTCTAAAAAGGTAGAGTAAGGTGAATTGTTAAAACTGAGGCCGGGCGCGGTGGCTCACGCCTGTAATCCCAGCACTTTGAGAGGCCACGGCGGGCGGATCACGAGGTCAGCAGATCGAGACCATCTTGGCTAACACGGTGAAACCCTGTCTCTACTAAAAATACAAAAAAAATTAGCCGGGCATGGTGGCGGGCGCCTGTAATCCCAGCTACTCAGGAGGCTGAGGCGGGAGAATGGCATGAACCTGGGAAGCAGAGCTTGCAGTGAGCTGAGATAGCGCCACTGCAGTCTGGCCTGGGCGAAAGAGCGAGACTCCATCTCAAAAAAAAATAAAAATAAAAAATAAAACTGAGGACTTGATTAGTCACGATGGCTCGTGCCTGTAATCCTAGCATTTTGGGAGGCCAAGGCAGGAGGATCGTTTGAAGCCAGGAGTTCAAGACCAGCCTGGGCAACATAGCAAGACCCCCATCTCTTTAAAAAAAAAAAAATTAGCTGAGTGTGGTGGTGTACTCTTGTAGTCCTACCTACCTGGGAAGCTGGGGCAGGAGGATTCCTTGAACCTAAGAGTTAGAGGTTGCAGCAAGCTATGATCATACACACTGCACTCAAGCCAAGGCAACAGAACAAACCCCTATCTCAAAAAACAAAAACATAAATATAAAATCTGTTTATATTAGAAATATGGCAACATTTGTACAAATGTTGCATTTGTGTTTTTTCCATTTCTGTTATAGTTTGGGGTTTAGAAAATTCACTTCTTGCGAATTAATATAAAAATTAATTTATTTTAGGAAGTACAAATATGTCATCTTATTTGTGTTTTAATTTGTGTAATGGTAACTTGATAGGTTTTTAATCTTTTCCTGCTGCTATAACAGAATATCTTAGACTGAGTAATTTATAAACAATACAATTTTTTTTGTTCACAGTTCTGAAGTCTGGTAAATCTAAGATCAAGGTGCCTGATGAGGGCTTGCTTTCTGCTTAAAAGATGGGACCTTCTTGCTGTGTCCTCACATGGCAGAAGGGTAAAAGGGGCAAACAAGTTCTCTTAGGCCTCTCTTATAAGGGCACTAGTCCCATTCATGAGTGCTGTCTCTTCATGACTTCCCTAAGGCCCCATTTCTTTCTTTTTTTTTTGTTACAGAGTCTTACTGTGTTGCCCAGGCTGGAGTGCAGTGGCTCGATCTCGGCTCACTGCAAGCTCTGCCTCCCAGGTTCACGCCATTCTCCTGCCTCAGCCTCCTGAGTAGCTGGGACTGCAGGCGCCCGCCACCACGCCCGGCTAATTTTTTTGTATTTTTAGTAGAGACGGGGTTTCACAGTGTTAGCCAGGATGGTCTCGATCTCCTGACCTCATGATCCGCCCGCCTCGGCCTCCCAGAGTGCTGGGATTACAGGTGTGAGCCACTGCTCCTGGCCCCAGGCCCCATTTCTTACCAACACATTGGGGATTAGATGACAGCATATGAATTTTGGAGGGACACAGATATTTAGACCATAGTGGATAGGTCATATCTAGTTATGTAGTGAGATGTTACTGCTTTAGTATGAATTTATATATACTTAAATAATAACTAGCTACCTCTGCATTGCATATGCAGTAAATATTCTGTTAACTATATTTAAATACAGAAGTTAAAAGTGTATATTTCTTTTTTTTTTTTCGAGACAGGGTCTTGATCGGTTGACTAGGCTGGAGTGCAGTGGTGTGATGTCGGTTCACTGCAACCTCTGTCTCCTGGGTTCAAGCAATCCTCCTGCCCCAGCCTCTCCAGTAGCTGGGTCTGCAGGCATGCACCACCACACCCAGCTAATTTTTGTATTTTTAATAGAGATGGGGTTTCACCATGTTGTCCAGGCTGGTCTCAAACTCTTGTCCTCAGATGATCCTCTCACCTTGGCCTCCCAAAGTGCTGGGATTACAGACTTAAGCCACTGCGCCTGGCTCATTTTTTGATCTTTGTAATTTCTTTTTCTTTAGTCATTAAAAATATGCATTAAACACACAAAAAGACGTTTGAGTGTCTAGTTTTATGATGGGGAATGATTTTGTAAATTGTAAGCATCTGGGTGTGTACGTTGTTACTATCCCTTAATTTAGAATTTTTTAATCCCTTAAGTGTTTTTTTAGAAAAACCTTAATGCTAGTATTGTACAGACTACTTCTAATAATAAGATGTAACAACTCCCTTAGGAGTAATTGAATGGTTTGAGAAGTTTGTAACAAAGTTAAGGTGGCTTTATTTAAATCTGTGATTGAGTCAGTGATTCTCTGCTCTGGCTGTAAAATAAAAGCATCTGGGGCTCCCCTTTTTAAATAATTGGGGTAAATGGCCAGGTGCGGTGGCTCATGCCTGTAATCCCAGCACTTTGGGAGGCCGCGGCGGGTGGATCACGAGGTCAGGAGATCGAGACCATCCTGGCTAACATGGTGAAACCCCATCTCTACTAAAAATATAAAAAATTAGCTGGGCATGGTGGCAGGCGCCTGTAGTCCCAGCTACTCAGGAGGCTGAGGCAGGAGAATGGCGTGAACCCAGGAGGCGGAGCTTGCGGTGAACTGAGATAGTGCCACTGCACTCCGGCCTGGGCGAAAGAGCAAGACTCTTTCAAAAAAAAAAAATAATAAAAATAAAAAATAAAAAAAATAAAAATAATAAAAAATTGAGGTAAAATTCATCTGAACAGGCTGAGCGCAGTGGCTCACCCTGTAATCCCAGCACTTTGGGAGGCCAAGGTGGGTGGATCACGAGGTCAAGAGATGGAGACCATCTTGGACAACATGGTGAAACCCCTATCTCTACTAAAAATACAAAAATTAGCCTGGCGTGGTGGTGCATGCCTGTAGCCCCAGCTACTTGGGAGGCTGAGGCAGGAGAATTGCTTGAACCCGGGAGGTGGAGGCTGCAGTGAGCAGAGATCGCGCCACTATACTCCAGCCTGGCAACAGAGTGATACTCCATCTCAAAAAAAAAAAAAAAAAAAAAAAAAAATTTACCTAACAAAATCTACCATGTCAGTCATTTTAAGTGTACAATTTGGTGGCTTTTAATAAATTCACAGTGTTGTGCAATTACCACTTTCTAATTCCAGAACATTTCTATCATCCCCAAAATAAACCTTATATCCATTAAGCAGTCATTGTACATTTTCCCCTACGTCATCCTCTGGTAATCACTAATCTGCTTTCTGCCTATGGATTTGCCTATTCTGGATGTTTCTCATAAATAGAATCATACAATATGTGCCTTTTATGTCTGGCTTCTTTCGCTTGGCATGTTTTCAAGGTTCATCCATGTTGTAGCATATATTAATACTTCATTCCTTTTGTTTCCCCATAGTGGCTACACCATTTTACATTCCTATCAATAATACAGTGTACTAGAGTTCCAGTTTCTCCAGCATCCTCACCAACACTAGTTATTTTCCATTATTTAAAAAATAAACAGCCATCAGAGTGGGTATAAAGTGATATTTCATTGTGGTTTTGATTTGCGTTTCCCTCGTGACTAATAATTTCAGTATTTTTTTTTTTTGGACAGGGGCTTAGTCTGCCACCCAGGCTGGAGTGCTGTGGCACGGATGTTGGTTCACTGCAGCGTTGACCTCCTGGGCTCAACTGATCCTCCATCCTCCCACTTGAGCCTCCCAACTAGCTGGGACTACAAGCGCACCACCACATCTGGCTACATTTCGTATTTTTTGTATAGGGTTTTGCCATGTTTCCTGGGCTGGTCTCAAACTCCTGGGCTTAAGTGATCCACCAGTCTTGGCCTCTCAAGAGTGTTGGGATTACATCCCACTCTGCCGGGCTACTTTTACGTTTGATGTCTTTTTTTTTTTTTGTGAGACAGGGTGTTGCTCTGTTGCCCAGGCTGGAGCGCAGTGGTATGATCACAGTTTACTGCAGCCTTAACCTCCTGGGCTTAGGCGATCCCTCCTTCTTAGCCTGCCAAGTAGCTGGGACTACAGGCATTAGCTGCCATGCCTGGCTAATGTTTATTTTTATTTTATTTTATTTTTTTGAGACAGGGTCTCACTGTGTCACCCAGGCTGGAGGGCAGTGGTGTGATCTTGGCTCACTGCAACCTCTGCCCTGGTTTCAGGCAATCCTCCTACCTCAGCCTCCTGAGTAGCTGGGACTACCTGTGTGCACCACCATGCCCGGCTAATTTTTATTTTTTTATTTTTTGGTAGAGATGGGGTTTCACCATGTTGGCCAGGCTGGTCTTGAACTCCTCACCTCGAGTGATACACCAGCCTCAGTCTCCTAAAGTGCTGGGATTATAGACATGAGCCACTGTGCACAGCCAGAAATATAATTTTTAAAATTTCAGTTTTGATTGTTTATGTCTAGCATATAGGAATGCAATTGGTTTTTATATGTTGAATTGTTTCCTGCATTGATACAAGGCAAGATGAACCTTAATGAACTGTTGACTTTTTTTGTTGTTTTGAGATGGAATTTCGCTCGTCGCCCAGGCTGGAGTGCCAATGGCACGATCTTGGGTCATTGTAACCTCTGCCTCCCAGGTTCAAGTGATTCTCCTGCCTCAGCCTCCCAAGTAGCTGGGATTACAGGCGCCCGCCACCATGCCTGGCTAATTTTTGTATTTTTAGTGGAGACAGCGTTTCACCATATTGGCCAGGCTGGTCACAAACTCCTGACCTCAAGTAATCCGCCCGCCTCAGCCTCCCAAAGTGCTGGGATTACAAGTGTGAGTCACTGTACCTGGCCTATAATAGTTTTTTAATGTGTTTCTTAGTTTTTTTTTTTTTTTTTTTTTTAACCACAGGTCATGTCATCTGCAAATCATGATAGTTTTACTTCTTTCTAAGTTGAGTATCTTTTATTTCTCTTTGCTTAATTGTTCTGCCTAGAACCCTAAGTATAATGTTCAATGATTAAAGCAGACATTGTTTTTTTTGAGACAGAACCATGCCCTGTTGCCCAGGCTGCAGTAGCTGGGACCACAGGCATGCCACCATGCTGAGCTAATTTTTTAATTTTTTGTAGAGACAGGGTCTTGCTATGTTGATGAGGCTGGTCTCTTAACTTGTGGGCTCAAGCCATCCTCCTGCTTTGGCCTCCCAAAGTACTGGGATTATAGGTGTGAGCCATTGTGCCCAGCCTTTTTTTTTTGAGACAGGGTCTTGCTCTGTCGCTCAGTTGCCTAGGCTGACGTTCATTGGCATGATCATAGCTCATGGCAGTCTCAAACACACTCAAGCTATCCTCCTGCCTCAGCCTCTTGAGTAGCTGGGACTGTAGGTGCTCACCACTGTGCCTTACTTTTTTTTTTTTTTTTTTTTGAGATGAAGTCTCACTCTGGCACCCAGACTGGAGTGCAGTGGCACAATCTCAGCTCACTGCAATCTCCACCTCCCGAGTTCAAGTGATTCTCCTGCCTCAGCTTCTGGAGTAGCTGGGATTACAGTCATGCGCCACCACGCCCAGCTAATTTTTGTATTTTTAGTGGAGATGGGGTTTTACCATGTTGGCCAGGCTGGTCTCGAACTCCTGACCTCAGGTGATCAGCCCACCTCGGGCTTCCATCCTGTAGAGACAGGATGCCATGTCTTGTCTCTACAAAAAAAAAAAAAAAAATATGTTGCATAGGATGGTCTTAAATTCCTGACCTCAAGTGATCCTCCTGCCTTGGCCTCCCAAAGTGTTGGGATTACAGGGGTGAGCCACTGCACCCAGCTGAAAGGAAACATTCTTGTCTTGCTCCTTGTCGAAAGGAGAAAGCATTCAGTCTTGTACCTTTAAATATGATGTTAGCTTATTAGTTATGGGATTTTTGTAGATGTCCTTTATCAGATTGAGGCATTTGGTATTTAAAAAATCTTAACCTAGGTAACATAGTGAGATCGTATCTTACAAGGAATAAAAAGTAAGTTAGCCAGGTGTGCTGGCACACTCCTGTGGTCCCAGCTGCACAGGAAGCTGGGGTGGGAGGGTTGTTTGAGCCAAGGAGGACGAGGCTATGGTGAGTACGATCATGCCACTGCACCCTAGCCTGGGTGACAGAGCGAGACCTTGTCTCAAAAAAGAAAAAAACTTGTAGGTAAATTATAATATGTAGTCAAGAAAAGCAGTTATCTAAATTGATGTTTAAAGAACTAGGATACATGACTATATTATTGATACTGAAATTTCACCATGGAGAATGAGATTTGTATATTTATATAGTTTTTTATTTTTGAGACAGAATTTCCCTCTTGTTGCCCAGGCTGGAATGCAGTGGCACGATCTCTGCTCACCGCAACCTCCGCCTCCCGGGTTCAAGTGATTGTCCTGCCTCAGTCTCCTGAGTAGCTGGGATTACAGGCATGCGCTACCACGCCCAGCTAATTTTTGTATTTTTAGTAGAGACAGGGTTTCACCATGTTGGCCAGGTTAGTCTCCAACTCCTCACGTCAAATGATCCACCCGCCTCAGCTTCCCAAAGTGCTGGGATTACAGGCATGAGCCACTGTGCCCAGTCTATGTTTCTCTCTATAGAAAAAAACCATTTTTTCCCCTATATTTTTCTAAAAAAATATTTCTCTATATTTTTAATGAGTAGTAGACAAGTTAAGAAATGCAGTTTTACTTTTGTTAGATAGGGTTATCTTTTTCTTTTACAAGATTAAATTGAGGCTGGGCATGGTGGCTCACTTCTGTAACCCCAACACTTTGGGAGGCCAAGGCAGGCAGATGACCTGAGGTCAGGAGTTCAATACCAGCCTGACCAACATGGTGAAACCCTGTCTCTACAAAAATACAAAAATTAGGCTGGATATGGTGGCTCATGTCTGTAATCCCAGCACTATGGGAGGCTGACGCGGGTGGATCACCTGAAGTCAGGAGTTTGAGACCAGCCTGGCCACATAGTGAAACTGTCTGTACTAAAAATGCAAAAATTACCCAGTGTGGTGGCGTGTGTCTGTAGTCCTAGCTACTTGGGAGGCTGAGGCAGGAGGTTTGCTTGAACCTGGGAGGCAGCGGTTGCAGTGAGCCAAGATCGTGCCATTGCACTCCAGCCTGGGCAACAAAGTGAGACCATCTCAAAAAAAGACTAAGTTGAATAGCTTCTAGAAAACTTATACTTTAAGTAAATTATAATCTTTTTATTCTAGACAAAATTATTGTCCTTTTATTCTAGACAAAAGGATGCCACGGAGAAAGAAAAAAGTTAAAGAAGTCTCTGAATCTCGGAACCTGGAGAAGAAGGATGTGGAAACTACCAGTTCTGTCAGTGTGAAGAGGAAGCGTAGACTTGAGGATGCATTCATTGTGATATCCGATAGTGATGGAGAGGTTAGTGAAGTAGAGCTGAAAAGTAGAGCTGTAGCTCTCAAACTATGCTTCTTTACCCATGGGAAGTTTGTTTCGTGACTGACTTCACCTTAATGCCAGCTCACCAAAACCATGAAATTTTTACTCAGCTTTGTTTTAATTTGTAAATGGAGTGAAGAATTACTTAAGGTAGTAATCCTGTTGCTTGTTTGAGGATGGATCATAGTTCTTCAGTTTTATAATATAATAATCTGAAGTGGCATTTTGGAACTATTTGAATCATCTAAATCAATTGTAAATCTTAGTTTTCATGTGTCTAGAAAGTGAAAGGAAAAACATGTGAATGTTCTTAAGTCTCTTGATATGTTCTAGATATAATAGCACCTAGCCATCTGTAGCTGTTTAAAAATAACTAAAATTAAAAATCAACTTCTCTGTTGCACTAGTCACATTTCAAGTGATTAAAGACACATAAGACTAGTGTCAGTTGTATTAGACAGCAGAGCTATACGACATTTTTATCATTTTAGAAAGCTTTATTCTCCAGAATAAAGATTGTAACCTTTTCCCTTTATCCTGTATTTCTGTTTGTTTGTTGGAGTTTTCTACCTGCCTGCAGATCTCATCTCAAAGGCAGTGAATTAAGTCATTGTTTTTTCCTCCAGATTTTCTTCTTTTTCTCCTATACTTTTTTTTTTCTAGAGCCACGGTCTCCCTCTGTCACCTAGGCTAGAGTGCAGTGGTGTTAGCTCAGCTCACTCCACCTTCCTTCTCCTGGTCCCACCTCAGCCTCCCATGTAGCTGGGACTACAGGCTCGAGCCATTACGCCTGGCTAATTTTTGTATTTTTTTTTTGTAGAGATGGGTTTTCGCCATGTTGCCCAGGATGGTATCGAACTCCCAGCCTTAAGCAATCCTGCCTAGGCCTCCTGAGGTGCTGGGGTTACAGATGTGAGCCACTGCATCTGGCCAAAAAATGACATATTTTTGGTTAGCAAGATTGAGCATTTCTTTACATCTTTATTGGTTTTTAAGAAACGTTTCTTGGCCAGGCACAGCGGCTCACGCCTGTAATCCCAGCACTTTGGGAGGCCGAGGTGAGCGGATCACAAGGTCAGGAGATGGAGACCATCCTGGTTAACACGGTGAAACCCCGTCTCTACTAAAAATACAAAAAATTAGCCGGGTATGGTGGCACGTGCCTGTAGTCCCAGCTACTTGGGAGGCTGAGTCAGGAGAATTGCTTGAACCCTAGAGGCGGAGCTTGCAGTGAGCCGAGATCGCGCCACTGCACTCTAGCCTGGGTGACAGAGGGAGACTCCGTCTCAAAAAAAAAAAAAAACCAATGAAACAAAAAGTTCTTTATAGTTCAGTTTTTAATTAGGACTTTTGTCTACATAGTTCATTTTAAAGGCCTAAGAGTATAGAGAAGAAAACAAGCGGTAGGTACATCCCTGGTGACTCATGCCTGTAATCCCAGTGTTTGGGAAAGCTTAGACAGGAGGATTGCTTGAGGCCAGGCGTTTGAGACCAGCCTGAGCAACATAGTAAGACCCTGTCTTTACAAAAAATACAAAACCTAGCTGGGCATGGTGGCATGTGCCCGTAGTCCCAGATACTTGGGAAGCTGAGGCAGGTGAGAGAATTGCTTGAGCCTAGGAGTTCAAGGAATTTGAGGCTGCAGTGAGCTATGATTGTACTACTGCACTCCATCTAAAAAAGAAAGAAAACAAAACAATTGTACTACTTGGATATCATCTTAATATTAACAAAAATAAAAATATTAAATACACAAATAGATACAGATATGTTAAAAAAATTGTATACATGTGTTTAGAAAAAACATCCAAGCCATAACAAAACAGTTTAGAAAGATATGAAATGAAAATGTACACTACATTTAACCATAAGCAATAATTTATTTTTCATTTTTAAAATAATTTCTTGATGTCATCTGTGTGATCTGAAGGCAGTAATTTCTTCTGTGTCCTTGGAAAAAAATATTTTTGCATACATTATCAGTAGAGATTTTTACAGGAAAAGAATCATGCTGTGGAAACTGTTTTGCTTTTTTTCACTTAATGTCTGTGTTAGGTCCTCCAGAGACATAGAACCAACAGGATAGGCGGATGGATGGATGGATGGGATGGATGGATGGATGGATGGATGGATGGATGGATGGATGGACGGACGGATGGACGGACGGACGGAAGGACGGATGGAATTTATTAGGGGAATTGGCTCATGTAATTATGGAGGTTGAAAAGTCCCCACAATAATCTATTTGCAAGCTGGTTACCCTGGGATGCCAGTAGTATGGCTCAGTGCAAGTCTGAAGGCCTGAGAACAAGGGGTAAGGGGTGTTGAGTGTAAGGCCTGAAATCCAAGGCCTGGAGAGCCTGGAATTCTGATGTCCAAGGGTAGAAGAAGAAGAATGTGTCCCAGCTCCAGGAGAGAGACAGATTTGCCTTTCTTATGTTTTTATTCTATTTAGCCCCCCAGCCAGTTGGATGGTGTTCACCCACGTTGAGTGCAAATCTTACCCACTTAGTCACTCACACTCACACTCCAATCTCCTCTGCAAACACCCGCAGAGACACACCAGAAAATAATACTTTACTAGTTCTCTGGGTATTTCTTACTCCAGTCAAACGGATACCTAAAATTAACTATTACAGTATTTCCTGCAGACCTTTCTAGAGCAGCACATACGTCATATGTCATATATGTTATACATACAGGAATGTGCATAAAATATAAATGCATGGTTTTAAAAATTAATGTGAACGCTTGCAGTTACCACCTGAGAATCCCTCTTCTCTTAGTGTGTCCCTTCTCAATTGTATTCTTTTCCACCTTTCTTTTTTGTTTTTTTTGAGATGGAGTCTCGCTGTGTTGCCTAGGCTGGAGTGTAGCGATGCGATCTCGGCTCACTGCAACCTCCGCCTCCCAGGTTCAAGCGATTCTCCTGCCTCAGCCTCCTGAGTAGCTGGGATTACAGGCGCCACCACGCCTGGCTAACTTTTGTATTTTTAGTAGAGACGGGCTTTCACCATGTTGGCCAGGCTGATCCCAAACTCCTGACCTCAGGTGATCCGCCCCAAAGTGTTGGGATCGTGAGCCACCGCACCCAGCTCTTTTCCACCTTTCTATCTTCCCATGTTTCTCTTTACAGTTTTACCACATTTACATGTATCCCTAAACAGCATACGTATATTTTGAAAAACTAAGTATTGGTGATTAGACATATCTACCAACATTTTCCAATAATCTCTCTATTCCCCAGATATTTGAAATTTTACCTTTATCATAAACTAAAATCTTGTTTATAAATGGGTGTGTCTCTGGATTTTTGTCTTCCGTTAATCTGTCACATATTTTTATAATTGTTCAGTTGATTGTCCTAGGTATTTTAGGCAGGCATTTATCTCTGCTAATAACGATCATTTTTTTCTCTTACTTTCTAGCACTTACACCTTTTTTTGCTTGTTTTCATTGCATTGGCTGTAGCTTCCAGAATAATATTGATTGATACTAGCAATAGAGCACATCTTTTACTTCTGATGTTTTGCTATTTGTTTCATATTTCTGTTTTTATGTTAAGGAACTATCCTTTAATTGCTTATTTACTAGTAGTAGTTTTAGGAATTACGTTTAATCAAATGTCCTTTATTTAGCAAGACGATGGAGTAGTTTTTCTCCTTTAATCAACTAATATTATATGTGGGATTAGTATTTTCTAATGTTGGAACATCTTTGCATTTCTGGAATAAATCATACTTGGTCATGATGTGTTATATTAATATATTGATTTTTTTCTCAATATGTTATTTAGGAGTTTTGCATCTGTACTCCTAGTGCCATTGGCTTTATAAGGTTTTTTTGGGGGGCGCTATGTCCTTCATCAGATGTTAGTATTAGGGTTGTGGTATAAAAGAGAAGGAAAGCTTTTTTTTTTTTATGTCCTACCACAATTTAAATAGTATAGGAATTATTTGTTTTATAGGGTTTCCTAAAAATCTCCCATAAAACTGGGCTACCAACTGATTTTTATTTTATTTATTTATTTTTGAGACGCAGTCTTGCTCTGTCGCCCAGGCTGGAGTGCAGTGGCGCCATCTCTGCTCACTGCAAGCTCTGCCTCCCGGGTTTACGCCATTCTCCTGCCTCAGCCTCCTGAGTAGCTGGGACTGCAGGTGCCCGCCACCAAGCCCAGCTAATTTTTTTTGTATTTTTAGTAGAGACGGGGTTTCACCGTGTTAGCCAGGATGGTCTGTATCTCCTGACCTTGTGATCCATCCGCCTCGGCCTCCCAAAGTGCTGGGATTACAGGCGTGAGCCACCGCACCTGGCCTACCAACTGATTTTTAATATGTATTTCATATTCTTGTAGTGTCTTGGTATTTTTGTATATGAAAAAAAGTCTTTTTTTCTGCTTTAGAATAGAAAAAAGCAGTTGGAACCATCTTAGGAACACGTTTGTTTTTTTTTTGTTTTGTTATTATTTTTATTTTTTTATATGTATTTTTTTGAGATGGAGTCTCGCTCTGTTGCCCAAGCTGGAGCGCAGTGGCATGATATCAGCTCACTGCAACCTCCGCCTCTCAGGTTCAGGTGATTCTCCCTGCCTCAGCCTGTGGAGTAGCTGGGATTACAGGTGCCTGCCACTATGCCTGCGCAATTTTTGTATTTTTATTAGAGGGGGTTTTACCATGTTGGCCAGGCTGGTCTCAAACTCCTGACCTCAGGTGATCCACCCACCTTGGCCTCCTAAAGTGTTGGGATTACAGGCGTGAGCCACTGCACCTGGCCTGTTTTGTTTCTGTTTTTGCTTTTTTTTTTTTTTTTGAGACGGAGTCTTGCTCTGTCGTCCAGGCTGGAGTGCAGTGGCTCAGTGACGCAATCTCGGCTTACTGCAATCTCCATTAATAGTATGTGCTTTATGTGATTTGAATCATTTTTAAACTTAGTGAAACTTGTTTTATGGCCCAGAATATTCTGTGTGTACTTGAGAAGAATGCACGTTTTGGATAGTGATTTCTGTAAATGTCAATCTGACGAAGTTTGTTGATAGTGTTGTTCAAATCTATATTTATTGGTTTTCTGTCTATTCTACAAATATTTTGAGGAGGCTATTGAAGTCTTTGACCATAGTCGTGGATTTGTCTTATTTCTCTCTCTTTTTTTTTTTTTTGAGACGGTCTTATTCTGTTGCCCCAGACTGTAGTGCAGTGGCACGATCTTGGCTCACTGCAACCTCTGCTTCCTGGGCTCAAGTGATTCTCATGCCTCAGTCTCCTGAGTAGCTGCGATTACAGGCATATGCCACCACGCCTGGCAAATTTTTGTATTTTTAGTAGAGATTGGGTTTCACCATGTTGGCCAGGCTGGTCTCGAACTCCTGACCTCAGGTGATCTGCCCGCCTGGGCCTCCCAAAGTGCTGGGATTACAGGCGTGAGCCACTGCACCTGGACCACAGTTAATTTTAGAGCATTTTCTACCCTCCATGGCCACTGCCTTCATGAGCCTCACACCACACTATACTGTGCCAGTCTCCATGGCCCAGTCAGGGGCCTGGAACATTTTCATTACCCTCGGAAAAAACCGATTTTCATTAGCAGTTACTCTCCATTTTCCCCCAAACCCCTAGCCCTTGACAACCACTAATCTACTTTCTATATGGATTTGCCCATTCTGGGCATGTCTTATAGATGGAATTATACAATATATGTGGCCTTTTGTCTGGCTTCTTTCAGTTATGTATTTTCAAGGTACATTGATTTTGTAGTGTGTATCAGTACCTCACTTCTTTTTTTTCCACAGTGGCGGCACTGTTTTATATTCCCACCAACAGTGTACTAGGGTTCCAGTTTTTGTAATCCTTGCCAATGCTTATTTTCTGATTTGAAACAAAAATTATTTTAATTATCCTAGTGGGTGTGAAGTGATACCTTATTGTGGTTTTGACTTGTATTTCCCTGATGACTAATGATATTGGGCATCTTTTCATATACTTCTTGGACATTTCTATGTCTTCATCTTCAGAGAAATTCTGTTCAGACCCTTTGCCCAGTTTTATTTTTATTTATTTATTTTTAGAGATGGGATGTTGCTTTGTCTCCCAGGCTGGAATACAGTGGTGCGATCTTAGCTTGCTGCAGCCTGGAAGTCTTGGGTTCAAGCGATCCATTTGCTCCAGCCTCCTGAGTAGCTAGGACCATGCCTGGCTAATTAAAGAAAAAAAATTCTTTTTAATTAAAAAAAAATAAGTTTTTTTGTTGGGGGGGTAAGGACAGGATCTGTCTACATTGCCCAGGCTGGTTTTGAACTGGCCTCAAGCGATTCTCCCACTTCAGCCTCCCAAAGTGCTGGGATTACAGGCATGAGCCACTGTGCCTGGCCTTTTATTTCTTCCTCTATTTTATTTTTTGTTTTCTTGATTATTTTATTTGTGTTTCTTATTAAATTTTAGGGTGGGGTGTAGGGTTGGTGTATTTGGTTCTCTTTTGCTTCTATAAGATTTTTCATTTACCCTCTTTTTCCTTTCCTTTACTATCCATTGTCCAAAGAGTGATTTAAAATAAACGAATACACACTGAGTTTAAACATTATTATTGCTTTTTCATGTCTTCAATCAAGCTACTCTGATCTTAGGTGATGCTTACTGGTATTTTAGAGATAGACTAGTTTTTGTGTGACTGTTTATATGGCAGATAATGCCAATATATCACATGTTTTTGTTCTTATGGTTTTTATTGGTTCTAGATCTTATGTTTTCCTTTTTGTACTGAAAAGGATCTTCTAATGTTTTATGTGCGTATTTATAACAATCACCAATTCCTCAGAGGCCTCTCTTAGCCATAGGGGAGGTAGAAGAGAGAAATTACTACTTTTAGTGGCAGCTACACTGATCATATTTCTTGTTTTGCAACAGGAACCAAAGGAGGAAAATGAATTGCAGAAAATGAAGACAAAACAGTCGAATAGAGCAAAGTGTTTGGCCAAAAGAAAAATTGCACGTATGTTTTCATTTTGTTGAGAATGGTTTGGGAATTGTAATAGTCATAGAACTGATACATTTTGGACTAGTTGATTATCTTGCATTCTTAGCTCTCTGATAGATTCAAGAAAAGTTGTGAATTTATCAGTTTTTGTTGCTATTGTTGTAAGGATTGGAACAATAACTTTTTTCAGTTTCCTGTATCTTTTTTTTAAATTTTTTTATTAATTTTTTTTGCACACAAAACAATAAACATTTTCTAAAAATACATACAAACAAAAAGATGTATATCAAACATATTAGGAAGGTTGCAGATGGGAAGACGGGGAATAGAAATGGGGAGTGGGAATTAACGAAAATGAATAAGAGAGGGACTTTGTATGGATCAATGATAATAACTCAATCCTCTATTTGACAAAGAAGAAGGAGAAGGAAGAGGAAGAAAAAGAAAGTGGGATAAAGGATCAGAAAGGGAGGAAAATAGAAAAAATTAGAGTATGACTCCAGGGTAGACCTGTTTTGTTGTCGCTGGGTTGGTTGGTTGGTTTGTCTGTTGTATTTTTCATATGTTTCGCCATGTTGGCCAGGCTGGTCTCGAACTCCTAGCCTGAAGTGATCAACCCGCCTCGGCCTCCCAGAGCGCCGGGACTACAGGCGTGAGCCACCACGTCCAGCCCCCACATTGCTTCTGGCCTCCGTGGTAGACCTCCCAGACGGGGCGGACGGGCAGAGGCGCTCGCCACATCCCAGACGGGGCGGACGGGCAGAGGCGCTCCCCACATCCCAGACGGGGCAGCCGGGCAGAGGCGCTCCTCACTTGCCAGATGGGGCGGCCGGGCAGAGGCGCTCCTCACTTCCCAGACGGGGCGGCCGGGCAGAGGCGCTCCTCACTTCCCAGACGGGG
>NW_026652281.1:153883979-154199925 GCF_009828535.3 Hylobates moloch
CACTTCTTCCCAGACGGGGCGCCCGGGCAGAGGCGCTCCTCACTTCTTCCCAGACGGGGCGGCCGGGCAGAGGCGCTCCTCACTTCCCAGACGGGGCGGCCGGGCAGAGGCGCTCCTCACTTCCCAGATGGGGCGGCCGGGCAGAGACGCTCCCCACCTCCCAGACGGGGCGGCGGCGGCCAGGCAGGGGCTGCAATCCCAGCACCCTGGGAGGCCAAGGCAGGCGGTTGGGAGGCGGAGGCTGCAGCGAGCCAAGACCACGCCACCGCACTCCAGCCCGGGCAACACCGAGCACCGAGTGAGCGAGACTCCGTCTGCCGTCCAGGCACCTCGGGAGGCTGAGGCGGGCAGAGCACTCGGGGTCAGGAGCTGCAGACCAGCCTGGCCAACATGGCGAAACTGCGCCTCCAGCCAAAGGAGAAAAAGCAGGCAGCGGTGGTGGCGCGCGCTGGCAATCCCAGGCAGCCCGCAGGCTGGGGCAGGAGAATTACGGGAGCTGGAGGCAGGGGGTCTGCAGCGAGCCGAGTAGATTCCAGGCTGGGCCACAGAGGGAAAAGGAAGGAAGGAAGGAAGGAGGGAAGGAGGGAGGGAAGGAAGGAAGGAGGGAAGGAGGGAGGGAGGGAAGGAGGGAGGGAGGGAAGGAGGGAGGGAGGGAAAGAAGGAAGGCAGGCAGGCAGGCAGTTTCCTGTATCTTAAATGGAAGGAAGGAAGGAAGGCAGGCAGTTTCCTGTATCTTAAGTGGAAGGAAGGCAGGCAGGCAGGCAGTTTCCTGTATCTTAAATGGAAGGAAGGAAGGAAGGAAGGCAGTTTCCTGTATCTTAAGTGGAAGGAAGGAAGGAAGGCAGTTTCCTGTATCTTAAGTGGAAGCCAGAAGTGGTCATTCTGAATCTTTAAAAAAATTTTTTTACGTTTATTATTTTTTTACAGACAGGATCTCACTCTGTCACCCAGGCTTGAGTGTAGGGATATGGTATGATCATAGCTCACTGCAGACTTGAACTCATTGGCTCAAGTGATTCTCCTGCCTCAGCTTCCCAACTATGCCCCACGACGCCTGGCTAATTTTAATTTTTTTTTTTTAAACATAGGGTCCTGCCGTGTTGTCCAGGCTCATCTCAAACTCCTGGCCTCAAGCAGTCCTCCAGCTTGAGTCTCCCAGTGTTGGGATTACAGGTGCCAGCCACCAGTTAGCCCCCATTCTGAGTCTTACAGAGCAGCAAAATCTGTTTTTATGATTCCTTTTTATTTTTTTTTTGAGACGGAGCATCATGCTCTGTCGCCCAGGCTGAGTGCGCTGGCGTGATGTTGGCTCACTGCAACCTCTGCCTCCCGGGTTCATAGCGATTCTCCCACCTCAGCTTCCTGAGTAGCTGGGCCTACAGGCACATGCCACTACGCTCTGCTAATGTTTGCCAGGCTAGTCTCCAGCTCCTGACCTCAAGCGATCCACCCGCCTCAGCCTTCCAAAGTGCTGGGATTATAGGCATGAACCACCACACCTGGCCAGAACAGAAGTTTTAAACTTTGATGTGGTCCATTTTTTTCTCTTTTATGGTTTTTTTCTTTCTATGTCCTAAGAAATCTTTGGCTATGCTAAGGTTATGAAGATTTCCACCTATTTTCTTCTGGAAATTTTATAGTTTTAGCTTTAGCATTTAGATTTCTGATCTATTTTGAGTTTTTGTGTATGGTTCAAGGTAAGAGTTAAGGCTCATTTTTTTTCCATATGGATATCCAATCATTCTTGTACCATTTGCTGAAAAGACTGTCCTTTCCTTGTGTTGAAAATCAATGCATGGGTCTATTTCTGAATTTTCTGTTCTTTTCCATTTATTTATGTTTGTCATTATGCCATACCACACTGTCTTGATTACTGTAGCTTTATAATGTCTTAAAATCAGGTAGTATAATTCTTCCAACTTTATTTTAAAAATTGTTTTGATTAATTTGGGTCCTTTGCATTCCTATATAAATTTAATTTTATTATTTGTTTATTACTACTGTTTTTCGAGGCAGGGTCCCACTCTGTCGCCCAGGCTGGAATATAGTGGTGTGAGTGCAGCACTGTAGCCTCAACCTCCTAGGCTCAAGTGATCCTCCAGCCTTAGCCTCCTGAGTAGCTGGGACTAACAGGCATGCATCACCATACCCAGCTAATTTTTTTTTCTTTCTTTTTGAGACAGGGTCTCCCTCTATTGCCCAGGTTGGAATGCAGTGGCTCACTACAACCTCTGCCTCCTGGGCTCAAGTGATCCCCCCATCTCAGCCTCCCAAGTAGCTAGGACCACAGGTGTATGCCACCACATCCAGCTAGTTTTTTTTTTTTTTTTTGAGACGGAGTCTCGCTCTGTCACCCAGGCTGGAGTGCAGTGGCGCAGTCTCGGCTCACTGCAAGCTCGGCCTCCCAGGTTCACGCCATTCTCCTGCCTCAGCCTCTCCGAGTAGCTGGGACTACAGGTGCCCGCCACCACACCCAGCTAATTTTTTGTATTTTTGGTAGAGACAGGGTTTCACTGTGGTCTCGATCTCCTGACCTCGTGATCCGCCCGCCTCAGCCTCCCAAAGTGCTGGGATTACAAGCGTGAGCCACCGCGCCCGGCCTCCAGCTAGTTTTTTATTATTTGTAGAGACAAGATCTCACTATGTTGCCCAGGCTAGTCTCGAACTGCTGGGCTCAAGTGATCCTCCCACCTCTCCCTCCTGAGTAGCTGGGACTATAGTTGTGCATCACTACACCCAGCTATTTTTTAAAATTTATTTTATTTTATTTTATTTTTTTGAGACAGAGTCTCACTTTGTCACCTATGCTGGAATGCATTGGTGTGATCTTGGCTCACTGCAGCCTCGACCACCTGGACTTGAGCAATTATAGGCATGAGCCACTGTACCTGGCCCTGTTTTTCATTGTTATTCTCCTGAGGTGCCTTTTTAGACTATTTTTCCCTCTAACCACTGCCATCCCCATGATATTTTAATACCACAGATATACTATGTATTCTGTTTGTGTACTGATTGTATGTCTGTTTTTATATGTAAAAAGATTTTTTTTTTTTGTTTTCCTCCAAGAACCAATTTTTATCCACTTGGGGATGGTATCACTCTTGTTGAGAATGCATGATAGAAGTTGCCAGACTTGGCTGTGCATGGTGGCTCATGCCTGTGATCCCAGCACTTTGGGAGGCCGAGGCGGGTGGATCACCTGAGGTCAGAAGTTTGACACCAGCCTGGCCAACATGGTGAAACCCCGTCTCTACTAAAAATACAAAAACTAGCCAGGCCTGGTGGCAGGCACCTATAATCCCAGCTACTTGGGAGGCTGAGGTAGGAGTATCGCTTGAACCTGGGAGGCGGAAGTTGCAGTGAGCCGAGATCACGCCACTGCACTCCAGCCTCGGCGACAGAGAGAGACACCATTTCAAAAAAAAAAGTTGCCAGACTTACTGGTATAAAATCGTTCATAGTATTCCCTTATTTATTCTTTTAATGACTGTAGAATTTATAATCTTGTTTCCTCTTTTATTCCCGGTATTGTTAATTGGTGTTGTGTTTTTGTTCTTGAGCAGTTAAGACGTTTATGCATTTTAATTTTTTAATTTTTTGAGATGGAGTCTTGTCTGTCGCCCAGGTTGGAGTGCAGTTGCGTGATCTTGGCTCACTGCAACCTCCGCCTCCCGGATTCAAGCGATTCTCCTACCTTAACCTCCCGAGTAGCTGGGATTACAGGTGCCTGCCACCACGCCCAGCTAATTTTTGTATTTTTAGTAGAGACGACATTTCACCACGTTGGCCAGGCTGGTTTCAAACTCCTGACCTCAGATGATCTGCCTGGGTTGGTCTCCCAAAGTGCTGGGATTACAGGCATGAGTCACCGCTCCTGGCTGAGATTTATGCATTTTATTGACCTTTTCGTAGAATTGATTTTTTTTTTTTTTTTTTTGAGATGGAGTCTCGCTCTGTTGCCTAGGCTGGAGTGCAGTGGCGCATCTCTGCTCACTGCAAGCTCCGCCTCCAGGGTTCATGCCGTTCTCTTGCCTCAGCCTTGCAAGTAGCTGGGACTATAGGCACTCACCACCACGCCCAGCTGATTTTTTGTAATTTTTAGTAGAGACGGGGTTTCACCGTGTTAGCCAGGATAATCTCGATCTCCTCACCTCGTGATCCGCCTGCCTCGGCCTCCCAAAGTGCTGGGATTACAGGCGTGAGCCACTGCGCCCGGCCGGAATTGATTTTTTGTTTAATTTCTTCTCTATTGTATGCCCATCTTTCATTTTATTGATTTCTTTCTGTTCTTTAAAGCTTTTTCTATTACTTGGGTTAATTTTACTGTTTATATTCTAGCATTTTAAGGTGGGAAACTCGGATTACTGATTTTAAAATTTTGCCTTGTATTACGAGCATGGAAAACTATAAATTTCCCTGTGAATGTGGCTTTTGTTGCATCCTACAGACTCTGATATGTTTTCATTTTCATTAAGGTCATTTCAAATTCAGTTGGGTGCATTTTTTATGTTTGGATTCAATTTTAGTGATCCCCTGTGCTTGTTGATTTCATATTATTAAAAAATGTTTAAGATTTATGTGATTCTGTAAGTCAAAGTTATACAAAAAGGTATAGTCAAAGAAGTGTCATTTCCTCCCTTACCCTTTCACTGTGTTCTCAACCACTGGTAGGTAATCGTTTGCATTAGTTTCTGCTTTATCTTCCTTTCTTTTCTTTTTTTTTTGTGAGACCAGAGAATCTCTCTTGTCACTCAGGCTGGAGTACAGTGACGTGATCTTGGCTTGCCTCCTGGGTTCAAGGGATTCTCCTGTCTCAGTCCCCAGAGTAGCTGAGGCTACAAGCACTTGCCACCATGCCCGGCTAATTTTTGTATTTTTAGCAGAGACAGGCTTTCGCCATGTTGTCCAGGCTGGTCTCGAACTCCTGACCTCAGGTGATCTGCGTGCTTCGATCTCCCAAAGTGCTGAGATTACAGGCGTGAGCCACCGTGCCCGGCCTATTTCTGTTTTATCTTTCTTATGTGACACTGTACAAATAAACAGGTGTATGTACATTTTCTTATTTCTCCTTTCTTATGTGATAGGTAGCATATTATCCATAAATTCTTTTGTACTTTATTTTTTACTTAATAACATATCCTTGAAATCACATTATTCCCAGTCCATAGATATATTCCTTGTTCTTTTTAATATCTATATGTGTGTGTACCACAGTTTGTGGTTATTAAATAGATTCCAGTGTTTGGCAAATTTGAACATTGCAGCAATGAAAAATGTGCATATATACTCCTTTTAATTGGAAGTGTATCTTTAGGGTAAGTTGCTAGAAGTGAGACTGCTAAGTTAAAGGGTAACTTTATGTAGTTTGTTAGACATTACCAAGTCCCCCTCCATAAACATTATCCAAAATGGTCATATTCTAATTCTGTCATTTCTTTTACGTTTTTTAGCTGTAATAATTCTATAGGTTTTTTTTTTTTTTTTTTTTTTAAGATGGAGTCTCGCTCTGTCGCCCAGGCTGGAGTGCAGTGGCACGATCTCGGCTCACTGCAAGCTCTGCCTCCCAGGTTCATGCCATTCTCCTGCCTCAGCCTCCCGAGTAGCTGGGACTACAGGTGCCCACCATCACGCCTGGCTAATTTTTTTTATTTTTAGTAGAGACGGGGTTTCACCGTGTTAGCCAGGATGGTCTCGATCTCCTGACCTCATGATCCGCCTGCCTTGGCCCCCCAAAGTGCTAGGATTACAGGCATGAGCCACCATGCCTGGCCTGTAATAATTCTATAAAGAGGAGCTTTTAATCTGCTTGGTTACCCAGTAGTATAGCTTGTGTAGAAAAAGTAGGGTAAAAGCAATTCTATTATTTTATTTATCAGTTTTCAAATAGTTGATTCACTGACATTCTTCAACAGTGACTGGTTAGTCTATGTATTTTTAAAAAATATTAGTATGAACTTACAGTTGTTTTTGTTTTTGTTTGTTTTTGAGATGGAGTCTTGCTTTTGTCACCTAGGGTGGAGTGCAATGGCATGGTTTCAGCTCACTGCAGCCTCCACCTCCCGGGTTCAAGTGATTCTTCCTCTTCAGCTTCCCAAGTAGCTGGGACTACAGGCGCCCACCACCATGCCTGGCTAATTTTTGTATTTTTAGTAGAGACAGGGTTTCACCATGTTGTCCGTTATGATCTCGAATTCCCGACCTTGCATGATCCTCCCACCTTGGCCTCCCACGGTGGTGGGATTACAGGCGTGAGCCACCACACCTGGCCTGAACTTACAGATTTAAATATATTTGATGTGATTTAATGCATTGCATTCATTATCTTTATTGATGCTGCGGTTCCATTTTTGGACTTTATTTAATTGGCTCCTAAGTTCTTTCGATATGACTCTAGTAGTGTCTGATAGATTCCTTGCTTACATCTGTGACAAATATTCTAGGTCATCTTGTTCATTTTATGCTTTGGACTTGGGACCAGCCATTTCTTCAGTGTACCCCGGTTCCTTTTAAATGGAAAATGGTGTCTGGAGACCACATTCTTGTCTCTAGGGATGTTCTTTTCTATTGGGTAAATCAAAGGATTCTGAAGAGTAAAATTATTCTGGCTAAATGTTGAGCATAAAGCATTGTGGTATTTAGCAAAAAGCTCTAGAGTGGGCATTAATTCCTCTGTTTATTCATTTAGCAAATATTTATTGCGTACCATGTGCCCTGCACTTTTTTATGTGCTGGAGGTATAACAATGAACAGTGTAGGTAAAAACTCTGCCTTCATGGGAGCTTACAGCCTAGTTAACCCAGGATTCTTGTTGTAACTGCTGCTAATTATCTTGGCCAACGCCTTACCTTTTGGGGTTTTCCTCATTTACAAGATTATAAAATTGTATTAAGTGGTCTGGTAGTGTCTTCAGTTGAAAAGTTTAATAATTCTCTTTCTTGCCTCCATGCTTATTCAGTGTTTGTGGTGTCCCTCCCTCTCTTTTCCCTATCCTTTTACAGAGATGACAGAAGAAGAACAGTTTGCTCTGGCTCTCAAAATGAGTGAGCAGGAAGCTAGGGAGGTGAACAGCCAGGAGGAGGAAGAAGAGGAGCTCTTGAGGAAAGCCATTGCTGAAAGCCTGAATGTAAATACGCCATGTTGCAAAAGTTTGTGGAGATTGATCTGCAATATTTTTGACTTCTGTGGTGTTGCAGTTGCATTAGGAACTAGCTGTAGTCATTTATAGGGTTTTCACCTAACAAAAATTCTCATAGTAATTTTTTAAAGTCTGTGTTGAATTGTTGGTTAACCCAATTTGAAGTATTTTGTTAATTCTGTATGAAAGAGTTTTCTTCCACCCCATGGATTTTTCAGTTTGTGGTTGAAAGAATTATCATAAGTTGACAGCTTCTGAAAAGACTTACTGAATACCAAGAACCCAAAAGGCAGCAAGATAAGATGCTAACTTCTCTAGTTTTGTGGGAGAGCAAAAGGAATGAGAACTAGAGGCGGGTTATGGGAAGAAAGAATGGGCATTTGTTAAAAAATAATCAAATAAAGTTAAATTGTCATTTGAATATGCACAACTGAATTTTTTTTTTTTTTTTTTTTTTTTTGGAGATAGAGTCTCACTCTGTTGCCCCGGCTGGAGTGCAGTGGCACAATCTCGGCTCACTGCAGCCTCCGCCTCCTGGGTTCAAGCAGTTCTCCTGCCTTAGCCTCCCAAGTAGCTGGGATTATAAGTGCCCACCACCACACCCAGCTAATTTTTTGTATTTTCAATAGAGACAGGGTTTCACCATGTTGGCCAGGCTGGTCTGGAACTCCTGACCTCAGGTGATCCGCCTGCCTCGGCCTCCCAAAGTGCTGGGATTACAAGCATTAGCCAGCTCGCCCAGCCTGAAATGATTTTAAATGTGAAGGATACTTGCCAGTGGCAGGTCCTGAACCATCTTTTTACGCCATTTGCCTCCCTATTTTAAAAAAGGGTTTAGTATAGTGATCTAGTACAACTTTGCACATAGACATTCAGTATATGCTGTGAAATTAAATTGAGCCATTTACATTTTAGAAAGAGAAACTCTTACGAACGGTGGCCTCCCATTTTGTCCTTCCTGTGACCCTTCATATATAGTTATTTTAATAATAAACCTGGTCTGGTATGGGATCACTTGTTTCAGAGTTGCCGGCCTTCTGATGCTTCCGCTACCAGATCTCGACCTCTGGCCACTGGACCGTCTTCCCAGTCCCACCAAGAGAAAACCACAGACTCTGGGCTCACTGAAGGCATGTCTCCCTGTTCTGACTCCTTCCATTCATCAAGTATAACTGTACCACAGGGATCTCATGCTGAGAGTAGATATACAGAAATACCCCAGATCCTTTTGGTGATAATAAAGAAGTTAAATCAGGAAGTAGTTGAGATCATAAGAATATCCGGCATACTTTTATCTCCAAGGAAAAACCAACATTTGGTTAAACCCAAAGAAGAGCCTTTCTTACCCATATTATGTAATTCTTGATAAGTGATAGCTTACCAAGCTCTCTTAATAAAAAAGTTTGTCCTTAGCCCTACTTTTTCTCAAATACCTACAGGCATATGGCAGCTGGTACCTCCATCACTGTTTAAAGGCTCACATATCAGTCAGGGAAACGAGGCTGAGGAAAGAGAGGAGCCTTGGGACCACACTGAAAAAACTGAAGAGGAGCCGGTCTCTGGCAGCTCAGGAAGCTGGGACCAGTCAAGCCAGCCAGTGTTTGAGAATGTGAACGTTAAATCTTTTGACAGATGTACTGGCCACTTGGCTGAGCACACACAGTGTGGGAAGCCACAGGAAAGTACTGGGAGGGGTTCTGCTTTTCTCAAAGCTGCCCAGGGTAGCGGGGACACATCTAGGCACTGTCTACCTACCCTAGCAGATGCCAAAGGTCTCCAGGACACTGGGGGCACTGTGAACTACTTCTGGGGTATTCCATTCTGCCCTGATGGAGTAGACCCTAACCAGTATACCAAGGTCATTCTCTGCCAGTTGGAGGTTTATCAAAAGAGCCTGAAAATGGCTCAGAGGCAGCTCCTAAAAAAAAAAGGTTTTGGGGAACCAGTGTTACCTAGACCTCCTTCTCTGATCCAGAATGAATGTGGCCAAGGAGAGCAGGCTAGTGAAAAAAATGAATGCATCTCAGAAGATATGGGAGATGAAGACAAAGAGGAGAGGCAGGAGTCTAGGGCATCTGACTGGCACTCAAAAACCAAGGATTTCCAGGAAAGCTCAATTAAAAGCTTGAAAGAGAAACTTTTGTTGGAGGAAGAACCAACAACCAGTCATGGTCAGGTAAGGGTCAGTGATGCTGTAATTAAGGATGATTTATTCACAGATTAAAACAAGGATTATTTTAGCTGCCTGTTACTTTTGTGGTCTTCCCCTCCTTGATTATTAAAGTAATACATGTTCACTATAGAAAATTAGGAAAGTACAGGAGAGTATAAAGAAGAAAAAAACTACCTTTTTTTTTCTTCTTTGAGTTGGAGTCTCGCTCTGTGGCTCAGGCTGGAGTGCAGTGGCATGATCTTCGGCTCACTGCAACCTCCATCTCCTGGGTTCAAGCAGTTCTCCTGCCTCAGCCTCCCAAGTAGCTGGGATTACGGGTGCCTGCCATTACACCCTGCTAATTTTTGTATTTTTAGTAGAGATGGGGTTTTACCATGTTGGCTAGGCTGGTCTTGAACTCCTGACCTTGTGATCTGCACGCCTCGGCCTCCCAAAGTGTTGGGATTACAGGCGTGAGCCACCACACCTGGCCAATCATCATTTCTGTGCATACAAAAATACATGAAAAAATTTTTTGAACAAAATGAAGACTCTTGTGTTTTAAGTTTTGTTCCTCTCCCTACTTTATAGTTTATCTTAGATCATTTCTTAATGGATGACGTATTCTACCATAGATAAACCATAATTTATTTTTTGTTAAAAATTTTTTTTTTTTTAAAGGCAAGGTCTCGCTCTGTCACCCAGGCTAGAGTGCACTGATGCCGTCTTGGGTCCCTGCAGCCTCCACCTCCGGGATCAAGCGATCCCCCAACCTCAGCCCCTCGCAATAGCTGGGACCATAGGTGCACGCTACCACGCCGAGCTAATTTTTGTATTTTTTGTAGAGATTGAGTTTCACCTTGTTGCCCAGGCTGGTCTCGAACTCCTGTACTCAAGCCATCCACCTACCTTGGTCTCCTAAAGTGTTGGCAATATAGGCATGAGCCAACACGCCTGGTCTAAAAATTTTTATTATTTCTAAAAGGTTAAATTTTTGAATAGGTAACAATATTCACATAGCTCAAAATTCAAAAATATATAAGTAAAAAGTCTTAACTTTTCTCCCTATCACCCAGCCAGCCATTCCCCTCTCTGGACTCAATTTGTGTTACTAGTTCTAGCGTATCCTTCCAAGATACTTTATCTGGTACAAGCAGAATACATTTTCTTTTCCCTGCCTTCTTTTACACAAATGATTCACACATTATTTTCTACTTTTCTCGTTTAATATCCTAATGAGATCATTACATAACAGTATATAAAGAATTTCTTCATCTGTTTTTTTTTTTTTTTTTTTTTGGGTGTGAAAAATACCATGTGTGGATTAGTCAGAGTTTACTATTACAGATAGTAAAATGTCCAGAAGACATTTCATCCACTTGGAAGATATTTGTATTATATGATAATTTTCTGTAGCTGTAATTGGTGGACCAAAAAATGTATTTATAATTTCATTAGCTGTTGCCAAATTGCCCTCCATAGAGATCATATACATTTACATTCCCACTGGGCAGTGTATGAATACTAGTTTCTGCATACCCATGGTAATGCAGTATTGTCAGACTTCTTGATCTTTGCCAGTCTGAGAGATGAAAAATGGCGTCTCAGTGTAGTCTTAATTTGCATATCTCTTACTATTTGTGAGGCTGAACTTTTTTCTCACATGTCTAAGACCCATTTGTATTTCCTTTTCTGTCTGTTAGATCTTATCATTTTTTTCTTTTGATAATCTGTTGGTTTGTGGATACCTTTTTTTTTTAAATTTTTATTATTATACTTTAGGCTTTAGGGTACATGTGCACAATGTGCAGGTTTGTTACATATGTATCCATGTGCCATGTTGGTTTGCTGCACCCACTAACTTGTCATTTAGCATTAGGTATTGTGGATACCTTTTATATAGTAGAGAAAGTAGTCCTTTGTGGTATGAAGTATGGATAGTTTCCCGGTTGTTTTTTCCCACTACATAATGGTGTATATTTATTATTTTGCTTGTAGTGGTTTTGAATAATTTATTGAAACCAATCTTCATTTTGGTACATTTAGTTTGCTTTTTCTGACGTAGCTAGATTATATTGTATATGAAAGTTTATATCTTCTTTTTCCCTTTGAATATTATAAAAGCAATAATATAAACTCTTTATATATAAATTGTAATTTTAAAGAGTATTCTGTTTTATGACTATACTGTTTTTTCTTGCTATTTCTGTTACCAGACTTTGACTTTTGGTTTTGTTTTACTATTACGTTATTCTGTCTTTCTTGTGTTATGATAAAGGTTCAAGAAATGGTAACTTTGAGGAGCTTCATAGAAAACATGGATTTGGAGTTGAGTTCTGATTTTTGTGTTTAAGTAATTTGTGTGTTTTTGAGCAAGTCACTTAACCTCTTTGAATCCCAGTTTTACGTCTATACAGTGGGAATAACAATTCCTTTCAACAGTTATTTTAATGATTAAAGTGAATTTGTGTAAAACGTCTACTGCAATGCTTAGCATAGGCACTGAACAACTGGTAATTCTCTCTAAGGGATCAAAGGTCATTCACTGGGGAGATGCCTCTAGGAATCATTATTTCCTAGTAACCAACTTCATTCACATTCTGGAAAGATTGTTGTCTGGGAAGAGAAGGCATTTTTATTTAAAGAAATTTTTTTTTCTGAAGGTATATCAGCAAAGAAGGCATTTTTAAGAAATAGTTATTTTAGTGACTGGTTTCTTTTCCAAAGGAAAGTTACATGATGCTTATGATAAATGTTTAGTTTGTTCTTTCCAATTCAGAGATGCTGCTTCTTAAAATAATACATTAACTCCAAAGAGTGACACTTAATGATTTATTGTAATTCAAGTTGTTAGCTTGAAAGATCCCGGGGGCCAGAGCTCTAGATCATAGACTTGTGTCAAGTTCTGTGTTGTGTCAAGTTTGAAAGTACTGCCTTTGCAGTAGCCTGGAAGAAGTCAAAATCTAGTGGATGGTCTTAATTAGATAGAAGTTCTTGTATAATAATAATAAAAAAATTAGATTGAAGTTCTTTGACTCTTAACTTCATGACCAGGCCACCAAATACTACAGGTAGTATTATCAGTTGGTACTATTTGCTACAGTAAACTGAATTAAGCTAGCTTAATTAAAAAGAAGACTTGGCTAGGCACAATGGCTAATGCCTATAAGCCCAGCATTTTGGGAAGCTGAGGCAGGAGAAGTCATTTGAGCCTGGGAGTTTGAGACCAACCTAGGCAACATAGTGAGACCTTGTCTCTACTAAAATAAATAAATACATAAAAATAAAAAAATTAAAAGAGGACTTTATAAGGAAACGAGGTATCTCAAAAGTTTTTTTTTTTTTTTTTTTTTTTTTTAGATGGCATCTCACTCTGCGCAGGCTGGAGTGCAGTGGCGTAGTCTTGGCTCACTGCAAGCGCCACCTCTTGGGTTCACGCCATTCTCCTGCCTCAGCCTCCCGAGTAGCTGGGACTACAGGTGCCCACCATCACGCCCGGCTAATTTTTTATGTATTTTTAATAGAGACGGGGTTTCACTGTGTTAGCCAGGATGGTCTCGATCTCCTGACCTCGTGATCCGCCCGCCTTGGCCTTCCAAAGTGCTGGGATTACAGGCGTGAGCCACCGCGCCCGGCCTCAGAAGTTTTAAAATAGAACTATAACCAGGCCCAAAGAAGGTACTGGGCATCTGATTTTTCTGTATCTCATAGTTATATTGTGTCTGCTTCATTCTTCTCCCTGCAGACTTGGCATTCTTTGCTTTTGTTTTTCAGGTGTAGGTTGAAGACACTGATCCTATAGCTCTCAAACTTATGGGTTACAGGAGACTTAATCTCTCCCAATTCCAATTTTAAATTTTCAGGGAAAGGATTTATATCCCATTTGGTGTCGGTAGCCCAGTCAGCTGTGGCTTGACAGAGGTTACTTGTCAAATTGGCTGTGAGCCCACTGCTAATGGGAATGGGAGGGGTGAGGGACAGTCCTCAGTGAAAGCAGACAAGGCAGACAACCTAGTAAGATATAGACATTAACTTTAATTTTAGAAATCACTTGGAGATGTTAAAAAATGCTGGAAAGTTTAAAGAATATTACCTATTTTTTGTATGGTTCAGATCATATTATTTTTGTATCTTTAACATGTAAACATTTTCTCATGTTAAATTATATATTTCACTTTTAATGGCTATATTATATTCCAGTTTGTGAATTTACCATAATATTTTAAACATTTTTCTATTGCTGGATATTTCAGTTGTCATATCTTTCTATATGAAACTTTTCTTTATTCCTGATCAGTGTACTTAGTCATGAGCCATAAAAATGATGGGTTAAAGAGTTATGAATATAAAGACTTGATATTTATTGCCAAATTGCTCGTCAGAAAGGCTTAAAATTTGTATTCTCTCCATCTGGCAATGTATGAGAATATCTAGTTCACTGCAGCCTTGCCAACAAATAGTTGTACCTTTAAAAAACAAACTTCAACTAATTTTGTAGGCAAATAATGAAAGTCCTATGATTGTAATTTTACCTCTCAATCTTTTGCTTTCAGGAAATGTGGGTAGAAAGAATTCGTTTGTTAAACATTCTCTATTGAACACAGCTTTGGTGGAGCTGCCTGTATTTGAGACTTCTTGGTTGGTAGAGTTAGCAAGAGAGTCTCAAAAATAGAGACTCAGAAAAACATTCACTATGGGGCACATAACTTAGTCTATAGTAAGGTTATTAAAGCTTTAGAATCAGATGATTTTTGGTTTTTGGCATCACTGAGACAAGATAAAGTTGCTAATGAAGGCCTGTAGATCACCTTGAGAGCATTATGGCAAGGAGTTGGAAGGGGTAGTATGTTAATGTGGTTACTACTTTTCAGAATCTGATTCTTAATTTTTCAGTCCAGATGTTGGAATTTTTTTTTTTTATCAGAAATGACCAGATTGCGTGGGGTTGTGAGAACTGACTGATTTGCCAAACTTCACGCTGATATATATATACAAAATGACAATTTATTAATTTATTATGGAATAGAGACATTTTCAGTGACCAGAATACTCAGACCTGTATCTACTGTCTTCTAGAATGACAGTGTCTGGAGGGTTGAAATAATCAGAAAATGGAATTTTTAAGGGATGGATCAACTAGTCTGTGGAAAAACCTAATAAACTACCACTGTCACACAATAGAGGACATTTCTATGATGACCACATGATTTATCTATTCATTTTCAATTTTTTTTTCTTTTTTTTAAAGATGGAGTTTCACTCTGTCACCCAGGCTGGAGTGCAGTGACACGATCTCGGCTCACTGCAACCTCCACCTCCCGGGTTCAAGTGATTCTCCTGCCTTAGCCTCCCGAGTAGCTGGGGTCACAGGCACGCACCACCACGCCTGGCTAATTTTTGTATTTTTTGTAGAGACGGGGTTTCACCATGTTGGCCAGTCTGGTCTCGAACTCCTGGCCTCAAGGCATCCGCCCACCTTGGCCTCCCAAAGTTCTGGGGTTACAGACATGAGCCACTGTACCCAGCCCCATTTTCACTTTTAAGTATTAAAAATTCCCTTTGATAATAATTCTTTGAATTTTTTTTTTTAAGATTCAATGCGGCCGGGCGCGGTGGCTCACGCTTGTAATCCCAGCACTTTGGGAGGCCGAGGCGGGCGGATCACGAGGTCAGGAGATCGAGACCACGATGAAACCCCGTCTCTACTAAAAATACAAAAAATTAGCCGGGCGTGGTGGCGGGCGCCTGTAGTCCCAGCTACTCGGAGAGGCTGAGGCAGGAGAATGGCGTGAACCTGGGAGGCGGAGCTTGCAGTGAGCCGAGATTGCGCCACTGCACTCCAGCCTGGGCGACAGAGTGAGACTCCGTCTCAAAAAAAAAAAAAAAAAGATTCAATGCAAGTCATCCCTTCCTTATTAACATATTATTTCTCCATATTAAGCCATAGCTTGCTTAAATTTTTATTTCTGCCATGCTTTCCTGTTTACCTTGATTACATTTGGGTAGTCTAAATTTTATTTGCTTATTTTGCTGTCCTATGTTCATATTCTGGAAGAACCTCACTTTATGTTCAGATTACTGCCATTGAGGTATAAATTTCTAAATTAAAATAATGTATTGAAATGAAGACGTTCTTGGGATTCTACATTGAAATGATTAGGAAGAGGATCATCTGAGTAAGCAATATAATAGTAGTTTTTAGCGTGTGGATTTTAGAGTCAGGCAAGTGGAAGTCTCAGCTCTACGATTTTGACCAACTATATGATTTGGGGCAAATTAACTTCTTGAAGTTTCACTTATTTTTAAAATAATTTAATGGTTTTTGCTTCTTAAGTTGCTTGTGAGAATTAAAGGAGATAAGGAATGTAAAGTGATTAGCACAGGCCTGGCACTGAATAGAAGCACAATGATTTTGTTTGTTTGAGACAGAGTTTCACTCTTGTCGCCCAGGCTGGAGTGTAATAGCGCGATCTCGGCTCACTGCAACCTCTACCTTCTGGGTTCAAGCGATTCTGCTGTCTCAGCCTCCTGAGTAGCTGGGATTAGAGGCGTGAGCCACTATGCCCGGCTAATTTTGTATTTTTAGTAGAGATAGGGTTTCTCCATGTTGGTCAGGCTGGTCTTGAACTCCTGACCTCAGGTGATCCGCCCGCCTCGGCCTCCCAAAGTGCTGGGATTACAGGCATGAGCCATCACGCCTGGCCAAAGCACAATAATTTTTTTAAACAATTACACTGAGAAGGTTTGAGATATGCTTTAGCCTAAGGCAGAGATGGAGGTGCCTTATAACTAACTTACTAGTGCTTTGATTGCATCTAAAGACCAAGGCTAGTCATTATAAAATTATGTTAAATGGACACTAGGTGTCAGCATCCTCTTTCTCTCTCTCTCTCGTCTTTCTTTCTTTCTGAGAGTTCAATAAAAACCTTATCACCCCTGAGTTCAAAGGAAGAGACAGGTTAAGTATTTATTGCTGTTGTATTTTAGTCCTTTGGTAATTTGGTTAAGTCTTATTTTTCATAATGACTATATTCCCTATTATTGTACAAGTTTCCTTTTGACTGAAAACTCAACTATTCCTGATTTTTAAGTGTATTTCATCATTTACCTGAATGGTAGTGAGATTGATAAAGAGATGCCTAACTTGTTTAGGTTATTCATATCTAATTAGGAAACTTTGAAAACTTCAGCTGGTAGCTTTATGTCTAGTGGAAGAAGCCTCACAGTCCAGGCACTTCCTCAGAAGTCTGCCTAAGGCAGCAGTAGCTGCTTTTTCTGTGATCTTCTGTGCATGTATGTTTAATGAGTTGGTATTTGCACCAACTCTACCATTAATCAATGAAAATAATTTTTGAATCAATGAAAATAATCTTTCCTTATGTAGTCCCTATTCATTACATTTCTGAAAAGATAATCCTGTAGCCAGATATAAAAACCATAGTGGCAGATTTGTAGCAAAAAGAATCTTTGTAACCTTCCCTTTTGATGTCCTGTGTTATGGCTTGGTTTTTCTCAGAGATCATAGATTGCAGTGTTTATCTCAAGTCAGTATTTCCTTTGAAAATTGAACTTTTCTCTATATTTTCCTTTCCCCTTACGCAAACTATTTGATTGTTTTTCTAAAATCATAATTCATTTGACTTACCAATTAATATTGATATAGGTCTTGCATGTTATGAAGTGCATTGCGTACATTATCTTGTTTAATTTTCACAACACTCTGTGAGGCAATTGTTAATACCCATTTTAAGATGAGGAAAGAGAGTCAGATGTCATTTACCCAATCACAAAGTTAGTAAGTGATTTAGTTCTGATTTAAATACCAGTCTTCTGACTTTACAGGATGTGCTTGTTTTACTGAAACTTACTGGCTTATGGAAAATATTTTCTTCTTGTTAATTGTTGAGGGAGAACATTGAACAATTAAATTCTTTTAAAACAGGAAGAGAAGCCAGTTCACCTGTGCCTGTATATTTAAGATACTACGTATTTCTTTGCAGTCTTCCCAAAGGATTGTTGAAGAAACTTCTGAAGAGGGAAACTCTGTACCTGCTTCACAAAGGTGAGAGATCATATGTTTCTATGAATTCTCCTCTGATGGTTGCCAGCATAAGGGAGATGAACCACATGAGTGAGACTGTACGTGGACAGCTTGCCAGAGAACTTTCAGCTCTTTTATAAGTGAAGACTAGGAGAAATTTTATTATTATCTCTAAGTTCTCAGATGTGCATCTCATAGAAGCTCAGAATATTAAGAGCTGGAAGAGATCCTAGAGGTCATCTTGTCCAGGCCACCTATCTTGGCATAAATCTCATTTACATTATTTCTGAAAAGCGGTCACATCCTGCAATTCTCTTAACGAATTACACTAGTTTTCTATAACAATTTGAAGGCTCTAGACTGACTTCTTCATAGTCCTTCTATTCTTAGCCGCTTTCTCTCTTTTCCCCAACTCTGCTTATGCTTATTTTGTCTGTATATCTAAACCTTATACATCTTTTAAATTTACTCTTGAGACTTGCATCCTATTTGAAGTCTTCATATTATTCAGTCCACACAGGGCCTGTGTCACTCTCACTGTCTGTCCTGTGCCACTTTTAATCCATTTGTGCCTCCTATCTCCTGTAAACGATTATATTTGCATTACCTCCTCCATTGTTCTTGCTGATTGATTGATGGGCTTACCTTCTGAGTCTTCTTACTTTAATAATAGATAGCAGTTGATTAATTATAAACTGCACTATTAACTGGATCATGCTTCCAGTTACTTTCCACTTGCCCTTTTTATCTGGTAGTTGAGTTTTGAGACTTTCTCAAGAGCTTAATTTTGAACTGCATGACTGTGTTCTCCCATATGAGAGTTGAAGCCAAATTGCCATTTGCTGTAGTCAAGGTGGTGGTCTTTCTTAGGCTTCTGGTTGATAGTACTTGGTATTCCTTCCAGGGCTAAAGAATATGGCTTTGGTTTGATTTTCCTGCTGTTAAGACAGTTTTGGAAGTGGTTTTAACAGAGTAGGCCTTTACTCCCTGTAGGCCTCTCTGCTTTATTGTGGTGAGCCTTGTGCAGAGCAGATGTAGGTTTTAATAAATGATTATACACTTTGTCACCAGTAGAGAGTTGGAATCGCAGGCAATGTGGTTTGACTTCAAATTGATTAGCCCATTTTATAAATGTCAGAAAATTGTTTTGTGATGGACCCTTTGAATAGAGCACTAATGTTACATGCAGAGTAAACTCTGTCTGGCTGGGGTTTATAACAAATGCTATGAGATGTTTTATTTAGAGAGAAATCACTTGTGGTTTTCTGTCAGGATTTAGTTATTTATCATGAGTTCAGTTGTAGCTATTCTCTCTTCTCTGTGATTCTTGGTTGTTGTGAGGATTTTTGTTTTTAAGCATCCTCTTGCATACTTGATCAAACTAATCATAAAGCCCTGTGAAGCATGAGGGGGCTAGCTCAGATGCTCAGATCAGCTATGTGTTCCTATGTCAGGAAGAGATTGCACTCCATGAGCAGTCAGGGAAAATCAGAAGGTTGGATGAAGGAAGCCATTCATAATTAAGTTTTTGTTAGAAAAGAGATTCAATTTATGTGGGCAGATTTTTGCTGTAGGGCAGTTTGGAATTGTATTTTATTTTTGTTGCATGGAAAGCAACATCTTGAGATAAAGAGGAGATTTAACTGCAAAAGGAGGAGAAAGTATGTTGTCAGAAGAATCTCTGTGTCTTGGCAGTTTACAAATCTCTAGCCTTCAGAAGGCTGAGATGGAGGCTATGAAACACCTTTGACATCCTTATATTGGAGTGGAGTTTTTGTCTTCTGTGATACTCACAGACAGTTCTTACCCTTCAACCTTCCTTTGTGAAAACTCCAAAAGGGAATTTGTTTTCATTCAGTGATTTCACTGGAACTGAATTTGTAAGCGTATTTATTTTCCTTATTTCTGGCCTAGAGTTTTCAGTACTGATTCCTTGCTTTCCTGTTGTGCTTTTGTGGTATTAGGCAGCAAGTATCTGTGATTACCTGTGGCTTTGTGAGTGACTCACCATTGCTTTTGGCTCTGTGTTCTGATTTATTTTACTGGGAATTCATTTGGGATTTTGTTCTCTTTCAGTGTTGCTGCTTTGACCAGTAAGAGAAGCTTAGTCCTTATGCCAGAGAGTTCTGCAGAAGAAATCACTGTTTGTCCTGGTAAGTACCCCACTGTGATTTTACTGAATTTCTGATACCTATCTACCTTTTGTTGCCTATTAATTTTCCTCTGACTCTTCAAACCTGCTCTCTGGAGGTTTATATGTAATTGATACGTGTGTGTACATGTCTCCACACTCGTATATGTATACACATATAGTTGTTTTTATTGGCCATTGACTTTTATTCTCAATCTTTTCTCTCCTTAGGGGTAATTTAGTTTTGAAATTAACATGACTTTTTTGTCTCCTTGATTGTTTACAGGCCTCATCAGAGATGGCAGCAAAGCATCAGGAATAGCATTTACTTAACTGTACATTCAGAGCCTTTTGTTATTTAATTTGTTTAAATTATTTTAAATTGTTTTAAATTATTTTGTTACCCAGCCTGGAGTGCGGTGGTGTAATCATAGCTCACTGCAGCCTTGAACTTTGGGGCTTAAGTGATTCTCCCTCCTTGGCCTCCCAAAGTGCTGGGATTACAGATGTGAGCCACTGTGCCTGGACTTCACAGCCTTTTAGTAGTTAGTTTTTATATTGCCATTTGTTGGGGTCTTACTGCACAGGAGGTCCAGAAATTGAGTTTTGTGCATGTTCTGTCATTATTTTTAATCTTAGACCTAAGATGCTTAACCTCATTAAGTGCTTTAGTTTGCTTTTTGTTAATTGTATAAATTAAAAGATATGTACTTTGTTTTAGGCAGAAGAGATGCTCATTCAAAGTTGCACATGGATAGATTTAGATATACAAAATAATGTAAAATGAACTAAGATACATACCATCTAAGAAACTCCTGAATCATTGTAATATGAAGCGTTATTTTGTGATATGAACCACTACTTTCTAAGGAATTTGTTTTAGACTATATTTTCCTTTCTGGCTTTTCTGAAAAGATCATTAGCCTCATTCCTGTGAGATTGAGGGACTTCCTACTGATGTTTAACTTTGAACAGCAAGTATACAGATGTTGCCATAAGTCACATCTGGTTTTCCCTCAGGTCTCATATAGCCTATAAGGATTAGAGATAATCATAGTTTTCTTATTTTGGTTTCCTCCAATTTTTCCCGCAGAGACTCAAACTTAGTTTGCATGTAATCTAGGAAAGACCTATAAATATTTTTAAACATCTGGCAGTCTATCATAAAGGTCTTTATTTATTTTAAAAATTGAACTATGTTGGCTTTTTTCTTTTTTCTTTTTTTTTTTGAGACGGAGTTTTGCCCAGGCTGGAGTGCAGTGGCGCAGTCATGGCTCACTGACTGTAACCTTGAACTCCTTGGCTCAAATGATCCTCACTCCTCAGCCTCCCGAGTAGCTAGGACTACAGGCATGTGCCACCACACCTAATTTTAAAAATTATTATTATTATTATTTTTTAGTAGAGACGAGGTCTTGGTGTGTTTCCCAAGCTGACCTCAAACTCCTGAGCTCAAGTAATCCTCCCGCTTTGGCTTCCTAAAGTGCTGGGGATTATAGGCATGAACCATCGTGCTCAGCCTACGTTGGTTTTTATTGAAAGTGGCTCCTTAATTCATCTGAAATGTATTTGGATTACTGCCTAACAATACCCGCTAAGAGACTACACTACCGAGTGCTCAGATTTTGGCAAGAGCACTCAAGAATGCTGTGCTACCTTTGTGAAAAGAAAGCTTTCCCCCTCTGTCTGGGACTACTGACTTCCTAGAAGGAAATCACTCAATCTGTTTAGGATGATGGCGTGTGACATCACCATGGGATCTTGCAGGAGGAACCCACAAATATATTGATCTTGAAAGGCCTAGTTAATGAGAGGGAAAAGCAGGCCTTTCATACTGAGGTTAGATAGCTTTTATGATCATGACTTGCTGTCATTAGCCTGCTAATTAAGTCCAACTGTTTGCTGACATAAACCACTTCTAAATGAGATTGCAAAAGGTATTCATTACATTAATGTTCCTTTTGCTAAGAAAATATAACTACTTCACCAGGAAGCCAAACTCCTGGGTTTCTTTTTAAATATATAATTTGGAAGTTATATATATAAATTATCTGAAAAAATTTGTTCCAAATGGGTGAAACACATATTTAGTGTAGTAGTCTGTTACCTGTTTACTTTTGTTTCATATTTCTGACAGTTCAAGAGTCTAATATTTAAGATTACAATATCTTTTTAGTGTTACTCACTTAGTTGAAGAAGCAGGATTATAGCCTTGTGCCTACATTTTGCATGCTTCTAGCATTGCTTATTTCCAAGAAGCTAATGCCTTCTTAGTTGGACATTTCAGCCATTCCCAGAAAGCATAATTGAAGACTTTTTATTATTGCAGTAATCTAAGCAGTGAATGGTTCTTATTTTTAAAGAATATCTTTTTGAAAATACCTTTAGGGAAAGTTGACAGAGAGGATTTTGAAGTTTATGTGCTGTAAGCCTTTTTCCAATAAGGTGGGGTGTGTGTGTGTCTGTGTGTGTGTGTGTCCAGTTTTCAAAAAAATTTGTGGTGTATTAAAATATAGTTAATTCTACAAATGTATTTAATCCTTTCTTAATGATTCAGAAGATACATTAGAAACTTGCAGATGCTCTATTTGCCTGACATTGGCCATTTATTGTTTTGTGAAGCAAAGTGCTAGTTAGAGGTACAGCAGGTATAGTGTCAGATAACAGAGAACTTACTGGATTTGCATTCTGAAATAAATTTCTGGTTTTAGTTTGGGTTCCTGTAACAAAATACTCTAGACTGAGTGGATTATAAGCAACATAAATTTATTTCTCACAGTTCTGGGGGCTGGAGAGTCTAAGATCAAGGAGTTGGCAGAATCAGTGTCTGGTGAGAGCCAGACAACTTCCCATTGTGTCCTCACATGGTGGAAAGAGGATGAGAGAGCTCTTTGGGGTCCCTTATAGAAGGGCAGTAATCCCATTCTTTTCAGGGAAGGCCCTATGCTCATGACCTAATTACCTTCCAAAGGTCCCATTTCCTAATATTACCACATTAGGGGTTGAGATTTCAACATACGAAGTTTGGGAGGTACACAAACATTCAGTGTGTAATGTTTCTTTTCCAGATACATTGGTGGTTTTGAAAGATAATTACTATTTTTTGTTGTTGTTATATTAAGTGATGTGTCTACAGCAGAAGTTGGCAAACTTTTTTTTTGTTGTTGTTGGTGAGGTAGGGTCTCACTCTGTAACTCAGGTTGGAGTGCAGTGGTGTGATCATAGCTCATTACAACCTTGAGCTGACCTCAAGTGATCCTCCCACCTCGTCTTCCCAAAGCATTGGGATTGCAGGCATGAGTGACTGTGCCCAGCCAAACTGTTTAAAAATAAAGACTAGATAGGAAATATTTTAGGCCCCGTGGGCCATATAGTCTGTTGAGACTATTTGGTTCTGCCATTTTAGTGCAAAAACAGCCATAGACAGTACATAGATGAATGAGCATGGCTGGGTTCCAATAAAACGTTACTTAGAAAAATAGGCAGCTGACAGGATTTGGCCCATGAGCTGTATCTAGTTTTCTGGCCCCTGAACTAGACTACAAGGGACCCCATCTTACATTTTCATATTACTGATAGCGAGTATAATGCCTGGGACTTGATGTTCAAAATATTTGTTGAATTGATAGATGCTGCTTAAAGAATATATTAAAGAAAGGCGTATCTTTGTCTAGAATGTATATTCTATTTCTGGTCCCAGTTTCTGTTTTTGCTAATCATCTCTTTAACCTCAGCACTAACATTCGCAGGTTCTTGTTTTCTGTCAAATCAGTATACTTTAAAACTAGAATTACAGTGGAAATAAGCCAGTTGATCAGTTGGTCAATGAATAAACAAATTGTGATATATCTATACAGTGGAATGCTACTCAGCAGCAAAAAGTATGAACTGTTGATATTATATGACAACATGGGTCCATCGCAGACACATTATACTAAGTAAAAGAAGCTGGACACAAAAGACATGTGATTCTATTTATATGACATTCTAGAAAAGACAAAATTATAGGAACATAAAGTAAACTGGTCATTGTAAAGAAGAGTTCATTGCAGTGACCAAAGAGGTAGGAGATTGACTGCAGAGGGGTACAGAGAACTTTTTGGGGTGTTGGAAATGTTTTATATCTTGATTATGGTAGAGGTTACATGGTATAAATGGTAGTATATAAATGGTATACATTTGTCGAAACATATTAAACTGTATACTGAAAATTTATGAATTCTGTTATTTGTAAATTATGCCTCAGTAAAGCTTTAAGAAGAAACAAACTAGATCTAGTAATATATTGCCACCACAGTATTGTCATATCCTAAACTTTAGGGGAAAATAGACATGTTTGTTTTTTTAATTATGAAAACACAAAATGAAAATTAATGGGATTTTAACTTTTTTAAATTACAGAGACACAGCTAAGTTCCTCTGAAACTTTTGACCTTGAAAGAGAAGTCTCTCCAGGTAGCAGAGATATCTTGGATGGAGTCAGAATAATAATGGCAGATAAGGAGGTGAATATTTTGCTCTATATTTTTTCTCAGTGGTTTCTTTCTGTTGGTAGTCCTCTCTCTGATGCAACGTTGACATTGGCTGAAAAGATTTAGGTGGCAGGGGGTTTTAGTTTTGGGGGTTCTTATGTCAGGGAGAGATTTTTATAGTTAAGATTAGTTCAGCATTGTTTCTAAAAATAACAGTAGTTAGCATTTCTTGAGTACTTTTGTATGCGTTATTATTTCTATTAGAGATGGGGAAACAGAGGCTTAGGATGTTTAATTTGCTCTAAATCATACTACTAATAATGGTAGAGATATAATTTGAACACGGGTTTGAATCCAAAGTTATAGGGCATTTTTTATTATGTACCAATAAGTAACAGACACAGTCTTGGAAAAAATTACTATATTTATATTATGATGTATACATAACTTTCAGCCCTAATTTGATCAGAAATGCAAAGTCAAGGTAGCTGTCTGATAAAATAAACGAATCTATTTGCATCATTACCTTTACTCACTTTAGGTATCTGGCAGTAACCATAAAGCTGATTGATACAAGTTCATACTTCTGATTAAGATTCTCGGTGTGTATATTTTTCCTTTTCTTTTCTTTTTTTTTTTTTTCTTTTTTCTTTTTTTTTGGGATGGAGTTTCACTCTGTTGCCCAGGCTGGAGTGCAGTGGCATGATATCGGCTCACTGCAGCCTCTACCTCCCCTGTCCAAGTGTTTCTCCTGCCTCAGCCACCCAAGTAGCTGAGATTACAGGCGCACGACACCACCCTCAGCTAATTTTTATATTTTTAGTAGAGACGGGGTTTCACCACGTTGGCCAGGCTGGTATTGAACTCCTGACCTCAAGTGATCTGTCTACCTTAGCCTCCCAAAGTGCTGAGATTACAGGCGTGAGCCACCGTGCCTGGTCCTCAGTGTGTATTTTTAATGTTGAGTCTAACAAAACAGTTTACCTGGAATTCCTTTAAAAATTTTAAAATCTTAAAAATCTGTTGCTGTCAGAAGCAACCTGAGAGTTAGCCAAATTCCTCAGTAGAAATAAAGATTTTGGTTACATTGGTGTATGCTTTCTTATCCTGCGCACCTTAAGAAAGGTTCCTTTTTGGCCAGGCGCAGTGGCTCATGCCTGTAATCTGAGCACTTTGGGAGGCTGAGGCAGGCGGATCACGAAGTCAAGAGATTGAGACCATCCTGGCCAACATGGTGAAACCCTGTCTCTACTACAAATACAAAAATTAGCTAGGCGTGGTGGTGTGCATCTGTAGACTCAGCTATTTGGGAGGCTGAGGCAGGAGAATGGCTTGAACCTGGGAGTTGGAGGTTGCAGTGAGCCGAGATCATGCCACTGCATTCCAGCCTGGCAACAGAGCAAGATTCCGTCTCAAAAAAAAAAAAAAAAGAAAAAAAAGAAAGGTTCCTTTTTATATTCTGGAATTTTTTTTTTTTTCCTCCTTAAGACAAAGTCTTGCTCTTGTCTCCCAGGCTGGAGTGCAGTGGTGCGACCTTGGCTCACTGCAATCTCCGCCTCCCGAGTTTTTAGTGATTCTCATGCCTCAGCCTCCCGAGTAACTAGGATTACAGGTGCCCGCCACCATGCCCAGCTAATTTTTGTATTTTAGTAGAGATGGGGTTTTACCATGTTGGCCAGGCTGGTCTCAAACTCCTGACCTCAGGTGATCCACTAGGCCTCCCAAAGTGCTGGGATTACAGGCGTCAGCTACCGTGCCTGGCCTGGGATTTTTAAAAAACAGTTTTTACAGTAGAAGTTAGATCCTCTCCCTGGTCTCTGCGCTGCAGGTAACTGGGTAAATATTCTGCCTTCTTGAATTATGCACACTGCCTGGTTCTCTGGAACCTGATCTGTCACAATTGACCAAGATTCCCTGATGCCAGTGGTGGTAGGAAAGACGATGACACTCCCTGCTGCAGATTGACTGATGACAGATCCTGCTCCATAATGTCAAAATGGCCTCTGGATTGTTTTCTCAGGAAGAAACAGAATCTTCTAAATGGGAATGAGGGAACAGAATATTATTACCATAGTCATCCTAACATACAGAAGAAGCCCTTAGTTAAGGCTGATTTCATACCCATCCATGACTGCAGACGAGACTATTCTTTGTTTGGGTCAAAGAGCATGAACCCTGTTTAGAATTTATGGTGTACATGTCTGTGCTATATATCAAATAGATGGAATCGTAATAGCCTTTCTCACGTTGAATGTCCTCTTTTTGGTGTTGCTGTTTGCTGATATCTGTGGATGTCTCCAGTCTTAGAAGTTTCCATTAAAAGAAGTTAGATATACTGTAGATTTTAAATCATGTACTAGTTACAAGTCACTTATTAGACAGAATGGAACATTTTATGTGCACAAAGATAGCATAAAGGATGTGGACTCTTGCCATTGGGATCTGTGTAGGTCATTTGTCCTAAAATTTCTTGTTTACGGGAAGGTGGTATGGTGTAGTACAAGGAGCTTGAGCATTGCAATTAGAAGACATGGCTTTAAATCCCAGCTCCACCATGTTTTGAATGTTGCGCAAATTAATCGCTTTATTCATTCACTAGGTAGCTATTTATAGTTTGTATACTTTGTGCCAGTCATTGTGTCAGACTCTTGGGATACAAAGATAAATAAGAAAAACAGTCCTTGCACTCAGAGGGTTCTGGTAAGAGAGGAGACAGACATATAAACAGATAATTATAATTTTAATGTGGTCTGACAAAGGTAATGATGGATTCCTAGGGCATTAGGGAAGCACAGAAGAGAAATGCTTTTCTGAATTTGAGTTCTTCATATGTAAAATGGAGGCAGAAATATCTATTTTACTCAGTTGGTTTGCAGGTGAAATTAGATAAAGAATATAAAACACGTAGCAGAGATTTGTCACAAGTAGAAGTATCATGTGGAAAGTCATATTATTTTACTACTTTGTAATATATTACTGTTTATTAGTTTACTAATGACAGAGAGTTGCTTAATAGTATTTGAGGTATTTGGAAGTACCCATGACACAACTGTATGTAGTCCCTCTTGATTTCTGACAATAGTCAGCTTTCTTTGGAAATAGTGTTTCTGAATATCTTGCCTGAGAGTTTCCCTTAGTTGGAGTCTTAGATAAATATCCTATTCTCCGAAGAGCTAATAGAAGTTATTCGGAGTCTCCAGAGCTAGTTTAGTCAGTTAAGTTTTTAAGTAAACTATGTTAAGAGTCGTGTGGTGAGAAGGGGAAGATCCAGAACAAGGAGGTTTCTAAGCTACACATAATTGGGTGGGGGAGGGATGGAGAATTTGGTGATTTGCAGGACATGCTTTTGTTTTCACTGGGTTCATTTCTCTTGAAGTGAGGTGTATTTTTTTTTTTTTTTTTAAGTCTGAAGTTAAGGACCAACAACCTTTAAGATGTCGAGATTCAGTATCTAAGTACCTCTTTTGAAAAATAGTTGTATAATTTTTTTTTTTTTTTTTTTGAGACGGAGTCTCGCCCTGTCACCTGGGCTGGAGTGCAGTGGCTCAATCTCAGCTCCGCAAGCTCCACCTCCCGGATTCACACCATTCTCCTGCCTCAGCCTCCCGAGTAGCTGGGATTACAGGCGCCTGCCACCACACCTGGCTAATTTGTTGTGTTTTTAGTAGAGTCAGGGTTTCACCGTGTTAGCCAGTATGGTCTCCATCTGCTGACCTCATGAACCACCCACCTCGGCCTCCCAAAGTGCTGGGACTACAGGCATGAGCCACGGCGCCTGGCTGAAAAATAGTTGTATAATATTTTAAAAGAAGTAGAAGGGGAGGGGGGAGGGATAGCATTAGGAGATATACCTAATGTAAATGACGAGTTAATGGGTGCAACACACCAACATGGCACGTGTATACATATGTAACAAACCAGCACGTTGTGCACATGTACCATAGAACTTAAAAAAAAAAAAAAAAAAAAAAAAAAAGAAGTAGAAGCAACTCTGCAAAGAAATCCCTGACTGCATGGTCCTAATACAAGCTACTTTGCTTGCCTTTTTGCCCCTTGAGGTTCTTCCATAGTAGTTAATACTTAAATAGACTTTTTAAATGATGCTGGGAAAAAATACCTTATTTTAACATAAAAATGTTCTGAAACCTTCAGGGTTGCCTATGAACAGTGGTTGGAAGTGGGCTTATATTCATAATAAGACAATTGACTACTCCCTCTTGAATACATTAATAGTTAAAGGTACAGTCTCTGCATTGTATAGAGCTGTGATGAATACAAAGGAGTATAATGCTCAATGTGAGCACCAGTGACACATTTGCGTCATATAACATTTGTGTGCTTAGTGAACTTTAGAAGGCCAAGTAACTGCCCATTCACCACTAACTTTAAGTAATTCAAGACTACTTGCAAATTTTAGGGTATATTGATCCCCTTTACCCCCCTGCCATCCTTCTGCTCAAACAGCTTTGCTATTTTTCTTTTTTCTTTTCTTTTCTTATCTTATCTTTTTTGAGACCGGGTCTCCCTCTGTTGCCTAGGCTGGAGTGCAGTGGTAGGATCTCGGCTCACTGAAACCTCCGCCTCCTGGGTTCAAGCGATTCTCCTGCCTCAACCACCTGAGTAGCTGGGACTACAGACATGCACCACCACCCCTGGCTAATTTTTGTATTTTCAGTAGAGACAGGGTTTTGCCACATGAGCCAGGCTGGTCTCAAACTCTTGGCCTCAAGTGATCCATTCAGCTTGGCCTCCCAAAGTGCTGGGGATTATAAGCGTGAGCCATCGCACCCAGCAATTTTTCTTTTGTTTTCTTTCTTTCTTTCTTTCTTTTTGGAGGCAGAGTTTTGCTCTGTCACCCAGGCTGGAGTGCAGTGGTGCGATCTCAGCTCACTGCAGCCTCCGCCTCCCGGGTTTAAGCAATTCTCCTGCCTCAGCCTCCTGAATAGCTGGGATTATAGGTGTGCGCCACCACGCCCAGCTAATTTTTGTATTTTCAGTAGAGATGGGGTTTCACTGTGTTGGCCAGGGTGGTTTTGAACTGGCCTCCTGTGATCTGCCTGCCTTTATTGTGGGATCTGGCCAGCAGCCCACAATGCAACGGGGCTCTCCCTTTGTTCCTAGGCGGATTGGCAGGTTGAGAAATAATAGACACACACAAGATAGTGAAAGCTGGGTCCAGGGGAGTCACCGCCTTCTGGTCCCGCAGTGCCAACAATGCACTGGATATACCAGCATTTATTATTAAGTTTAGTGAGGGCAGGGGTAGGTTAGTGAGGGATTTAGGGTCATTTGATTATGAGGTGAGATGGTCACATGGAGGATGAAGTAATTCTTTAACATAACATTTGTATGTAGAAGTACAGTACATTTCTGTGTAGAAGTATAGTATACAGAGATAAGAATTTACAATATAGTATGTGCCTCAGTAATTTCTAACAGAGCCTTAAAACAGAGACACAATCTTTCCATAACCTATGATTAGCAAGATATTAATCAGCAGTAACAATTGCAACAAAAGCTGGTTACAAACAATCCATGGAAACAGGAGGTGAAGCTAGACAACCAGTTAGACCAGAAATTCTCAGAAGGGAGTATGCCTTAACCCTAAAGAGGACTAGAAGAGCTTTGGCAAGATGAGGGCGTTTATAGCCCTATCTTATCCATATGGACAGATGCCGCCCCCCCCCCCCCCATGCATCCGTTTATAGGCTCTCCACAAGGGTCGCATTCCATTCCCAGAGCTATGAACATCTGCTTTTCTGGGATAGGAACCTTGGTGATGTGAAACCTCCCTGACTGCACGTCCATTCATAGGCTGTCTGCAGGGTGAAGCACATCACGTGCTGTTGGCTTGTTCTGGCAGTCCAACCTGGCATTGTCTTTACACAATCCTGCATGCAATAATCAGGAGCATTTCATCTTTTATTCCATAGCAATAGTTTCAGGGGGTCTCCCTACATCTCCCCCTTTTCTCTGATTTAAATGAACCATAGCAATCATAGCTTGGCACTGATCATGATTGGATTGAAGAATATTTTTTCCAATTTTACACATGAACAATAAAACAGTAGCACAAATTATACACAGAACAAAATTAATGATAGTGGACCCTCCCAAAGATTTTACCCATTGAATGGGGTTGAGATTAGATAATCCCTCAGAGATACCATCTAAAACTTCAGCACCAGGTAAAGCAGTTAAGTGTGCTTGAGAGACCTCAAAAATCTGTTCTTTTAGCTTGCTTATGTCTAAACTTAAATTATCTTCACTTCCTTGTAAATGGCATTTTACTGATTCCCAATTGTGAACAGATTCATTATATTGAAACGGAGTTATACAAAAATCAGAAGTATTCCAATCACGTTGCATTTGTAATCTGTGTCCTAAACTCATAATTTTATCTCCCATCCATGTAACAGTTTGTCTTAGATCATTAATTTGATTAGCCAATTTTTGATCAATACCTGAGAATTCCACATCCGAGTAGAATTTTTTTTGCCATTTATCCACAAAATGAACAGTTTGAATAGATTGATGTAATGCAATTCCAGCAGCAGCAGCAGTCGCAGTAACAGCAATCAAGCCCATTATTATTACAATTAATGTAAAAATAAATCATTTACTCCTTTTAAGAATTTTCTGTAGAATATTGTTAATAACATGGATAGAGGGGGAAGATTCCCAAGGCCTATGTAAGGCTACGGGGAGCCAAATACCTTCTCTGGCTCTGACTATTAAAATACTATGATATTGATTAAAGGATGAGTCAATACAAGTATACAAGTAACAATTAACACAGGTCATTATGTTAGTTTTTGAACTAATATGCATCTTTCCTACTAATAACATATATGGTGGTTTAACACAACTTTTAAGTGGTATAGTTTTGTTGGACTCCATATAGATAGTATACATATTTTGAGGTGACAAGGTGGATTTACTAATAACACTTTCTCCAGCCCAAGCTCTCATACCAGTCTTAGCTATTGTTAATCTCCATAATTCTGAATGTTCAGGTCCTAGGTGGGGAACAATGAGCCTTGACTTTGGAGGGGCAACCCTTGCACCTTTCCACTTAGGAGGAAAAAAGGAGTTAAATCTACGATATAATAGGGGAGGGTTGTCACTACTTTTTTGATAAGTAATATTATAGAGAAAATGTTGACAATCTCTGTGACCTTGGAGCAATCATTAGTAATATGACCTTTGGGAGCCCAGTCAACAATGGTGCAGTGAGAAGAATTAAATAACACAGTTCCTTCTGAGCTAACACAATATTTCCATATTAATTTGTCAGCATTTGAAGACAAGTTGAGAGGACACGCAGGTCCTAAAGGCTTATGTTGGGATGTATGAATATAATCAGTGATTTCTGTTTTGATTTGCCTTAGAGGTTTTAATGAGAGCCCTGATACCAAGTGTCCTAAAGGAGGGATAGAGTGACCAGACGGTAGTGTAACAGCCCAAGTTTGAATATCTAATGAGAGACATCCATTAGTGGGTCCCAGGCACAAAGGTGGATACCTAAAACCTAAAGTGATACTGAAAGGGGTTCCTTCTCTTGAAGGTTGGGCAGGACAGTGATCATCTACAGAACCAGGCATCCAAATACTGTCATTAACATAGACCTCGATAGGAGCGTCCATCCATGTCATGGCTCGAATAAGAGGAGGAAAAGGAATATGGGCCCAATATGTATAGTTTTTAACAGTCTGTGGAGTGACAGAGGGTGGAAGCATCAGTGTTATCAGGAGGAGGCAGAGGTTGAGCCGGATCTGGATCACTGGAGACAAGTTGTTCAGGATGTCTGACTGGATTGTCTGTTGTAAAGGAGTTAGCATGGTCATTTTCTTCTTTTTGATGATTGGATGTGTTGTTTCTTGCTGTGGCGCTTTTTCAGCAAATTTCTCTGTCTCGTTGTTGCATGTATTTTCAGCACATAATTTTAGGTGTCTAGCAGGAATCCAAACAGGAGATTGATGTTCACCTGGGGAGACACAAGCATAATCTCTTCCCCATGTTAAAACAGAACCTTTTGACCATATATTAGATTGAACACCTTTCCACCATACTTCTCTTCCTTGGTTTACCGTAGGACAGTTACCAGAGAAATGTTTTTCGGCAGCAGTAACAGAACTAGATTTAGGAATATTAAGAAAATTTAACGTGAGCAATGCCAAGTTTAGTTGTATGTGAGGGATAGACAACTCCTTATCCCCCTCTTTTGTTTAAGTAATTGTAATTTTTAAAGTTCTGTTGCTTTTTTTTTAACAGTAGCTTGGCCTTGTGGGTTATAAGGAATACCAGTAATATGTTTAATATGCCACTGATCAAGAAAATTTTTAAAAGCTTTACTACAATAGGCTGGACCATCGTCTGTTTTGAGCTCACTAGGAATTCCCATAACCGCAAAACATGAAAACATATGTTTTTTAACTTGAGACGTGGCTTCTCCGGTTTGACAGGTAGCCCAGATGAAATTGGAAAAAGTGTCAACTGTGACGTGTACATAAGCTAATTTTCCAAAAGGAGGAACATGAGTAACATCCATTTGCCAGATAACATTAGGAGAAAGGCCTCGGGGATTAACTCCGGGAGATTGTGTGGGTAAGACAAGAACCTGACATTGAGAACAGTGTTGTACAATTTGTTTAGCTTGTTTCCAACTGAGAGAATATTTATGTTTAAGACATGAGGCATTAGTATGAGTGAGTTGATGAAATTGTTCTGCATCTGTAATGGCTAGAGAAACTAGAGTATCAACTTTATGATTACCACTGGCTAAAGGTCTAGGCAAGTTTGTATGAGAACGAATGTGAGTGATGAAAAAAGGGTGGTTTCGGTTTCTGACAGTTTTCTGTAACAAAGAGAACAAGGAAAACAGATTAGTGTCAGCAATATTTTTGATGGTAGCTGTTTCTATTGCCTTAGTGGCATGGACTACATATGCTGAGTCAGAAACAATATTACAAGGCTGATCAAAATCCTGTAATGCAGAGATAACAGCAAACAACTCAGCTTTTTGAGCAGAAATGTGTGGAGTAGAATTGACTTTATCTTTTGGTCCTACATACCCTGCCTTTCCATTACTGGATCCGTCAGTAAAAATGGTAACGGCTGTCTCTAGTGGTGATGAATGAGTAAGTTTTGGTAGAATCCAGAAAGTATTTCTTAGAAATTGAAAGAATTTTGATTTAGGCAGATGATTATCAATAGTGCCAATAAAGTCAGCCAGATTTAGTCTGCCAGCACAAAGATGTAGAAAAGGCATTTTTAACTTCATTTTTTGACAAAGGGATCACAATAATGTTTGGATCAAAGCCAGAAATTTTAATGATATGTTGACGTCCTAACCCAATTAAAGTGGCTATTTGATCAAGATATATTGAAAGTTTTAGAGGCTGAATTAGGAAGAAATACCCATTCAACTAGAGAATCATTTTGTACTATAAGTCCCGTAGGAGAGTGGATGGAAGGAAAAACTAAAAATTGTAAAGGCAAATTTGGGTCAATACGAGAGACTTGTGCCTCTCTCACTCTTTGTTTTACAAATGACAACTCTTGTTTTGCTGGCTCAGATAGAGAGTGAGGACTGTTTAAATCTGTGTCTCCTGATGAAGTGGGAAATAGATGAGATAATGCATAAGTAGGGATGCCTAGGGTTGGTCTGAGATAATTGATGTCACCCAGTAATTTTTGAAAATCATTTAAGGTGTTTAAATTGTCAGTACGAAGTTGGACCTTTTGGGGCTTAATGGAGCGAGCTTCTAGCTGCATTCCTAAGTACAGAACAGGAGTGGCTTGTTGAATTTTATCAGGAGCAATGTGGAGTCCTGCATTGGCAACAGCTAATTTTAAAGAGGTAAAACATTGAATTAATTCATCTTTAGTGGGGGCAACAATCAGTATATCATCCATATAATGAAGAATGTAATTATTTTTAAAAGTCTGTCGGATAGGTTGTAACACAGTACCGACAAACAACTGAGAAATAGTAGGACTGTTAATCATTCTTTGAGGTAAAACTTTCCATTGATATCTAGCTGCGGGAGCTGAATTGTTAATGGAAGGTATAGTGAAAGCAAATTTTTCACAGTCTGTCTTGTCTAAAGGAATATGAAAAAAGCAGTCTTTAAGGTCAATGATAATTAAAGGCCATTCCTTAGGAATCATGGAGGGGGGAGGGCATACCGGGTTGTAATGCCCTCATAGGTTTAATAACTGCATTAACAGCTCTTAAGTCTGTTACCATTCTCCATTTTCCTGACTTTTTTGTACAACGAACACAGGCGAGTTCCATGGAGACAAGGAGGGCTCAATAGTGTTTGCTTGTAGTAAATCATTAACAATTTTAATTAAAGCCTCCAACTGTGTTTGGACAGCGGCCACTACTCTACCTAAACAGGTGACTCACATCTATTGTGAAGGGGCAGAGGAAAAGAGAGAAAGAGAGTGAGGGCACCGGGATGTAGACTAGGGAGAAGCAGGATTCCAAACCTCTGAAAGAAGGGGTCCCGGAGTGTCAAAAGAAACAGTGGGCTTATAAGAGGGGAGAGGTCCAAAAGGAGAAACAGGCCATTCAGATGAATGCTACACGTCCTCCTCTGGCAGAGGGGGCAATGGCTTAGTAGAAGAAGAGTTAACATATACAGGTTTCAAGATAGGAGGTGGAGGGAGGGGATCATCACCATGTTCCTCCTCTTGGGGAGAAAACAAGGAGAGATCGAATTCTTTTTTATCATCAGAAAGAGGACTAGTAGGGGGGTCAGCTACCCGAGGTAAAGGGGGCGGTTCACCATCCGCGTTAACTTCTGGCAGTTAAAGAGGATCACCAGAACGAAAAGGAAGTAAAGCAACACGAATAAGAGCCCAGTCAGTCCAAATAGAAATAGGAAGTAAAACACCATCTCTCATGAGTTGGTGGAAAGTGGCACCAACTCTATCCCAGTCTAACAGGTCTATAGAACTTTTGTCAGGGAACCAAGGACAATGTTTTTCAATAGTCTGAAATAAGAGAATAAGGTTATTGGAATCAGCCTTGATTCCACCCTGTTTAAGAAGAAGTTTAATAAAAGACAAGACTGGTGTTTAAACTGCGATTGTCCCATGATAACCCTGGAATATTACCGGTCGACAAACCCGAAAAGGGGGGAGAGTCGGAAACAGCGTACCCGGAGACCTTACCGTCGAGACTGAAGACTAGTCGTCACGAACCACACTCGGAGTGCACTGAGCCAAGGAACAAAGGAGGCCACATTGGGCACCAGATATTGCAGGATCTGGCCAGCAGCCCACAATGCAACGGGGCTCTCTCTTTGTTCCTAGGCGGATCGGCAGGTCGAGAAATAATAGACACACACAAGATAGTGAAAGCTGGGTCCAGGAGGATCACCGCCTTCTGGTCCCACGGTGCCAACAATGCACTGGGTATACCAGCATTTATTATTAAGTTTAGTGAGGGCAGGGGTAGGTTAGTGAGAGATTTAGGGTCATTTGATTATGAGGTGAGATGGTCACATGGGGATGAAGTAATTCTTTAACATAACATTTGTATGTAGAAGTACAGTACATTTCTATGTAGAAGTATAGTATACAGAGATAAGAATTTGCAATATAGTATGTGCCTCAGTAATTTCTAACAGAGCCTTAAAACAGAAACACAATCTTTCCATAACCTATGGTTAGCAAGATATTAATCAGCAGTAACAATTGCAACAAAAGCTGGTTACAAACAATCCATGGAAACAGGAGGTGAAGCTAGACAACCGGTTAGACCAGAAATTCTCAGAAGGGAGTATGCCTTAACCCTAAAGAGGACTAGAAGAGCTTTGGCAAGATGAGGGCGTTTATAGCCCTATCTTATCCATATGGACAGACGCCCCCGCCATGCATCCGTTTATAGGCTCTCCACAAGGGTCGCATTCCATTCCCAGAGCTATGAACATCTGCTTTGCTGGGATAGGAATCTTGGTGATGTGAAACCTCCCTGACTGCACGTCCATTCATAGGCTGTCTGCAGGGGGACGCACATCACGTGCTGTTGGCTCGTTCTGGCAGTCCAACCTGGCATTGTCTTTACACAATCCTGCATGCAATTTTGTACTTATAATAATCAGGAGCATTTCATCTTTTATTCCATAGCAATAGTTTCAGGGGGTCTCCCTACATGCCGTGGCCTCCAAAGTGCTGGGATTACTGGTGTGAGCCACCGTGCCTGGCCAGCTTTGCAATTTTTCAAGCTTTACAACTTTTCCTTTTAAGATTTATGAACAGAGGAACCTGGATTTGTGAGAAGCTTAGTGATTAAATTTGGAAAACATAGCACCTAGAACTTCCAGACCCACTTGACTTTCCCCACCTTGGAGAGAAGAATAATAAATAGAACCTGATAGTTTCTTAATTCCTTGCAGGATCCGCTTCCAGAAACAAAGTAGAATGGAAGGGAGGCTTTTTATTTCTGCCACAATATGATAGAAGGGAATTACCGAAGGTTTTGATGCCAAGTGGGCCTGGGTTTGTTCACTTAGTAACTTTGTGACCAGCAGGTTACTTTGCTTTTCCAAGCCTCAGTTTCCCCTTCTGTAATAGTAGAGCTAGTGATACTTCTGTCCAGTGGCTTGTTGGGAGGGATGGTTATGGAAAATGACTGGTGGAGCCTGCATAGTGTAAGAACTCAACCACTGTTAGTCCCTTTCTCATCTTTTAGGTTTTACGCCTTTAGAGTATGTCTTTTAATGAAAGGCAGGTGGTGTTGAAAACAGGACATTTTCTGGCAGTTTGACTTGGTATTTAGATGGCCTGTTTTCATCTCTGCCGGATCACACTCATAAGCATGAGGTTTTAGAGATAGCCCCAACCCCTTACCCCAAAAGATCCAGTTGACTCAGAAGTCAAATTTTCTATGCATTGAAGTTTTGGTCGTGTTTTGTTCTTGTATCAGAAGATATTTTATTTGTTTTTGTCATGTAGTAAGGTGTAATGACAGCCCGGGTGTCCCTTGCTTTAAAGGTAAGCAGTAGCTATGCAGGACGTTTTCACATTGATTGGATATGACATGCTGTCCTTTGAAGCAAGTGTTAGGCAGTAGTGCTGCAGTGCTCACACACATTGTTGAATTAATCACTGCAGAGTTCTTGGCTCTGATCAACCTGTGTAGGTAAAATAAAACTGCCTTTAAGAGATACCAGCAACTGTAGGAGAAATGATGACTACAAAACAGAGAGGAATAAGAGATAGGTTTAAGAGTGGCTTTGGCAGAATTGATTATTTTAACTAATGAATTCTTTGGTGCTTCTTAAGTATGTAGATCTTAGTTTCTTCTTTTCAATCCAGAAAGTCACAAATAAAACACAGGTCTTAGGTCTTATGGGTCTAAGTACAGACTTATGTTCTTAACTTAAATCCTAGTTGTGCTGTTTTTGGCTTAGAGCTCTTTTGTTTTCCAACTCCTTATGTCTTAAAGTCACTTACAGTAATAACAGTCCTTTTGTGAAATTGAAAATGTGTCCTTAAGGTGCTGTTGATATGCAAAATGTGAAACCCAGCAGGCACAGCACACTGATGCAGTGAGGATTGTGCCTTACAATGTGGTAGAGATCAGTGCCCTCAAGTTTTTGAGGCAGATACTAGTCCTTCGTTTGAATCTCAACACTCCCACTTACTTGTTGTGACTTTGCAAATTGCTTTACTGTTTTATACAAGTACTTTTCTCACGTGTAAAAAAGGAGTATGCTAATAACTTTGTACGATTGAGTAATACATATAGAGTGTTTAAATACATAGTTGTCAGTGTAAGTATACCTATATATAAACGAGTAATATATAAACTTACATATAAACGAGTAATACATGTAGAGTGTTTAATACATAGTTGGCAGTATAAGGCACTGAATAAGTATTAACTCTATCAGTAGTATCTCTCAATCTTTACTCCTGAATTTGATAAGCTGTTGTTGTCTCTTTCAAAGTAAGTGAAATATGGGGTGGAGTCTCTTGCAGTTCGTTGTAGGGAATGATATGAACTAAAGCTGTTATAATTGCTCTTTGTCATGTTCTTCAGGTTGATGCTGAGAAGGAAATAGCTATTTCTACCTTCTCATCCAGTAACCAGGTATCCTGCCCGCTATGTGACCAACGCTTTCCACCCACAAAGATTGAACGACATGCCATGTACTGCAATGGTCTGATGGGGGAAGATACAGGTAAAGACCCACCAGGACAGCCAAACTCTTACTTTTTTGTGTGGTGGTTTTATAATCCTATACATTACAATGCAGGGAAAAAACAGATAGCTGTTCTTCAAAGTTGAAGTTGTTATTGGTCTTGGGTTTTTTCTATCTAGTTATTTTTCTAGTACTTTTATGTTCATCATTACTTTTAGCAGGTATTTTGTCTTGTTACACATACCTCAGGAGAACTGGAAGGGAAAAGTCTTTCATTTTTTAATGTTTTTGTTTGTTTGTTCCGTTTGTTTGTTTTTTGAGCCAGAGTCTCTCTCTGTTGCCCATGCTGGATTGCAGTGGCACAATCTTGGCTTTCTGCAACCTCCGCCTCCCAGGTTCAAACGATTCTCTTGCCTTAGCCTCCCAAGTAGCTGGGACTACAGGCTTGCGCCACCATGCCTGGCTAATTTTTTTTGTACTTTTTTTCAGTAGAGACAGGGTTTCGCCATGTTGGCCAGGCTGCTCTTGAACTCGTGACCGCAAGTGATCCTCCTGCCTTGGCCTCCCAAAGTGCTGGGATTACAGGTGTGACCCACTGCACCTGGCCCAACCTTTTTTTTTTTTTTTTTTTCTGAGATGGAGTCTTGCTCTGTCGCCCAGGCTGGAGTGCAGTGGTGCGATCTTGGCTCACTGTAAGCTCTGCCTCCTGGGTTCACACCATTCTCCTGCCTCAGCCTCCCGAGTAGCTGGGACTACAGGTGCCTGCCACCATGCCCAGCTAATTTTTGTTATTTTTTTTTTTTTAGTAGAGATGGGGTTTCACTGTATTAGCCATGATGGTCTCCATCTCCTGACCTCGTGATCTGCCCGCCTCGGCCTCCCAAAGTGTTGGGATTACAGGTGTGAGCTACTGCGCCCAGCCTGCACCTGGCCCATCTTCTAACATATTAACTTATTCTTTTACACAGGTAGGCTAAAAATCAGTGCAGTGCAGTGGACCTTGCATTTCAACTTATGTATTCAAATATTGAGATTCCTGTGGAACTTGAGGAACTAAGTTCTAGAGTTGCCCATTTTTCATTCAAAATAAACCCCTTGTAGGTTTTTTTCCTCTTTTGTAGTTTAATAGAAATTCTACCTAGAGTCAGCAGCTGAAAAGTATCACTAATTTACATTCATGTCCTACATATCATATCTCTGCTGAGTTACCGAGGAGCTGTTGGTTTATCTCTTTAAGAGTGTAGCAAAGGCCAGGCGCGGTGGTTCATGCCTGTAATCCCAACACTTTGGGAGGCTGAGGCAGGTGGGTCACCTGAGGTCGGGAGTTCGAGACCAGCCTGGCCAACATGGTGAACCCCTGTTTCTACTAAAAATACAAAAAATTAACCAGGCGTGGTGCTGGGCTCCTGTAATCCCAGCTACTCAGGAGGCTGAGTCAGGAGAATTGCTTGAACCTGGGAGGCAGAGGTTGCAATGAGCTGAGATCGTGCCATTGCACTCCAGCCTGGGCAACAAGAGTGAAACTTCATCTCAAAAAAAAAAAAAAAAAGTCTGTACCAAAATCCCTAGTTTTCAGACAGCACAAGACATTGATCAAGAAAATCTTGTTAATCACAGCCCTTGAAATACCACCTCTGATTTGGCCTGTTTATGATTTTAAACTCTAAATATAGTCACGTCAGCACAGCTCTCTGTGGTCTAACATGCTGAATGTAAACCTAGGTAATTGGAAGTGTTGCAGTGTTCTTCTCAGTGCTACTTGATTCCTGTAACTTAGGTGTATTTAAGTGTGACATTGTATAATTGTGAAGTGTTTTTTAAATTAAGATTACCAGAGAGGCAAGGCACGTGTTATTTACTTTTCTTGAAGTAATATACTTTTTAGTTATTAAATAAGGAAGTACATAAACACTTAATTTAATAAATTTGTTGATTTTTCTGATTATAAAGTAGTACATGTTCATTGTAATAATAATGGCTTACATTTATTGAATACTTAAAATTAGGCACTATTTACATAAATGGGACCATGCTATATATAGCTCTCTCTATATATTATTCTGCAACTTGTCTTTTTTATTTAGCAGTAAATTTAGCTCTTTCCATGTGCAGATAAATTTTTGACATAGTTGAGGTTTGACTGTATGTAAAATTTTATATTCTGCTTTTTCTATTTAATAGCATAAATATTTCATCATGTCACAAAGTTATTTATAAAAATATTTTTAATGCCTACATAATATTTGGTAACCTGGATTGCTGTCATTTACTTAATTATTACATATTTGAAATGCTTCAAGTTACTGTGTTATAATCACACGGTACTGAGCCTCTTAGCCTAAAATTGTCACTGTATTTTGGGATTATTTCCTAGGGATATGTTCCCATATAGGGTGACAGTAACGTAGGCTCTGGAGGGCCAGTCAGTTTGAGCTTGAGTCCCACCTCTGTTACTGACTTACTAGTGTGTGACCCTGTGCTAATTTCCAAGCTTCCCTTTATGCATCTGTGAAATAATAATAATTACCTTGTTCAGTTTTTGTGAGGTTAAATGAGATATTTTAAGGAAAGTACTTAACACAGTACCAAGCACATAGTAAATAAATACGTAAGAACTATTAGCTGTTGTTACTATTCCCAGTAGTGAAATTACTGTGTCAGAGATTTTTTTTTTTAAGGGTCTCTATGCATAGCATTGTAGTCCCTGAAAACAATGAAAGTTGAGGACCTAAATCTGGCTATCAACCACTTTTAGTGGGAGAGCACTGAAGGACTACAATCTAGATGCAGTTTTAATTTGACAAAACTCTTTGGTCTGATTTTTTTTGTTTAGCTGAGCATTCCAGTGACTAAAAGAATTCTGGGGCTGAGCATTTCGAAGGAAAGAGACTATCTTGTCTGTCTTACAAAGCACTTACACAGCTGGTATTGGGTATCTGAGTCAATGACTTATTGAACACAATATCAAGGTCCAGAAATAAATGAGTTTGAGAAACTGAATGCCCCATTGAGCTCTAGGAATAGATGACCTCCTTCAGGTCAGAATGATCAGGTAAGAAGTAGTATAGGATAGCTTCTACTGACATCTCCCATACTGAATTCCACTAGTTGGTGCTAAAATAGGAAGCTTTGGCATTTATGACTGTCAGATATCTTTTAATTACAAGATAATTGCCGTTAAGCCTATTCTTCCTTACTGGAGTGTGGTGAGAGAACTCAAACTCACATCCCCAAATCCTTGTGGTTGAAATTGATTCAGGCTTGTTCCTGAATTTTCTCAAACCAATTTTCAGACTTATGCCACTAGAACCAGGCCATTTAGGTGGGCAAAGTAGACTGAGTCTTATCATCATCATCATCCATTCAGGGAGGACATTTCAGGTTCTCCTTGTTCTGCTGGGTCTAGGATCAGTGACCCTGTCTAATGCTGTTCAATTGGATTTACATTCTGGATATCGCAGACTTTCAGACATGATAGATGTAAATGTGTTTTTTGATACAATAGAAAGCTGTATATTCTCGGCATCATATGTCTTTATAGCTTTGATGCGACTACCCCAGACCTCCATGTGAAGATGTCTCCTATATCCTGAATGACAGTCACACTTTCTTTTTCATAGGGAAATTTGTTATAAAAACTAGTTTAGAAGACAAATCTAGAATATAGTCATGTGTTGCTCAGTGATGGGGACGTGTTCTGAGAAATGTGTCATTAAGTGATTTTGTTGTGCAAACATCATAGAGTGAGTGTACTTACACAAACCTTGATGGTGTAGTCTACTACACACCTAGGCTATAAGGTATAGCCTATTGATCTTGGGCTACAAACCTGTACAGTGTGTTACCATACCAAACACTGTAGTCACTTGTAACACAATGGTATTTGTGTATCTAAACACATCTAAACACAGAAAAGGTATAGTAAAAATATGGTATTATAATTTTATGGCACCCCCATCGTATAGATGGTCCGTTGTTGGCTGAAATGTCTTTTTGTGGCACATGACTGTACTACATCCTTCTTTTCAATGCCAACGTGTCTACCTAGAGCCAGAAGTTTTCTTCTTTTCTATCACCTATTACTTCATATTTACCTTTAATTAATCCAGATATTTTGGAGCTTTTTTTTTTTTTTTTTTTTGAGATGGGGTCTCACTCTGTCACCCAGGCTGGATTACAGTGGTACGATTACAGCTCATTGCAACCTCTGCCTCCTGGGCTCCAGTGATTCTCCAACCTCATTCTCATGAGTAGCTGGGACTATGGGCACACACCACCCCACCTGGCTAGTTTTTTATATCTTCTTTTGTAGAGACGGGATCTCACCATGTTGCCCAGGCTGGTCTTGAACTCCTGGGCTCAAGCAGGCATCCCGCTTTGGTGTCCTAAAGTGTTGGGATTACAGGCGTGAGCCACCTTGCCTGGCATTGCACTTTTTTTTTTTTTTTCTTTTATGGTGCTAGGTCTTCTGAAGCTTACTAAAGAAGTTTTAAGATATCTGTCTTCAAGGAGCTTGCATTATCAATGGTGAAATAAGCGTTTCCCCAAGAAATTAATTACAAGATGACACAAGTGAATAATTGTGTACCCAAGTAAATGTCCCTGACAATGGGAGAGAGGAGAGCTGCAGTGAATAAGGATGAGATCCCAGAAAGAGTGGGCTTAGCCTTAGCTTTGCAGGTTGGTTAGGTCTGGATAAACCCATAGCAAGGTAGAGGGCCCTTTCCCCTCCTGTGGGTTTAGATAAGATAAGAAGCAAGGGAAATGGCCACTAAACATCTTAATCTTCCTAAGAGAGCTCTCTGTTGATTTTTCAGGCCCTATGAGAGGGAGCAGGGTGCCCTCACTGGAACCATTCTACACTCTGCATGTTCCCCTACTTTCCTGGGAACAGAGCTTGGGGATGTAGGTGGGTTGGGGAAGTAGAGGAATTATGCAGAGCACCTGCTAGTGTACGTGGTGTACAATAGGTACTCAGTACGTTTGATCTCTTTACTTGATTTCCCCACCAGCTTGCCTGCCCCGTCTTCCTTGCCAGAGACAGAAGTTAGTGATTGTGCTGGTTCCTCTTAGCTTTATATGACTGGAGACAGAGGCCAGGCTCCCAACCTAGTTTTTAAATCTTTTGTAAAAGGAAGCCTTTTTTTACTGTGAAAGGAAAGGAGTAATTTTCCATTTTTTTTTTTTTTTTTTTTGAGACAGGATCTTACTCTGTAGCCCAGGCTGGAGTGCAGTGGTGGAATCATGGCTCCCTGCAGCCTCAACCTCCCAGGCTCAAGTGATCCTTCTGCCTCAGCCTCCCAAGTAGCTGGGACCACAGGTGCATGCCATCACGCCTGGCTAATTTTTTGTTTTTTGTAGAGATGGAGTCTTTTTATGCTGCTTAGGCTGGTCTTGAACTCCTGGGCTCAAGTGATTCTCCTGCATTGGCCTCCCAGAGTGCTGGGATTATAGGCCTAGGCCAACATGCCAGGCAAGTTACTTTTCTTGAAGACACATAAGCCAAGTTGGGGAGACCATTAGCCCAATGCCTAAGGGGCGGAATAAGAGAGGGCTTAACCTCCCAGTATTAAGTATCTAGCTTTTCACTCCTTCCTGTCTTCCCCTGAAGCGGATCCTAGACGTGCTTGGTTTGGCTGTGTAAAAGAAATAGCAATTAGAATCATTTACATAAGGTGTCTACTATTTATGCCTACTTACCGTGCAGCACAGTAACAATTATGCATATCATTAAATATATGTCTGACTAACTTTGCTATAAGTTTTGATTATGATACTACACACTGGTTAAGTTGGCTCAGTCTACTCAGTTGTTTGCTCAATGACGTTGTCTATTCAGAACTACGAAAAATTAGAGGGAATGCTTTTGTTTTTTATTTGGGATGAAGTCTCACTCTGTTGCCCAGGCTGGAGTGCAGTGGTACGATCTCGACTCCGGCAAGCTCTGCCTCCCAGGTTCACACCATTCTCCTGCGTCAGCCTCCCGAGTAGCTGGGACTACAGGCGCCCGCCACCACACTCGGCTAATTTTTTGTATTTTTAGTAGAGACAGGATTTCACCGTGTTAGCCAGGATGGTCTGGATCTCCTGACCTCATGATCTGCCCACCTTGGCCTCCCTAAGTGCTGAGATTACAGGCATAAGCCACCACACCCGGCCGAGGGAATGCTCTTTAAAGGTAATGTTTGAGGGGAGAAGATTGACTACGTTGATCTAGACTAGAACAAATGCACATTGCCTTTGCATTTACTTTCTGGAAAATGTATCTAAGGCCAATTGTGTTAAACACCTAGGGAGAATAAAAGCCCCCATTTACTCATTCAATACATATTTATTGTATACCTACTATATAACAGATACAGTGAGCAGAATATACAATTAACAGAATATAAGCCCCTGTTCTCATGGAGCTTATTTTCTAGTAGTGGGAGGCAGACAAGAAAACAGTAAATATACAGTATTTCAAGTGGTGATAAGTACTTTAGAGAAAAAAGTAAAGCAAAGGGAGAGGGGAATAGGGAATACTGAGGTCTCAGGAGGTAGCAATATAAAATAGGTGATCAGGGAAGGTCTCCTTGAGAAGATGACATTTGAACAGGGACCTAGAGTAAGTGAGGGAATAAGCTAAGAAGATCGTGAGGTGGGGAGAGTGCTACAGGTAGAAGGAACAATAAATGCAAAAACCCTGAGGTGTGAACAGGTTGAATGTGGCTGGATTAGAGTAAGTAAAGGAGAGATAAACAGTGAAACCAGAGAGGTAACGGGAGGAGTGCAGATGGACAGATCACAGGGTTCTTAGGCCACAATAAGGGCTTTGGCTTTTCCTTGAGCAAGGGAGGAACCACTGGAGGGACTTGAGCAAAGAATTAATATTTAAGCAAAGGATCACTCCACTCTGGCTGCTACTATGTGGACAGTAGATTACTGGGTTGTGGGACAGGGGTGGAAGCTGGGAAAATAGAGTCATTATTTTGTTTTTGGCACTATGATAAAGTAGAAGAAATGCTGGTTTTAGAACTAGGCAGCTCAGCTGTAATATTTCCTAACTGGCTAATATTTGACTAGTTACCTCTTTCAGGATCAGGTTCCTCGTTTGTAAAATTAGTATGAGGATTGCCATGAGAATCACAGACACTTTGTGAAGTACCAGGCATTGTGACTAGCATGTAATAGGTATGCAATAAACGGTGGCTGCTATTATTATTGACTGTGCTTTCCTGTCTGTGTAGTCTTTCTGAGGTCTGTGTTTCTGTGTGATGATGAGACATAAAAGATAAGCCACTAGTTGGGTAGAACTAAGGGAAAGAAGAAAGGCAAGGCATAAGAGTCAAAGGGGTAAGAATAAGTTAGGGAGAAATAGATTATAGGAGAGTTAGGGAAGCTGAAGGCATTAACTATATACACTTTGAATCTAGATAGAGGGTGTGGTTTAGAGTCAGAATACTGCTAGGAGTGGCCTTTCTCTTCAGGGATATCTCCTGGAAAAATAATGGTGGATGGGTGGGTAGGTAGGAGGAGTTAGGAATTCTTATTATAGATATGCCTGAGAGTTAACAGAGAAGGACCAAGGCCTAAAATAGGCTTGACTTGTGACTAAGCAAAAATGTGTAAGACCTCAGTATCTCTAAGTAAAACTTATTTCTTAAATTAGACAAAGTTGGGACTTGTTCTGTTCTATATATGCCTACCTAAATGTAATTTGTACCCTGTCCAGTCTTCTCACTTATATTAATAATGGCCTTTATAGTACCCAGGATAATTAAGTATATTGCTATATTGCTACTGGTACCTAGCTACTGAGATATTGACAATTGTGAAATAGCCTAGGTTTTATAGAAGTAATACGGATTTTGGGGACAGACTGACCTGTGGGGATATATACAAATCAAATAGGGGCCCTGATCTCACTGACATTTCAGTTCAATTAGGTAGATAAGACATGCACATGCATAACTGTAATGCAAGGTCAGAACTACTAAGGGACATACAAATAAAAATACTGTAGTGTTTCAGAGGAAATACAGTTAGAGATTGAGAGGGAAGAATATTAATGTAAGAGAACGGTAGGCTAAAATCACATAAATAGAAAAATGTGAAGAGTGTGTAGGAAAGAACAAGCAATTCAGTGTAGTTGTAGTGTGGGCATTATGAAAGGAAATGGTAGGCAGTTGGAGAATGACAAATGTAACTTGAATCATATGGGTTAACATTTGTGTGAATTATGTGGGTCAACATTATGGAACAGCATTTTTTTCAACTCTAAAAGAATTATTGGTATGTGTTACTAAAATAATTATTTGTGTGTTTACCCTCGTTGTAGTATATAGGACTCTTGGATGCAGGTGTTGGAAATATGATTTCAGTAACCTTAAGCAAAAAAACCAAGTTAATGTGTGTAATAATTGGCAAGTCTGGTTAGGGCTTAGGTTGAGCTGGATCTGGGAGCTCAGATAATGTCTCTCCATCTTTGAATCCAGTGGTCTCCATTCAACAGATGGCCTCTTCTTAAGGAACAAGCAAAATGGCTGCCAGCAGCCCTAGCTTTTAATGGAAAGAAAGAATTTTTTTTTCCCCTCAGACCATAGGTTAGTCTAGAGGAAGACTCTGATAGGCCTTTCTTGATTGAAGTGTCCACTTATGGTGTAGTCACTGTAACCAGGTAGATGGGTATGTATTATTTACAAGTCAGAACAAGTAAAGGAAAATCCTTTTACTAACTATGAGAAATTCTGTTAGTATCTGTCAGAAAATTCGGTAAGTCACAATAACAGAAAACATCATTAACAGTGGGTTTAACACGTGGGATTTCTATCTCCTCACATCCCAAGTCCAGAGTGAGGCAGTGGCTCATTGACATAGTTGAGGATCAGGCTTTTGCCTTTGGCGCTACAGTAATAAACTTGTGGCTTGATTCACGGTTTCAAGATACCCATTGCATCTCTAGGCTTCTCATGTATGTTTGAGGCAGGAAGACGGAGAAAAGGTAAAGGGATGTGACTGCTTACTCTGACTCCTTTGATCTAATACTCATTCCTGCATTCTCATGGAATTTGAGCTTTTTCTAAATTATGGTTGATTTAAGGCAGTTCTAAATTTAGTGTTTGTTCATACCTCTTAAGTGTTTATATGTCTTTTTGTGTATAAAATTATTTTATCTCTAAAGTCATTGATTAATTGCTTTTTATAGTGGTTCACCTTAACATTTTTTCATATCCTGCTGTTAGTGAAATATTGTGCTGGATGCTGAGGGTGAGGAGGAGGGGCCTAAAAGACCCAAAAGGTGGTAAGGGATATAATACAGAGCTGAATAGGATCTCAAATTTATACTCAGAGAGTTTACAGTCCAGCAAGGGAAACAGACTTGGGTATGACTATGTATAGTACAACTCAGTCGAAGTGCTAAAATGTAAGCACTAACCACCCACAAAGGAAGATATTAAATCTGATTGGTGATTGGTGGAATAAGGGAGGGCTTCTTACTTAATCGTTCCCCTAATATTGGGCATGACTTTTTTTTTTAACCTATTTTTTTTTCTGTTAAAGATAAACATCCAGGGCCAGTCATGGTAGTTTAAACCTGTAATCCAAGCACATTGGGACGCTGAGGTGGGAGGATCAGTTAAAGCCAGGAGTTAAAAGACCAGCCTGAGCAACATAGGAAGACACTATCTCTGCAAAAAATAAAAAATTAGCTTTGTGTGGTAGTACATGCCTGTAGTCCCAGTTACTTCGGAGGCTGAGGTGGGAAGATCGCTTGAGCCCAGGAATTGGAGGCTGCAGTGAGCTGTGATTGCACGACACCACTCCAGCCTGAGTGACTGAGCAAGATCCTGTCTCAAAAAAAAAAAAATCTAAACTAGCAATGAGCCTTGTAAAGTAGTTCTTTAATCTGGATTACTAAAAGTGTAATTACTAGATTATATGTATAAAGTCACCAGTAGCTTATGAGAGCATTCCTTTTGCCTCCAAATACTGAGGGATATTCTTTTAAAAAATATATGGCATAGTAATAGATAGTAACCAATGGCATTTCATTGTACTTTCTGTTTCTTTGATTAGTAGTGAAGTTGACATTTTTTGTTTTTTAAAAAGTCAATTTGTATTTCTTCTTTGAAGAAGAATTCTCTGAAGTTTGCCTCAGTGTCTGTTGGGATCTCAGTATTGTTCTTATGGTTTATACAAGTTCTTTATAAGTGATTTACTTTTTGCCTCGAAGGTGCTTTCCAGGGTTTGTTTCACTCACCCATCAGTTCTCACAAAATTTCCAGATTTATGCATCCTGGGCCATCAGCCCCCTTCTTGTGTGAACACTGCCAAAGCTTTTATTTCTTGAAGTAGCAGCAGTGCTGATCCTGCAGAAAGATCTAATCGGTGTGAACAGAAGTGGCACTGATGTAGGGAAAAGAGTATTCAAATCCATGTAGAATTAAGAGGGTGGGTGGGCAGCAAGTAGAAAGGATAAAGAATCCATTGCCTCCATGGTGTTCCATTCCTGTAAAAAAAAAAAAAAGAATTCATTGCTATTGCTGACTGGATGAAGAAGCTAGAGACAGAATGAAGAGGAGGTGGGGCCTGGTCACCGGGGGTCAGCAGGGGCTGGATGCCCAAAGTGTTACGTTTAAAGGAACTGGGTTGTATCTCCAGAGCAACTGGGAATTTAAAAACGTACCTTCTTCCACTGAATAGAAAAGTAATAGAAATGAAACCAACGAGTGAAATATATATATTTTGCTATATTTATTCTTTCTGGTAGGTTGCAAGAGCAAGCACTTTCCCTCCCAGTATTAGGATTCGGCTGATACATATCTGGGATTCTGCCGATTGTCTGTCTGTCTGTCTGTCTGTCTATCTATCTATATCTGTCCTCTGTTTTTATATTTGCCGCTCCCCCAGTATTACATCATAAATGTCATCTAACATGCCGTTTGAAATTATTTATATTCATGACATTGCTTATAGTTTTTAACTTTCACAAATAATACAAAATGTACTTAATTCTTTTTCCTTGTTGTGGGAATATTTTTTGACAGAGGAAACCAAAGTGACAGGAGCAGCTTATAAAACAAAACGCACAGACATTTAAGAAAGGATGTTTTGGAACAGAGCCTGGGCACTAGGTCTTATCAGCTATAAAGTAGATTCTTCTTTAGTCGGCTTCACCCTAGAACTGTTCAGTGTTTTCTGGAGAGGACATTATCTTATTTGAATTTCCACAGTACTGACATACACATACTCTTAGCTACTGGATGAACTTGTAGACCAGTGTTTCCACCCCAGACTTACGTTACACTGCATGCATTTTACTCCTCTGGGATTAGTAACGTAGGAGCTCCTCTCTGCAACCCCCGTGGTCTCAGTTGTCTTCTTCTTTTTTTTTTTTTGAGATGGATTCTCGCTCTGTCGCCCAGGCTGGAGTGCAGTGGCACGATCTCGACTCACTGCAACCTCTGCCTCCTCGGTTTAAGCAGTTCTCTCCCTCAGCCTCCCAAGTAGCTGGGATTACAGGCAGGTGCCACCACGCCTGTATTTTTAGTAGAGGCGGGGTTTCGCTATCTTGGCCAGGCTGGTCTTGAACTCCTGACTTCGTGATCCACCTGCCTCGGCCTCCTGAAGTGCTGGGATTACAGGCGTGAGCCACCGCACCCGGCCTTGAATTGTCTTCTAACAACTTTTGTTCAACTTTTCTGTGGAACATTTCCTCATGTCAGCTCCACTAGGTTGCATTGATAAAGTTGCTGTATGATGTGGCATATGAAATGGCAGCCTGACTGCAGTGTAGGTCTGCATGAATTCTCAGTGCTTTTACTCTTCCCATCTTGTTCCTCTCTTAATATTGACTTTGCCTTCACTTCAGTTATCCCTATTCATTGTACTTTCATGCTAAGGAGCCCCCCGCCCCAGGATTTCTCTTAGCAGTTTTCTTCTGCCAGATGTGCTTATTCCTTCCTTGAAAAATAAAATAGCTCTTTTTAACACCTGAGTTAATACCCAAAGCATTATGTGTTAAAGGAATATTAACAGCAAAAACCATTTTAGAGAAGTTCTTCACTTCGTGATCTAGTCACACTTTTAAATTCAGGCATCTAGAGCATTTCGAGAAAGATAAAAGTTCAAGGAATTAATATTAGATCAGTGATCTCCATTAGAACTATCTTAGAGCCACAATCAGGACTATAATTATCTATTAATATAAGGATAAGTTTTTGTTATTTCCATTTTACTGATGATGAAACTAATATTAGAGAACTTTAGTACTTGCATTGTCGGGCAGTAAGCAGCAGAGCCAAGGCCCAGAGCTAGCATTCATTACTGTGTTCTTTCTGCCTTCCATGTGTAGAGCTGGGACACACAGGGGAATGTTTGAGAAGACCGTGGAAGCCTCAGTCGGTTTCAGGAAAGCAGAATGCTATAGTCTTTTACCTCTGAGTGCAAACATGAATTCTCATCTCATCAGAATTGACCTTGTCAGCTTTTCAATTACCTAGAATAAATGGTTTGATGGATTAGACTGTTTCCTGGTGAACAGCGTCCATGTGACATAGTTGCCTCTGTAAACCTGTGAGTGCAAAGTCAAAAAAAGATCAGATGAACATTCTTCTTTCTGGTGGTAGCTGTGGAGATTGACCATGCATAGACTGATCTCTTACTAAGGAGTTTTCTAACGGCCTTATATAAAGGAAATGCTTGATAACAAGATAATATTTTCTGTTAAGTAAAAGGATTTAATTTGCCGCATCTTTATAAGCCATGCTTAACATTAAGCAACATTAGCTACCATTTATGAGCACCTGCTGTATACCAGTAACAGTGCTTTTTGTATATTGTTTTAATCCTCATAACAGTCTTTTGAAACAGGTGTTATTTCACTTGTAAAAGAGGAAGCTGAACTTGACAGGGAAATAATTTCCCCAACATCACATACCTAGAAAGTGACAAGAGCTGGGGCACACCAAGTTTAACTCAAAAGCTAGTACTCTGTGCTCTATACAATCTTCCATGAATGTTCAGATTTTTTTGAAAAAGTAAGTTTCAGGATACTAAATCCAATATGGTGGTCAATATATTGTTTAAGAATTTGTGGTAAAACTGTGTGTTTGTATAAAAAGAAAGTAAAGGTAATATAATTTTGAGAATAAAGGCCACCTCTGGTGTGGGGGATGGGGTGGAGGCAGAGAGTTGGAATCCGGAAGAAGCATACAGTTGGCTAATCAGTTTTGGCAATATTCTAGTTCTTAAGTTGGGTAATGGGTTCACATATGTATTCTTTTGTACATATTACATTATAAAACCTTTTAAAGAATTGTATGTTTCTTTTATGCACCACTGTCATCCATTACATTTTCAGAAGAACCTTGGTAAACATTTACTAGTGAAGTTCAGATAAATTCAGTCTTTTCTCCATATGAAACTTATTTACTATTGTCTTTATTTAGGCTCTGATGACAATATCCAGTGTGATTTGACTGCCATTGATGATTCTTTAGAAGGAGGGCTCTTGTGGTTTTTTCCTAGATCCTTATCTTTGTCACCTGATTTTCATACCACTTCTTCAAAAGACAGTGGCTAGTTTATCTTTGGTATTTGTCTTGCAAAAGGACTTTGTGTGTGTGTGTTTTACTTTTAATTACCAAAAATTTCAAACTTAAAAATTGAGAGGATGGTAGTACCCTGAACCCCTATATTCTACCTAGTCATTCATCAACTCGTGGCCACTGTTGTTTCATATTTAGTCTATCCATAACCCCCATCCTGGATTACTTCAGATTATATCTCAGATAACATTTTTTTTTTTTTTTTTTGGAGACGGAGTCTCACTCTCTCGCCCAGGCTGGAGTGCAGTGGCACGATCTCGGCTCACTGCAACCTCTGCCTCCCGAGTTCACGCCATTCTCCTGCCTCAGCCTCCCAAGTAGCTGGGACTACAGGCGCCCGCCACCACGCCTGGCTAATTTTTTTGTATTTTTTTTTAGTAGAGACGGGGTTTCACCGTGTTAGCTAGGATAGTCTCGATCTCCTGACCTTGTAATCCGCCTGCCTTGGCCTCCCAAAGTGCTGGGATTACAGGCATGAGCCACCGTGCCCGGCCCCAGATATCATTTTATAATTTTACTGTGAATTGCTGAAAGATCTCTTTTTTTAGAAAATAAAAAAACAACCATAATACTGTCACTATACCTAAAGAATTAATGATAATTTGTTTTGTTTTGTTTTGTTTTGTTTTGGAGACGGAGTCTCGCTCTGTCGCCCAGGCTGGAGTGTAGTTGTGTGATCTCGGCTCACTGCAAGCTCCACCTCCCGGATTCATACCATTCTCCTGCCTCAGCCTCCCGAGTAGCTGGGACTACAGGCACCCGCCACCATGCCTGGCTAATTTTTTGTGTTTTTAGTAGAGACGGGGTTTCACCATGTTAGCCAGGATGGTCTCGATCTCCTGACCTCATGATCCTCCCACCTCAGCCTCCCAAAGTGCTGGGATTACAGGCACGAGCCACCGCACCCAGTCAATTAATGATATATATATATATATATTTTTCGAGATGGAGTCTCGCTTTGTTACCCAGGCTGGAATGCAGTGGCGTGATCTCGGCTCACTGCAACCTCTGCCTCCTGGGTTCAAGCGATTGTCCTGCCTCAGCCTCCCGAGTAGCTGGGACTACAGGTGCGTGCCACCACCCCCGGCTAAATTTTTTGTATTATTAGTAGAGATGGGGTTTCACCATATTGGCCAGGCTGGTCTCGAACTCCTGACCTTGTAATCTACCCACCTTGGCCTCCGAAAGTGCTGGGATTACAGGTGTAAGCCACCGTGCCCGGCCAATTAATAATTTTTTCTTTTTTTTTTTTAAAGACGTAGTCTCACTCTGTTGCCCAGGTTGGAGTGCAGTGGCGCGATCTCCGCTCACTGCAAGCTCCACCTCCTGGGTTCACACCATTCTCCTGCCTCAGCCTCCCGAGTAGCTGGGACTACAGGTGCCCACCACCACGCCCAGCTAATTTTTTGTATTTTTAGTAGAGATGTGGTTTCACCATGTTAGCCAGGATGGTCTCGAACTCCTGACCTAGTGATCCGCCTGCCTCAGCCTCCCAAAGTGCTGGGATTACAGGCGTGAGCCACTGCGCTCAGCCGATAATTTTTAATACCACCAAATATCTGGTTTGTTCAACTCTCCTTGAGTCCAATAATTGTTTTTTTGTTTACAGTTGGTTTGTTGAAAATGGGATCCAAACAAGTTTTACACATTGCAAAAAGCTTTTGTTGCTGATATCTCGGGCTCTTTTAATTTACAGAAGTTTCAAACCTCAGGAAGTTCTTTTTAAAGACTGAATCATTCGTGAATTACACATAAACTTAATGTTGTTAACAGTTACTGTGTCATAGTCCTTTTTATTCCCTCCGTAGTATCTAACATAGTATTGTGCAGGTAGGCCCTAAGAAAATGTACTCTTAAAAGTAAAGTCTAGCAAACTTTTTCTGAAAGGAACAGATAGTAAATATTTTAGGCTTTTCAGGCTGTTTGGTCTCTGTCGCAACTACTCAAGTCTTTGTCACCGCTACTCAACTCTGCTGTTAAAGCACTAAAGCAGCCATAGACAATTTGTAAATGAATCAGGCGGCTGTGTTGCAGTAAAAGTTTATTTATAAAAAAAAGCTAGGCTGAGCGCGGTAGCTCAAGCCTATAATCCTAGCACTTTCAGAGGCTGAGGTGGACAGATCACTTGAGGTCAAGAGTTCGAGACCAGCCTGGCCAACATGGTGAAACCCGATCTCTACTAAAAATCAGCCGGGCATGGTGGCGCCTGGCTGTAATCCCAGCTACTCGGGAGGCTGAGGCAGGAGAATCACGTGAACCCAGGAGTCAGAGGTTGCAGTGAGCCAAGATTGCACCATTTCACTCCAGCCTGGGCGACAAGAGCGAAACTCCGTCTCAAAAAAAAAAAAAAAAGCTGGCTGGCCATCCCATGGTTTGCCAGTCCCTGTTCTAGAGAACTGGTTTTTCGTTTTTTTTTTTGTTTTTGTTTTTGAAACAGGCCACACCCGACTGAGAACTGGTTTTTCAGAATGTCCTCTGTAGGTAACTAGGGTTCTGTAAAGGTGTGGGAAGGGCAGAATGAATATTGGTAACACTCCAACTTTACCACCCACCTCATCCAGAGCTCTACATTTATGTATTTTTACATATCGGGTTTCATGTGAAATTTTATTTGAAAATAGGATTCTTTATTTTTTTTTAATTGAAATTTGGCTGGGCGTGGTGGTGGCTCACGTCTGTAATCCCAGCACTTTGGGAGGTTGAGGTGGGTGAATCACTTGAGGTCAGGAGTTCGAGGCCAGCCTGGCCAACGTGGTGAAACACCATCTCTACTAAAAATACAAAAAATAGCCAGGCGTGGTGCTGCACACCTGTAATCTCAGCTACTCGGGAGGCTGAGGCAGGAGAATCGCTTGAACCCAGGAGGTGGAGGTTGCAGTGAGCTGAGATTGCATCATTGCACTCCAGCCTGGGCAACAGAGTGAGACTCCATCTCCAAAAAACATAAAGAAATTCATGGGTCTGTGACACATTACTGGTCTTTTTTTTTTTTCTTTCTTTTTTAAAGAAATGGTGTCTTATTATGTTGCCCAGGCTGTTCTTGAACTCCTGGGCTCAAGTGATTTTCCTGCTTTGGCCTCCCAAAGTGTTGGGATTATAAGCATGAGCCAACCATACCTGACCACTACTGGTCTTTGTAATAACAGTGACTGCTATTACTACTATTTTGTGCAAGTCACTATGCACTTATGCACTTAACTCTTATTTTACCTGATCTTTGCAGGAACCTTACAGGTTAGGCTTTGTCATCTTAGGGAGAAGTAACTTGCTCAAAATTATTAAGCTAGTAATTGGTAGTGTGGGAATTGAGACTTAGACCTGTTTATTTCAGGGCCTATTCTTTTTTTCCTGTCTATTTTGAAAATTTCAAATTTCAGAAGTACGAGATACAAAAATAGTGTACTTTCTTTATCCCTCCTATTTCTCTTCTTTTTCTTTCTCATATGTATATTTTTACATATATGGACTTTTCCCTGGCCATTTGAGAGTTAGTTGCATAAATCATGACACTTTACCTCTAAATACTTTAATTAGTATGCATCTCTTGTTGTTGTTGTTGTTGTTGTTTGAGACAGGGTCTTGCTTTGTCACCCAGGCTGAAGTGCACTGGAATGATCATAGCTTACTGTAACCTTGAACTCCTGGGCTCCAGCAGTCCTCCCACCTCAGCCTTCCTAGTAGCTAGGACTACAAGCACTCACCACCACACCCAGCTAATTTTAATTTTAATTTTAATTTTGTAGTGATGGGGGTCTTGCTATGTTGCCCAAACTGGTCCCAGACTCTTGACCTCAAGAGATCCTTCTCTCTTGGCCTCCCCAAGTGCTGGAATTGAGCCACTGAGCTTGATCAGTGTGTATCTCTTAAGAACAAGATCATTCTCCTACAAAATTATAACACCATTATTATACTCAAGAAATTTAACATTAATGCCAATACTATTATCTAGTATACAATCCACATTCACATTTCCTCAGTTGTTCCAGTAGTATCCTTTGTATCTCTTTTTTTGGGGTAAAGGATCCAATTAAGCATAATACATTGCATCTAGTCATCTCTTTATTCATCTTTAATTTAGAGGGTTTCCCCAGTCTTTTTCCCCCCGTTATTATGAAAATTTTGAATACACAACAAAGTTAGAAGAATCTTACTACTTAGATTCCATTAATATCTTACTATGTTTTATTACAAATCTATGTATCTAGCCATCCTTTAAGTTATATTTTTGATGTTTTGCAAAGTAAGTTGCAAATATTGGTTCATTTTCCCTGAAATACTTAAGCATGCAAATCATGAACTTCAAGTTCCAATATTTGTGTGAAATGCACAAATATTAAGTGTAAATTTGCAGAGTCTGGGCATATGCATATACCTCTCAAGACATGGAGCATTAATATCACCCTGGAAGATTCCCTCATATCTCTTCTTCACCCCTCCCCCTAAACGCAACCACTGTTTATTTCTGTAAAATTCTGCTTATATGATATTCTACAATTTGATATTAGTAGAATCATACCAGTATACTTTTGTGTAATCTTTCACTCAGCATAATGTTTTTGAGATTGATCCATGTTATATTCCTTTTTATTACTGAGTAGTGTTCTAGCATATGAATATACCAGTTTCTTTATACAGTTCTTCTCTTGGTGTATTTTTCACTATTATAAAGAAAGCTACTGTGAACATTCTTGTACAGGTTGTATAGTGAGCATAAGATTTCACATCTTTTGAATAAATAGCTAGGAATGGAATTGCTAGATTATAAAGAAACTGCCAAACCTTTTTCCAAAGTAGTTGTACCATTTTAATTCCCACTAGCAGTTTATGCGCATTCTAGTTATTTTACTTGTTCTACATCTTTGCTACCATTTGATATTGTTTTACCCCCTTAATTTTAGCCATTCTGGTAGTCATTTAATGATTCTAATTGCATTCCCTGATGGCTAATGATGTTGAGCACTTTTTTTCACGATTGTTGTCTAATTTTGTATCTTCTGTGAAGTGTTCAAATGTTTTGTCCATTTTAAAATTGGATTACGTGGCTTTTTATTATTGAGATAGGAGTTCTTTGTATGTCCTGAATACCAGTTGTTTGTCAAATATATGTTCTACAAATATTTTCTAGCGTGTGCTTGCCTATTCATTTTCTTTTTCTTTTTCTTTCTTTTCTTTTCTTTTTTTCTTTTTTTTTTTTTTGAGGCAAAGTCTTGCTCTGTCGTCCAGGCTAGAGTGCAGTGGTGCGATCTCAGCTCATTGCAGCCTCTGCCTCTCAGGTTCAAGCGATTCTCCTGCCTCAGCCTCCTGAGTAGCTGGGACTACAGGTGTGCGCCCAGCTAGTTTTTGTATTTTTAGTAGAGTTGGGGTTTCACCATGTTGGCCAGGATGGATCTTGATCTCCTGACCTCGTGATCTGCCCGTCTCAGCCTCCCAAAGTGTTGGGATTATAGATGTGAGCCACTGTGCCTGGCTGTCTATTCATTTTCTTAATGGTATCTTGCCGTGAAGAAGATTTAAGATGGTCTGATTTTCAATTTTTTCCTTTATGGTTATTATTTTCTATTTAGGTGTATGGTACATCTTGAATTGATTTTTGTGTATGATGTGAGTTAGGGGATGAGGTTTATTTCTTCTATATAGATATCTAGTTTTTCTAACTCAGTTCATTTAAAAGACTTCTTTTTCTCAATGGGTTGCTTTGGTGGCTTTGAAAATCAACTTACTGTATAAGTGAGAGTTTATGTCTGGCTTCTCTTTTTTTATTTAATTGATCTGTTTGTTTTTATGCCAGTACAAGTGTCTTGATTATAGTAGCTTCATAGCGAGTCTTAAAGTCAGGTAGCATAATTTCTCATTTGTTCTTTTTCAAGATTGTGGTAGATATTCTTTTTTTTTTTTTTTTTTTTGAGACGAATTCTCACTCTTGTCCCCCAGGCTGGAGTGCAGTGGCACGATCTTGGCTCACTGCAACCTTCGCCTCCCAGGTTCAAGCGATTCTTCTGCCTCAGCTTCCTGAATAGCTGGGATTACAGGCACCTGCCACCACGCCTGGCTCATTTTTGTATTTTTAGTAGAGATGGGGTTTCCCTATGTTGGCCTGGCTGGTCTTGAATTCCTGACCTCAGGTGATCTGCCTGCCTCGGCCTCCCAGAGTGCTGGGATTACAGGTGTGAGCCACTGTGCCCGGCCAGATTGTGGTAGATATTCTAGTCTTTCACGGTTTCATATAAATTATTGAGCCAACATGTACATATACTATGTAATTTCCAGTTTTATCTCTGATAGTGTGTGTGTGTGTGTGTGTGTGTGTGTGTGTGTGTGTGTGTGTGTTTTTTTTTTTTTGAGACAGAGTCTTGCTCTGTTGCCCAGGCTGGAGTGCAGTGGCACAATCTCGCCTCACTGCAACCTCTGTCTCCTGGGTTCAAGCGATTCTCTTGCCTCAGCCTCCTGAGTAGCTGGGATTATAGGCACCCGCCACCATGGCCTGCTAATTTTTATATTTTTAGTAGAGACAGAGTTTTACCAAGTTGGCCAGGCTGGTCTCAAACTGCTGACCTCAAGTGATCTGCCCTCCTCAGCCTCCCAAAGTGCTGGGATTACAGGTGTGAGCCACCTTGCCCGGCCTTCTTTTCTTTCTTTCTTTTTTTTTTTTGCTTTTGATACAGAGTCTCACTGTGTTGCCCAGGCTGGAGTGCAGTGGCACTGTCTCAGCTCACTGCAGCCTGTGCCTCCCAGGTTCAAGGGATTCTTGTACCTCAGCCTTCCAAGTAGCTGGGATTACAAGCATGTGCCACGACGCCCAGCTAATTATTTCTTGAAGTGTATTTTATCTGATAGAACTACTAGATATGGTTCTAGTCATTTCAGTCTTATTCCTGCTGTTTGCCTGATACATCGTTTTCCATTCGTTTACTTTTAACTGTTTTTATTTTTAAAATGTGTCTGCTGTAGACAGCATACCATTGGATCATGCTTTTATCCATTCTGACAATCTCTTGTTCTCTCAGGTACTAGACTTGATCTTATTCTAATAGACATAGCTTCTAACTCAAACATCTTACGTGATTATGTTGGTAGTTCCTAAATAGAAATCTTTACAACCCTAAAAAGATAAGCATTGCTGGGTCCATTTACAGATGAGCAAACAAAGGCTTAGAGGCTTTAAGCCTATAAATACCTGCTCTGGGCATAGGATTCAAAGGCAGTTAGACTCCAAAAACAGTACTGCGATGCCAAACTGCCTTCTTTGCTGCAAAAAAGCCACAGAGGTCCCCTCCCTACTCAAAATGTAGCAATTTTCTTTCAAGCTTAGAGATAAGCCTGTTCTCTTAAGAGGTGCACTTTTACGGATCTATTTCCTACTAGTACTTGTCTATAATATTTATAGCTTAATCTTTTTCTTTAACAGCTGAAATTGTTGTTTAAGCAATTTGATAATATATATGTAGAACTTAAAAGTAATTCATATCTTCTGACCCATGAATTAAAGTTTGAAAATCTACTCCAAAAACATCATCAGAATTTAGATGAAATTGTATAGACAAAGATGGTTTATCAAAGCATTATTTATAACAATGAACAACTTAACCCAATGTTCAAAAACAAGACGAAGTATTATGTAAGGATTCAAAATAAAGACTGAAAGAAAATACAGTATACTGAAATATTAACCATAATTTGGAGGAAACTAAAAGCAGAGAGACAGACGATAAAGCAGTGTTAGTAGAAGTGGACAGACTTGAGAATCTTTTGGTGAGAGAAGCAAACCTGGTGACTGGTCAAGATGAGAGAAGGCAATCTTAACTCAGGTTTCTGGCTAAACCAATTGTAGGGTACTCAACTTAGAAAGCCCCTCTGAGTAATTCAGAAGATCACTGTGTTGTGTTTAACTATTACTTGTACTTCTTTACTGACAACCCAGTTGGTATTTTTTTAGCAGCAGCTGTAACGCAGATACTGTTCTGCAAGCTGAGGGTACAGTACTAAACACAAGAGAAGTCAGTGTTCTTATAAAGCTTACCTTTTTGTGAGGGAAACAGATAATAAATACAATTTAAGAAAAACAAGGCAAGAAGAGGGGATGGAGAATGACTAGAACAGAGGAAAAAGGGGGCTCGATTAAAGGGAAAGATCAAGGGAGACTTCTTGAGGTGATATTTGAATAGAGTCATTCTAGGTCAGGGAATAAATATAAAGGCCCTAAAGCAAGAGTGTGTTTGGCATGTTTCTTAGAGCTGCAGGAAAGACACAATGACTGAATTAGATTGAGCGACGGGGAAAGGAGAGGAGTAAACAGTGGTCAGATCATGTGAGGTGAGGTTTTTGTACTTTATTCTAAATATGATGAAAAGCCATAGAGGGGTTGAGAACGAGGGAATGATGTAATCTAACTCTGGCTACAATGTGGAAAATAATCTATAGAGGGATAGGGGCAAAAATGGAATTGAGGAGACTAAGCAGGGGTGGAGGGGAATGGCTGTTGCATTATTCCAGGGAAGATCTGATGTTTGCTTTGACCATAGAGGTAGCTGTGAGGTAAAGAAGTTGTCAGATTTGGGAACGTTTTGAAGATTGAACCTACAGGATTTGTTGGAGTGTGAGAGAATAAGAAAGACTAAGGTGAAATCAAGGTTTTGCCCCAAGCAACTGGGTTAATGATGACTTCGTTGTTTGAGAGTGGGAACACTGGGGCGGGAACAGGTTTGGAGGAAGAAATTAAGAATTTGGTTTTGTACATAATTTTAAGATGCCCAGTGAATAACCAAATGAAGATGTTGAGCAGACAGTAGGATATACGAGTCTAGAAATAACCTTATGGGAAATATTACTGCATATTTGTATGCTGATGGAATGATCTAAAAAAAGAGGGAAAAATTGATGTTTCAGGAGAGATGACGGCAGGAGGGGAATCCTTAATTAAGCAAGAAGCGTTCAGATTCAGGGTCAAGTGGAAAAGTTAGCCTTAGATAGCCATGTGGGCAATTCATTCTGTGCAATAGGAGGGAAGGCAGAGGATATGGGTACAGATGCAGATAGACTAATACTTTTGGTAGTGGAAGAGTGTAGAAGTTCTCTCAAGTACTACTTTTTTCTCATCAAAGTCTGAAAGGTTGGTTTAACATTAGAAAATCAGTTAATATACTATATCATAGAACAAAGGACAAAAACCACACGATATCTAAATGGACACAGAAAAAGCATTTGAGAGAATTCAATACTCCTTCATCACAATAAAATACTCAGCAAACTAGGAATAGACAGGAACTTCCTCAGCCTGATAGAGGGCATCTATGAAAAACTCACAGCTAATATCATACTTAATGGTGAAAGACTGAAAGCGTTCCCCAAAATCAGAAACAAGACAAGGGTGTTCATTCTTGCCACTTCCATTCAACATGGTAAAGGAGGTTCTAGCCAGGACAGTTAGGAAAGAAATGAAATAAAAGCCATTCAGGTTGGAAAGGAAGAAGTAAACTACTCTATCAGATGACATCTTTTAAATAGAAAATCCTAGAGAATCCACTGAAATAAAACAAGCCTTTAGAACTAATAAACGAGTTTAGCAAGTTTGCAGGATACAAGCTCAATATAGAAAATGAACTGTATTTTTGTACACTAGCAGTGAACAATCTGAAAATGGATTTAAGAAAACAGTTACATTTAATGTAGTAGTATCAAAAATAATAAAATACTTAGGAATATGTTTGACAAAAGAAATAAAAAACTTCTCTGAGAATTATAAAACATTGTTGAAAGAAATTAAATAAGACCTGAATAAATGGAATGGTATTTCATGTTCATGGTTTAGAATACTTAATGTTGTTAAGATGGCAGTATTCACCAAGTTGATCTACAGATTTCAAATCCTTCTCAAAATCCCAGCTAGGCTGGGCATGGTGGCTAACACCTGTAATCCCAGCACTTTGGGAGGCTGAGGTGGGCGGATCTCCTGAGGTCAGGAGTTCGAGACCAGCCGTACCAATGTGGAGAAACCCCATCTCTACTAAAAATACAAAAAAAAAAAATTAGTCAGGCATGATGATGCATGCCTGTAATCCCAGCTACTCAGGAGGCTGAGTCAGGAGAATCACTTGAACCCAGGAGGCGGAGGTTGTGGCGTGCCAAGATCGCATCATTGCACTCCAGCCTGGGCAACAAGAGCGAAACTCCGCCTCAAAAAAACAAACAAGAAAACCCCACAAAAATCCCAGCTAACTTTTTTGTATAAATTGACAAGTTGGTCCCAAAATTCATACCAAAATACAAAGGACACAGAATAGAACAGTCTTGAAAAAGAACGAAGTTAAGGGTTCATACTTTCCAATTTTACAACTTACTAATTAAGGCATAACGATAGGCATTACAGTTCAGTGGAATAGAATTGAGGGTCCAGAAGTAAAACCATACATTTGTGGGCAATTGATTTTTGACAAGAATGTCAAGACAATTCAGTGGGGGAAAACAAATGCAGTCTTCTCGATATGTAGTGCTGGGACAACTGAATATCCACTTGCAAAACCATGAAGTTGGACCACTTGTTTATACTGCGTATGAAAATAGATCAAAGACTTAAATGTAAGTCATAAAGCTTTTATAGGCAGCTACAGTGGTACACATTGGTAAGTCCCATCTACTTGGGAGGCTGAGGCAGGAGGATCCTTAGAGTCCCACCTGGGCAACATAGTTGAGACCTTGTCTCAGCGAGTCAAGGGAACTATCTTAGGGATAAAACTTCACAACCTTAGATTTGGCAGTGGATTCCTAGATATAATACTACAAGCACAAACAACAAAAGAAAAAAAAAGATTCGACTTTATCAAAATTTAAAACTTCTGTACATCAAAGGACACTATCAAGAAAGTGAAAAGACAACCTACAGAATAGGAGAAAATATTTGCAAATCATATGTATGTTAAGGGTTTAGTATCCAGAATATATAAAGAACTCTCTTTCTGTTGCCCAGGCTGGAGTGCAGTAGTGGAATCTTGGCTCACTGCAACCTCTGCCTCTCCAGCTCAAGCAATCCTCCCACCTCAGCCTCCCAAGTACTTGCCATTGAATCATAGACTTTAAATGGGTGGATTATATGGTACATGAATATATCTCAGTAAAGTTATATTTAAATAAAAAAGAATAGTGATACAGAAATCAGAATGGATATTAGAGGTTTGGGAATAGCAGAGAAGATGTGAAATAGTACCTGGGAGGATGGAAGAATGAACCGACTAGGAAAATATGTCAAGATTGCTAGGCAGTAGTGAGGGACCACTTAAGATTTTGATCTTAAATGAAAAGTGAGCCCAGTCAGCACTGTTGTATGTGTTTTTGTTCCTGTCACATTCAGCAGATAGAGACATGTAATAAGTAGGAGGGCTGTATTTAACCAAAGTTGGATTGTGCAAGTAAGTACAGTAGAAAGAAGTTGAGGGAATATTCAAGGGGAGTGTTAATATGATAACTATGTAAACTAAGGCAAGAAGGAATGTGAGGATACGACAGGGTAATAGACAGTGAAAAGATGATAGTACAGGATTAGATGTCCTAGTGGGGCTGAAGGGTGATTGGTGTAAGAAAATTAGAGAGGGTGAGTTGGGAAAGATAGGTGATGGTGATCAGAGAATGGACACCTGAAATTGAGCTCATCATTAATGATAGGCTCTGCTAGAGTTCTTCATTGGAACCATAGAAGTCAGAAAATGAATTGATTGTTTGCTTACTTCTCCCAGTTGTGATAACATAGCTGGTACCATTTTAGATGCAGGGGACAGAAATTGATTTATAACATTTGGTGGGTGCCTTAGGGCATTAGGCTTACTCCTCTCTTGGAACCCCGCTGGAGAAAGGCTGAGATGGTAGGAGCCATAGGAATTAATAAACAAGAGATCAGGGAACTGAGAGGCTGGAGTACTGGATGGATCATATCTTGGGTTGAAGTTACAAAAACTGCAGCTTCATATGGTTCAGTCTAATATGTAGATATTGAAATCACCAAGAATGGTGTCAAATGGGGATGAGAATCCAGTTGCAGAGGTATGCCAGAGAAGGCTTGGATTTCTTTTGGTGCTCAAGGTAAACAGAATTGAGGCATAATAGGATTGGTCCTGGTTAATCTCTTAAAAGAACAGCACTATCCAATGGGAACTTGTGCAATGATAGAAATGTTCTATATCTGTGCTGTCAAATATGGTAGCCACATGTGGCTATTGAGCGTTTGAAATGTGGCTCATGGGACTGAGGAATTCAATTTTTTTATTATTTTTTGAGACAGAGTTTTGCTCTTGTTGCCCAGACTAGAGTGCAATGACATGATCTCGGCTTACTACTACCTCTGCCTTCCAGGTTCAAGCGATTCTCCTGCCTCAGCCCCCCAAGTAGCTGAGATTATAGGCGTGCGCCACCATACCCAGCTAATTTTGTATTTTTACTAGAGACGGGGTTTCACCACATTGGTCAGGCTGGTCACGAACTCCTGACCTCAGGTGATCCACCCACCTCAGCCTCCCGAACTGCTGGGATTATAGGCTTGAGCCACCGCACCTGGCCCAATTTTAAATTATATTTAATTCTAATTAAGATTTAAATTTAAGTAGCCACGTCTCAGAGACTGATAGATAATTTTGTTTTTGTTTTTGTTTTGTTTGAGACAGTGTCTCATTCTGTCGCCCAGGCTGGAGTGCGGTGGTGTAATCTCGGCTCACTGCAACCTCCATCTCCCGGGTTCAAGCAGTTCTCCTGCCTCAACCTCCCAAGAAGCTGGGATTACAGGCACTCACCACCAAGCCCGGCTAAGTTGTCTATTTTCAGTAGAGACAGCGTTTTGTCGTGTTGGCCAGGCTGGTCTGGAACTCCTGACCCCAAGTGATCCGCCTGCCTTGGCCTCCCAAAGTGCTGGGATTACAGGCGTGAGCCACCTTACCCAGCTGATAATTTGTTCTAATAATAGCCTTTAATTGAGACTAGTCTCTGAGGTCATTGGTTGTAGGGAGGCAGGCAGCATGGCTGTCTCACTGTGTGCAGGTGGAGCTCGTCTTCCCTTCTTTTCCTTATATCCCACTGAAGAAGTGCTAGGCTGAAAGAGGGGTGATCTTAGCAGGAAAAGACACAACTCTGTGGCTTCCCATTATTTTCTACTGAGGTGGTTTTGAGGTTGAGGGAGACAAACTGAGAAGACTTCAACCACTTGTCATTCTGTCAAAACTCCCTTCTTTGTGTATATAATTTCTGGTCTCCTCAAGGAATCATTGTCTTTACAATTTTCAGTACTAGGCCATATGTTTTTTATTTTTGATTGCTCCTCTTCTTTGAATTTTGGAAACAAATGTGTTGATGTTTATATAGTATTGATAATTGTTCTATAATGCTTAGGCTATTTACTTGTCCATTTTATTTGTAAAATTTAGTATGGAAACCACTTAAGACTAAGATCTAACCCAAATTGTAGGCTAGCTAGTGGTCACTGGTTCCACGGATGAGTTTAAGTCTTTGGATAAGGCTAAGAAATAAATCTGGAAGAAGAATAATGAAAATTATATAAACAAATAGTAAGTGAATAAAACTAATGTTTACTGAGTGCTTTCTGTGGGCTGGATACTCTTACAGTATCTGATATGATTGTTACCAAAACTCATTAAGGTTAAATGCAGTTATCTCATTCAACAGGTAAGGAAATTGTTACTCAGGTTACAGAACTTGCCTAAGGCCACACAGCTAGTAGAGGCCCCACCTGGACACCTACTGTCCAACTCTAAAGCCAGTGAGTGCCCTTCACCACAGGGCAATACTGATTATTTGTATCTTAACAGTGCCAAGCCACAGTTCTAAGTACAACTCCTTAAAGCAGTTCCCATGCAGTGGAATATAAGCAGCTGAAGTAATGGTCATATGTTTATTGTCATCTCTCTCAGCTTTCAGTGATACCTGTTCTCTTCTACCTTTCCCTGGTAGTTGTACTCAGACCCCATTGTTCTTTTTTGAAATCTGTGGCTGCTGTCATCGGCAGTTTGATTTTTGGATATATGTTTCGTAATGAATTCTCTGCCTGCAGCTAGTTTAAATAGCTATCTCAACCCTCATAAACCACAAGTACTCCTTCAGAGCAACCTACATACACTTCTCCGCTCTTTTGTAGGGGCAGTAGGTTTCAAAGGAAAAACAGCGGCAAGCCCCAGTCCAGTCCATTGTGATCATAACATTTAATAGAATTACTGTATAGTCCTAACCATCTATCAATATCAAGTCTCTCCCTTCAAATTCTCTTCCACCTGCCCACTCATTTACCACTTACCACTTTTTCTCTTCCCATTCTTTAGCTTCTTATTTTCCAGGAGAGGCAGCCTGCTCTTGTAGAAGAACATATGCTTCTGTAAAGTTAGATTTGTATTGCATTCCTTGTACTTTTTTTTTTGCTTTGTGACCTTGATCAGGTTACTTAATATTTCATTTACAGTCAGGCGCAATGGCTCACGCCTATAATCCCAGCACTTTGGGAGGCCGAGGTGGGTGGATCACAAGGTCAGGAGTTCAAGACCAGCCTGCCCAAGATGGTGAAACCCCATCTCTACTAAAAATACAAAAATTAGCTGGGTGTGGTGGCAGGCGCCTGTATTCCCAGCTACTCGGGGGGCTCAGGCAGGAGAATCGCTTGAACCTGGGAGGCAGAGGTTGCCGTGAGCCGATATCACACCACTGCACTCCAGCCTGGGTCATGGAGTGAGACTGTGTCTCAAAAAAAAAAAAAAAAAAAATTATTTACTATAAAATAGAAATAATGATATATTCTTTGTAGGGTTGTTGTAAAGATAGAGATATTTCTAAAGTCTCTGGCATAAAGTAGGTCCTCATAAAACAAGAGCTCTTTTTTCCCCTAGAATCTATTGATACAATTTAATTCAGCAAGTATTTATTAGCATTTAATCTGTCCTAGACTCTGCTGAGGATGCTGAAGAGAAAAAAAAAAAAAAGAAACAAAATAAAACCCAGAGTCTCTGAATTCAGAAAGTTGCATGGTGTAGAAGGAAGACTGACATATAAATGAATAGGAACAGAAATGTGCTAAATGCAGTAGTGGTATATGGACAGTACTAGAATCAATTAATTCTTTTTCCAACCCTATCTGTGGAGTGGTTTCCAAGTATTTCTTTTGGAAAAATACGTGGTAGTCAAGATGGGGGACAAGTAGAGAAAGAAAAATAAAAAATAGAACCCCTAAAGGATTCTGTAATCTTTGAGGTGCCAGCCTTTTAAGAATGGATTTTAGCAAGGCACTTGAAAAATCTCTCATGAAGTCCTTGTACGTAAGATAGAGAAAAGTATGGGCTGGTTGATAGAATAGGAGGTGGATTTGAGGCTGGTTCTGTCCTGGATGTTTTTCTCCTGCAGTACTTTAATTTTACTTATAAAATCTCTGCATTGGAAGGAACCTTAGATCATTTAATCTGTGCCTGACTCTATATAATCTGATTCCCCCCTTCTAATTTTTAATTTGATTTACAGAAAAGTATACCGTGAGAAGTATGCCTCCTTCCTCTTCCAGTCTTCAAGTATTCCTGTCATCCTCCCCAGAGGCAAACACTATTATTAGTTGCTTGTGTGTGATCTTGTTTTATTACGCATATCTCTTTACACCTTCGGTTGTAGTTATTTGAGTGTGTATGCTGTCTCCATTAGTAAACTGCACTCTCCTTAAGAGTAAGGACAGTGCCTCATAATTTCCTGTATCTCCCCAAATTACTTGCACATTGAAGATTGTCAATAAATGTTTGCTTGATGAATTATTTAAAGGAAAGTTGGACCAGAGAGAAGACAGGCTTCTCTGGTAACATGTCACAGTTTTGTCCTTGGCCATATCCTTTACAACCATTTTTCCTTAGTGACTTGGATGAAGATGTAGAAAGTATGGTTGTCATGTATGCAGAGGACACACAGCTGAGAAAGAGAGCTAATACCATCAGATGACAGTCAAGACTGCAGATGATCTCAATAAATAGGAATGTTCAGCTGAAAAGAACAGGGACAAATACAAAATCCTGTGTTTAAGGGGAGAAAAAAAAATACCCAGCAACTTAGTTACCAAAGTACAGAATTAAGATACTTGTCTTGGTAACATTGTATGGTATGGTATGGTATGGTAATTTTTTGAGACAGTCTAGCTCTATCACCTAGGCTGGAGTGCAGTGGCGCTATCTCAGCTCACTGCAGCCTCAACCCTCCTGGCTCAGGCGATCCTCCCACCTCAGCTTCCTGAGTAGCTGGGACTACAGGCAAGCACCACCATGCTGGCTAACTTTTATATTTTTTGTAGAGACGGGGGTTTCACCCTGTTTCCCAGGCTGTTCTCGAACTCCTGGTCTCAAGTGATCTGCCCGCTTCAGCCTCCTAAAGTGTTGGGATTACAGGCGTGAGCCACTGCACCCAGTGATAACATTTTATTTGAAGATAATTTGGGAGGGTAGGGGATGGATCTTAATTTCCTTTAAGTTCAGTTTAAGCCAGTAGTATACCAGGATTGTCAATAAAGCAAACACAGCCTTGACTGAGTCAGTAGAATATGAGTCCACATGGGGTAGCCCATGGTTCTTCTGTTCTTTTTACTAGTTGGATTGTTTGTTGAATATTGGATTCTGTTTGGGGTGCTACACATATTAAGGAAAACTGACAAATTGGATTATATATCTAAAAGAGGTTAATTAGGAAGGTAAAACATAAGTATAGGAATCAGATCTAGATTCTATCCTGGGTTTTACTATTTAGTAGTTTTGATAGCATGGTGAAGTCAATTCCTCTTAGTTTATTTCCATACCAGTAAAACCAGGGAAAAGTAATAATACCAATCTGGAGGGTCATCATAAGGATTAGAGCTAACCTAGGCACTCAAAGGTTTGTCAATCCAAATCTTAATAGAATAGCCATAGTAACTAGGTATAGTTCTTCCTTTGATGATGGTTGCATTTTAGTGAGGCAGAAAACCAAGTAAATCCAAGATTTTGTAATGCAGCTTGTTAAGTGTTCAAAGAGCTGACTTGTGGAAAGGCCGGGTAAATGTATTCATATAGTCCCCAGTAAATGCAGATTGAGGCAGATTGCAATAGAATGGATTTCTCTAGGGGGAAGTGAATTTCCCTCAGTGAAAAGATACAGCCAAGTTGGCCGGGCGCGGTGGCTCACGCCTGTAATCCCAGCACTTTGGGAGGCCAAGGCAGGTGGATCGCATGAGGTCAGGAGTTTGAGACCAGCCTGGCTAACATTGTGAAACCCCGTCTCTAATAAAAATACAAAAAATTAGCTGGGCGTGGTGGTGCGTGCCTGTAATCCCAGCTACTCAGGAGGCTGAGGCAGAAGAATCACTTGAACTCGGGAGGCAGGGGTTGCGGTGAGCCGAGATCGCGCCATTGCAGTCCAGCCTGAGCAAGAAGAGTGAGACTCCGTCTCAAAAAAAAAAAAAAAAAATACAGTCAAGACCATATGATTACTTGTCAGGGATGTTTATAGAAGGCATTTTTGTATGAGTAGGAGGTTGATCTAGAAAGGTTAGGCAAACGGTGGCCAGCCATGGGTCAAATCTAGCCAGATACCTGTTATTGTAGATAAAGTTTTATTGGAACATACTCATTTGTTTATGTATAGCCTGTGACTGCTTTCTTGCTAACAGTGCAGAGTTGAGTAATTGTGACAGAGACCATATGTCCTACCAAGACTAAAATATTTACTCTCTGTCTCCACAGATAAAGTTTGCTGACCCCTGGACTAGATAAATGCTTCACAACCTAGGTTACTCATAACCCTGCTAAATTATCTGTTGTGGGGATTTCACGCGTTAGGAGGAAAGAAGGCAGAATTTGAAGTGAAATTGTCGTAGTTTTTCTTGTTATGCAAGGAATGAACTGGAAAACACTTGATTAAATAACCTCCAAGATCCTTTAAGAGGCTGATTTTATAAACAGATGTCTTTTGGTGTGAGACACAATGTATTTGTGTATCATTTGGGCTAAAGCCATTTATACCCATTAGAATTGGGAGGTGGTACTAGTGTAGTGAGGAAAGACTGGTTGTATTAACTGTTCTGAGCCACAGTTTTCTCACTGCAGAACTTTTCAGAGTTTTGTAAAGATTGGAGCTCATGTAGGCACTCGGATGGCTATCATTACTATATTTCATAGAGGACCTCACTTGAGTGTGTGTCATACCAGATAGAATTTTGCTTGGGAAAGTGTAAATCCCTCCCTTGAGTGCTGCAAGCTGGAATAGTACACAAAAACTTTTTCTTGGTGTGGAGTAGATCTTTAGATCCATGGCTTAGCATACAGCGGAATATCTTGTGGCAGACAGAATATTGTCAAAACATTTATTTTGGTGCAAATGTTACAATCGCTATTCTCAATGCTAGAAAGATTGAGACTTCCCAAACAATGTACTTCTTCCAGTGGGATAAGGTTTTAAACTTTGCTTCTTCCTGTGCATTTTGTCTTTTATATTCAGAGTCTACTGGCAGCTAACTATGTGTATATATATTTTTTTTATATTTAAAGTATTGACTCGGAGACAAAAAGAGGCCAAGACCAAGAGTGACAGTGGGGCAGCTGCCCAGACTTCTCTAGACATTGACAAGTAAGTAGGTATGCTGCATTCACGGAGCTCTTGTATAACATACCATCGTTTGGACTGAATAAAAAGACCAGTTCCTGTCTTACCCTGTATTTCTTTGGCCTGCCAATTGCTTCATTGCTTGGATGCCTGAATTTTCTTTTCTTCTCTTTTTTCTTTTCTTTTTTTTTTTCCTTGTCTTTTCTTTTCTTCTCTCTCTCTCTTTTTTTTTTTTTTTTTTTTTTTTTTTTTTAGACGAGGTTTCACTCTTCTTGCCCAGGCTGGAGTGCAATGGCATGATCTTGGCTCACCATAACCTCTGCCCCCTGGGTTCAAGCGATTCTCCTGCCTCAGCCTCCCAAGTAGCTGGGATTACAGGCATGCACTACCACGCCCAGCTAATTTTGTATTTTTAGTAGAGACGGGGTTTCTCCATGTTAGTCAGGCTGTCTCGAACTCCTGACCTCAGGTGATTGGCCTGCCTCGGCCTCCCAAAGTGCTGGGATTACAGGCGTGAGCCACCATGCCCAGCCCTGAATTTCTTTTTCTTATTCCTAGTCTCTATCAGTGTAGGTGGCCTTTGTATCCCTTTTTAATACACTAAAAGCAATCCTGCCACCCACTCCACTTCCACATTGCTCTTAGGTTTCTGTTTTCTTTAATTTGCTTATTGGTATTTGGTGCTCTTTGGGAAGCATTGAACATTTTATATAATAGCACAGAAGTTGAATTGCAAAAGGTTGGGCAATATAGAAGACTTTTTGGTTGTGTGTTGCAGCTTGACTGAGAAAGCTCATTCTGAGGAAGGGGTCAGAATCACAATTCTCAATTAATTATTCAGCCCCATTAGCAAGTAACTAGTCTGACTATGGTCTTATAGGTAATAATTGTCAGAAACTAGATTTGCCTGACTCATAAGATCCCCTTGGTTTTAAGAAGCTAAAAAAAATTTTCCAAAGCATGCTGTCTTGGACATCAAAGATAGCACAAAGGTGCTGCCTCCTGAAAGTAATGGCATTACCAACAGTAGATTAGAGCAGTTACTAAGCAGAAACTTTTATCTTTGAAACACAGATCTTAGACCCTGAGTTTCAGGGCTGTCTTCCCCAATTTAGTTGAGCAGAGGTGATGCTTTGGAATCTTACTGTAGTGTAGACATTCGTCTAGGAATTCCTCACATTGTACTGTAGTAATTTTGTTTTTAAAAAAGAACATTTCTGTATTCCTGGTTAGTCTGAGTTTTTTGAGAGAGATACTTGCCTTAATTCATGTTTATATCCCCAGCATCTAATAAAATGTATCTGAGACAGCAATAACAATAATAGCTGTTTGTTTAGTGCCTAATATTATGTGCCAATCATTGTGCTAGGTGCTTTGTTTGTAACTCTCACTGTAGTTGATTTAAGGTAGTTACTCTTTCGTTTTTTAAATAAGGAAACTAAAGAGAAATTATATGTAACTGGTTAAGATCACTGCAGCTAGAAGTGATAAAGTCTGTCCGACTCTAAAACTTCTGCCTCTTATGCAGTACTTCTGTCTCTCATGTAGTAGAGAATTAATGTTTTTTTGCATTAATTGATAAACCTTGAAAGCTATACTGGTCTAGCTTTTCTCTTAAGGCAGCATTTTGCTTGCACTCTTCTGGATAATTAAGTATTTGAGACACTTATTTCTCCTATTTTAAACATCTTCAGAAAAAGTCTTCCTTATAGCCAATCCAAGTCTCCCTTGCTGTAGTTACTGAATAATAATGGCCAGAAAGAGATGTCCAAGATAGCATGCTTTGGAAAATTTCTTTTAGCTTCTTAAAACCAAGGTGATCTTATGAGTCAGGCAAATCTAGTTTCTGACGATTATTACCTATAAGACCATAGTTAGACTAGTTCCTTCCTAATGGAGCTGAATAATTTATTGAGAATTGTGATTAAAGGGCCTTACACAGGTTCTCACCACAGAGAAAATACTTAATAAATATTCATTTTTTTTCTTTTACCCCCAGTGATTCCATTTTTACTGATGCCCAGTACACTTGACCTCAAGGACCTACTTTTCCTCTCTTTACCCAAACTCTACTCTTCTAAAAAGATAAAGATAGCTATGCATATAAAATTACGCAAAAGCCTCTGGCAGAACCACATGGCTTTTAGTAACTTCTTAGTTGGTGTTGCAGATTGTAGAATTAAGGAAGTCAGCATATAGACAGGCTTGATTTACTAATCAGACAAGTTCATCCACCCTGGTAAAAATGTCAACTTAATTTAATGCTCTTGGTGCTCCCTTTTCTGTTGACATTTTAACTTCTCTTTGAAAAAACTATTACACTTAATTTTGGAAGAGTTTGACAGAATATTTTATGTCTGAAGAGCAATCAGCATTGTTTGAGATAGCTTGAAGAGCTGATTTCATTACCATCCCACTGCTGCAACAGCAGGGTACAGAGAAACAGCCCGGGAAAACTGCTAATCACTCAGTCCTTTTGATTGGCATTGGGTTAGTTTTATTGGTGATCCTGCTGAGTGAATCTGCATTGGTTGATACGTCTCCTCCACAGAATAACTTTGGGACGTAAAAACACAATTTGAGACATATCCAGGGGCCCAGAGGCAAAAGCGCATCTTAAAACTGTGTTTTCTTCCTTTTTTCTTATTGGCTAGGAATGAGAAGTGTTATCTCTGTAAATCCCTGGTCCCATTTAGAGAGTATCAGTGTCATGTGGACTCCTGTCTCCAGCTTGCAAAGGCTGACCAAGGAGATGGACCTGAAGGGAGTGGAAGAGCGTGTTCAACTGTGGAGGGGAAGCGGCAACAGAGGCTGAGGAACCCAAAGGTATGTGTAGAGTGTTTGGGGAAACACCCTCTTAGTTGTCAGTTGTAAGAGGCCACAGTTTTGTTCTGGCTTTTCCAAAACTCTTCTCCCTCCCCTCTTCCCTCTTTATCTTGAAACAAGATTTGTGCTTTTTAAAATTATTTTTCTTTTTAATTGAAAAAGTAATACATGTTCATTGTAGAAAATATGGAAAGTTCAAAAAACTACAAATAATCGGGAAATCATCACCCATAATTTAGCTACTCAAAGATGATAACCTTTAATGTATTGGCCTATTTTCTTCTGGTCTTTTTTTCTATGCATTGTTAATGTAATTAACACTATTCTCCCTCTCCCCCCTTCTCTCTCTCAATATATATACAATAAGCACACACACAACATACTATGTATCTAGTACTGTATGTATACTATATTCTGCATAGTACTCGCTATGTAGTTTTCTCACTTGCATTTATGAAAACTTAAGGTGTAGTGTAAACATCATTTTGGGTTTTGTTTTTTAAAATTACTGTTAATGTTTATATCACACAGATGTTCATTTAACCATACACCTATTATTGGACATTTTGGTTCTTTAGTGTTATAAGATTGTATTTAAAACATTAATCAGTCTTTGTACCACTGATTATTGCCTTAGAATACATTTTCTGATATGGAACTATTAGGTCAGTGGATGTACAAATTTTAAAGTGTCTTGAAACCTGCCAAATTGCTTTCCAGAAAGGATATCCAATTTATAATCCCACTGCCAAGAACATATGTGAGATCAACTCTGTCGAACTCCTTAGGAAGCTGCCGGGTCTGGGCCCTGGTCACTGGGAAGGATAGATGTACTTTCTGGGCCTTGTAATTAGAGATCAGGAAGAGCAAGTCTTGGCTTAGAGATGAAAGATAAAGCAGCAGCTCCATATTCTAGGGTTACCGACAAAGGAGTCACTGTACACACTAAAATGGGGAAGCCATTGTCTGTCATGCCAGAAGAAAGAGACCTCTCTCTGTGAATGGGATGATTTTGAGGCGGAGATTTGGAGTTATGGTTTATAGGTAAGCACTTATACAGCCAGTTTATTCTGGCATCACTGCCTGTAGACACTACCTTAAAATTTGTTTTCTGTTTTAAATCCATGATACTCTGGGCATAGCGATGTATTCTCTTCATTATAGTTTGCTTTTTTTTGTGAAACCCTCATTTATTAGAAAGCAAAAGACTTCCCTAGAGCTGTGGCCCCCACACCTTTTCTCTTCTGTGAACACATGTGATCTGGGCCGTGGAAGTTGTATTTTAGACTCTGCCATGAAGTAACCCTTTCATCTATTTTTCTCTGTTACAGGAAAAAGGCCACAGTGAAGGCCGACTCCTTAGTTTCTTGGAACAGTCTGAGCACAAGACTTCAGGTGAGGACCCCAGGACCAGTTTTCTGGGCTTCTGCCTAAGGCCTTTCAGTGAAGATAGCCATTGCCAGCCCCCTGACTATTTGCTGGGGTTATCTGGGTACACACATGATCCAGTCAGCCAGCCTTTGAGACTCAATCTAGGTCATCTCTCCTTAAGGAAGGTAGGGCAATATGCTGTCTTATTCATCCTGTGTTTCATTTCAGGCTTTATAAATCCTTGGATCAGGACAGCCTGTTGAACTCAGAAAAAACACTGTCAAAACCCAGGAGAATACGACAAGCCCCAAGTATTCCTTCTAAAGGGGCAGGCACAGAAAACTATATATGCAGACATTATTGCTTCCTCCTATTGTTTTGTGCATCATTCATATGCTGCCTTTAGCTTAGTGTTGCAACCTGTGATCCTGAGGGTTTGTGCGTAGTATTTAGGGAGCAGTAGAGTAGATTGATTAAGACCATTGCAGGGAGTTAGTAATGCCAAACCTCATAGATTGCAAGAATTGTATCTGGTAAAGCTCCAAACATATTCCCTGGCATAAGTAGGCTCTTGATAAATGTTAGCTGCTATTATTACTGTTGTTATTAGCCGCTATTGTTAAAATTCACCAGATGTGGATGGAAGAGGAGCTTTTGCTTAAGCCTGGTGAGATGTGCTTACCATCTAGTTCTAATAGTTCATTCCCACCAAGCAAATCTGTTGTGCCTTCTGATGACTATAAAAAGGCAGCCTCTCCCAGCCTCATATCGTGCTATCTCTAGATCACCAGTTTGTGAATCTCTGCAGGTGGCAGATTTCCCTTGGCAACTTCCTTGTTCCTCAAGTCCAGAATTGAAGTAGATTTATTCAGAGGTTGTTCATTCAAAAGTGTTCATCTGAGTGCCCCTGCAGCTGAGTCTGTTGGACACTAATGCTCACATTCGGTGGGTTTAGGGGATTGGGGATCTGTGCTACCTGGATAGGCCTGATGAGAAGCAGTGCCTAGAGCACAGGAAGCAAAAGATCAGTGAGAAGTGGTGTGATTACCAACACTACTACCAACATTATTATTTTTTCTCTCATATCGCAGATGCAGACATCAAGTCTTCAGAAACAGGAGCCTTCAGGTGAATTGGATTGTGCACTGAATTGTGGCTGTCAGCATTTCTGAAAAGTGCAGGCCTTGTCCTGTGTTCTGTGTGTAGTGTGATACTCAAACTGTTGCAGTAGAAATCACTGTGGAACTATTATTACCTCTCTCTCAGTATGACTCTGTGCTCCCCATTTAGCTAAAGATTGGATAGCTCAATTCATTAATTGTGTTAAAACAAGCAGAGTGAAAGTTATGTCTTATTCTTCTCTACCTCTCTATCCCCATCCAACCCTGGTTTTCTGACCTGGATTCTCAAGCAGCTTGGGAATTTGGATCTGAATTCTCATTCTCTCAATGGCCAACTTTAAGTAGTATATGATTTACCTTATCTGTGAAAACAGAGTGATGATATGTGGTGGGATTATTACAAAGATTATTTGTACTAATAATCCCCTGATATGTAAAATCTCCCGATGCAGTGCATTGCATATCCTTGATGCTTAGTAGGTATATATTGAATCTGAATTTTTTTCCTTCTCTCTAGGGTGCCCTCACCAGGGATGGAAGAGGCAGGCTGCAGCAGAGAGATGCAGAGTTCTTTCACACGTCGTGACTTAAATGAATCTCCCGTCAAGTCTTTTGTTTCCATTTCAGAAGCCACAGATTGCTTAGTGGACTTTAAAAAGCAAGTTACTGTCCAGCCAGGTAGTCGGAAACGGACCAAAGCTGGCAGAGGAAGGAGGAGAAAATTCTGAATTTCTAGGGTCCGAAAGTTGACAAAACCATTAGTAGGAGGGGTGGGCCATGTTCATTAAGCCATAGTGGTCCCTAGTTCATTGTTGAGCAAGTTTTAGCCCTGCAGTTTTCACCACCAGCACCCACTCAGCATTCTGGTTTTTATGTTTTTTATGATCTATGCAGACAACTGTGTATTCTGTTTTATAACAGTTTGTTTGAATTTACTTACAGTTAAAAGATTTAAATATATTTATGTTTGTACGAAATCTTATTTCAATAGATGGAAATTTTAATTTGTTTTTCCTTCATGTTGCAGGGTTTGGGGTGGGGATAGTTTCATTGTAGAGGTAGTTTATTAGACTCATAAATCACATGCTGAATGAATGCCATTACTAATCCTTGACATACCACGTATATATTCACTTAATGTGTACTGCACAATTCCGAACACTGGTTACTCCCTTGACTGTTTCTGACATAATTCTGGGAGGTGCCAGGGGCATTGACTCCCACTATCTATTCTGCTATCCCTACCATTCAGTGACCTGTCCCTTCATCTTGTACTCACACAGTGGAATTCTCAGCCTGAGCATAGAACATTTGAAGTATGTGTCCTGCCATTCTTCCCAGGAATGTGTAAGTGAACACTCTGTTATTAGATGCCTATGCAATTATTTTTTCTATTTATAGATTAACCAGTGGGGATGCCAGGCATATTCATCTGTTCAAATCAAGATTGGTTCTCTTGATGCCAGAGGTTAGCAGCAACAGGACATGGCTTCTGTTTTGGTAACATTACTAACATAGTGCACATTCTTCACCGTGTTGCCTAGGAGCTTCCAGTGCAGAACAGAGATGTGGTCTGTTCTTGGTGCATGCCATGCGCAGACTCCAAAGATGAGAAGATGTCAATTGGCAGAAGCAGCTACCTGAAGGAGACGACCAAACAAGGATGTGAAGAATGCTAGTTTTGGCCAAAACTGATTTGAAGATGTAATGAAAAACTGGGGGAGGTGGCTGTTGACCAGGAAAGGATCTTGGGACAGGATAAACAGGCACACTGAAGACTCTCCTAACTTCTTTTTTTTTTTTTTTTTTTTTGAGACGGAGTCTCGCTCTGTCACCCAGGCTGGAGTGCAGTGGCGCAATCTCGGCTCACTGCAAGCTCCACCTCCCAGGTTCACGCCATTCTCCTGCCTCAGCCTCTCCGAGTAGCTGGGACTACAGGCGCCCGCCACCACGCCCGGCTAATTTTTTTTGTATTTTTAGTAGAGACGGGGTTTCACCGTGGTCTCGATCTCCTGACCTCGTGATCCGCCCGCCTCGGCCTCCCAAAGTGCTGGGATTACAAGCTTGAGCCACCGCGCCCGGCCTGACTCTCCTAACTTCTGATTTTGTCCAAAGTTATCTTTTCTTTTAACATGAAAATGAGGTATATGTTAGACTGGGGAGTTAGCAGATAGCTGGAATGGAAGACACAGCACAAACATTAAGGCCTTGTTTCTGCCTAGGTCCCTTTGCACACAACCTTTTGAGTTAGAAGAAGGCAAGATGGCAGTCTCACTGTCTTTTCCTTCCATAGATAATGTCTTGCTGTTGGATGGCACTGACCTAGTGGCTAGTATCATATAAGAAATAGCTGTTATTTTTTGAGCAACTACTACGGTCCAGGCAATGTATGTGGCCTTCATTTAATTCTCATAGCAACCCTAGGGGGTGTAGGTATTATCATCTCAATTTCCAGATGAGGAAACAAAGGCTTAGAGGAACAAGTAAGCCACTTTTTGTCCCTGGCAGTGGAACCACAGTGCCCCTACTCTTCATTCCTGAAGAAAACGCTGTATTTTGACTCCAGTATTGATTATTTTCCTGTTTTTCTTCTAGTGAAAAGTAGTTTATCAGTTATGTCCCATAAGCTTAACTCTCGCTTGTTTTCTCTCTCATTAAATGGCAATTTATTGGAGGTAGCGCTCTATAAACAGGGGACAGTGTGTGTATCTGTTTGCCTGAAGATAAGAAAAGGGAAAGGGTACTTCTGGAAAGTGAATTATTTAGCTTAAAATTGAGCAGTTTCCCTAAAACATGAGTCAGCAGCAGGAGGGTATGAATCAGCTAGACCAGGAACCACAGGCTTAATTATTAGCTAATGGGGAGTCAAGGGAAGAACAACTACCCACTTCCCCCATCGCCTCCCCACAACCGTCTTGTTTGCCCACAGTCTTATTCTCCCCATGCTGTGATCCTGTGAGAGGAGCATTAGTGAAAGAGTGAAGAGACAAAGTAGAAAGTGTGTGAGATCAGCCTACATCTGCACCCTGCTTCTGATAAAAGTTAACCTCTCTGAGACCTGGCTTCCTTGTCCATAAAATGGGAAAAAATCATACAGGGTTCTAAGGATTACCATAATGTGGATAAAGCTTTGTTCCAGCGCGATGTCGTCACATAGAAGAATGAGTTAGTGGCAGCAGGTATTAATGTGATGCTAGTCTATGTGTCACAAATGATGTTGCACTAAGGGGTGGAGGGATGGGGGGCGGGGGTGCAGATGCAAGAGGAGATAGTTTTCAGAGGAGTGTGTACTCAGGAGGGACTACTCGGGCTCCATCAACCATCAGGCTTCCACAGGAAACTTGGGTCCTGGGCATCTAGAGCTCTCCTAGGGCCCCTGGATTTCTTTTACTTCTGAAAGATGAGAAACAGCTGTTCTGCTGATGCTGCCAATTCACAGAGAGCTGGGAAGCTCCATGAACTTCACAAGCTATTGCCATAAATTAGAAGAGATAGAGGGGGACTTCTCTTTGTTAGGCACTGTAGTTGTGCTTTTCAATTTAGTCCTTACAGCAGCCCCAGCAGAGGTTGTGCCTCGCCCATTTCCCCCAGGCATTTGCCATTCTGCTGTATACCCAGAGTCCTGTTGCAAGTACCTGAGACTCTGAGGACTTCTCTTGGTTTGTGTTGACACAAGCGGAGAGTACCAGGGAGTTAGTGCCCCTGGGACAGCTCTCAGCCAGTGGAAGTGGGAGGATAAATACCCCAGCTTCATCACTCAGTGAGGGACAACTCTAAGGCACATTCTATCTATTTCTCAGGGTTCCCTGTGGGAGTGAACCTCTCTAAGCTCCCAGTAACAATTATGTACACTTCGTTGGCTTCTTTCTCTTCCTACCTGGCTTCCAGCTCCTCTTTTGTATTTTCCTGATCAGGACTGGGACTAGGGTGATGAGCCTTTATTCTTGGGTTCATCTAAGTGCAAGGTTGGCACCCATATGAACCTGAGAGGGTCTCCTTATATTCTGTAACCTAGGCATATCATTTGCATTGCCCTAATTCTGGCTCTGTCCTGGATCACGTCCCAAATAAAGTTATTTGCATTCAAATTAGGTCTGCCTCTGGGTTTACCTAACCTAAAGCAAATCCTATGAAGACATCAGTCTCCAAGTTTTATACAAGGAAAACCGAGGCTCAGAGGAATAAGAAATTCATCTAAGGTCATTCAGTTGGTAATGGGATGGGATTTTGAACCCAGGTCTGCCCAACCCCAGAGCTGAAGCTTTCTGTACTATACCACACTACTTCCTACTTCCCATTTCAGTCACAAAACTAATGGCTCAAGGGAAATTTCAGGTTTGGATGAGTTCATTTTTGCCTGTGAATCAGGGTAGCTTTGGCCTTAGGTTGTTAGCAGATGGGAATTTGGGGAGGGGAAGGCAGGTAGTAAGTGGATGAGAGGGTTGTAGTTGTCAGTGGAAAGATGGACTAGTGGAAAGACTGCTGAAACCATATGTACCAGGAAGACAGTAAGAGCTTACTTATTTCCTCTCAGTTTCAAAAGCCCTGGATTTTTTTTTTTTTTTTTTTTTTTTTTTTTGAGACAGTCTTGCTGTGTCACCCAGGCTGGAGTACAGTGCGTGATCTCGGCTCACTGCAACTTACCCTGCCTCCCAGGTTCAAGCGATTCTCCTGCCTCAGCCTCCCGAGTAGCTGGGATTACAGGTGCACACCACCACGCCCGGCTAATTTTTTTAACTTTTAGTAGAGACAGGGTTTCACCATGTTGGCCAGGCTGATCATGAACTCCTGACCTCAAGTGATCCGTCCACCTCGGCTTCCCAAAGTGTTGGGATTACAGGCGTGAGCCACCATGCCTGGCCAGCCCTGGACTATTGAGGTTGTGGGAGGGCTCTTCAATGTAACAAAAATTAATTGATACTTGTTCCTTACCAGATACAGAACTGAGGTCTGAGGCTGCACGGGTGAATACGAAACATTCTCTGGGAGCCCATAGTACAATGGGGAAGAAGAACACATAAACAGATGCCTTTAATAGACAGATATACATGCAGTGATACAAGAACATCCATCATAATATGGAACCAATAAGCAGACCACACGCAGCTGGGGTCAGGGCCAGGAGGAGCTTTTCAGAGAAGGGCTCCTCATTGTCGTTAATGATTGTAATTTAAGGGATGAGGAAAAATGAGGTGAAAAGGTGGGAAAGGCCAAAGGGAGGGTCATTCCAGACAAGTCAGTGCAAACAAAGACACAACAGAAGTAGCTCGATGTGTGTAGGAGAGCTGCAAGGCACATTCACGGTATAAAGGATGTGGAGCAAATTGGGGGAGCTTATTGAGCATCTCTGTGCCTGGCGTGGGCACTGTGGGTGGTGAGAAGCCTGTGAGCAAGCTCAGAGGGAAGGCCTGACCTCCCAGCCCATCGGCAGTGCTCTGGTTGTGCCCACCTCTCCCCCAGCAAACTGCCTTTCCTCATTCCTTAGCTCCATCTGTACAGTTGGAGATTGGCACTAAGGGGCTATGAGGGAACCTTGTGAGGACTTGTCCTTCCCTTTGTTGGTCAGTGGCCATCTGGTGTCTGAAGAGAACCGCTGGCAGCTGCAGTGCCTCTGCTACAGCCAGGCTGTCCCAGCTGCTCACAGACCTCAAGCTCAGCCATCCTTCTCCCTCCACTGGCCTTGACCCAGACTTTCCCTGGCATTCTGACTAGAGAACCAGGACCCCTACTCCTGGGGTCTGGACACAGACCTTCCAGAAACACAGATGAAGAGCCCTGGCAATGCTTGTTAGGGGCATATCCTCACCCTGGCTCAAGAAATTGCAGGCTGTCTGCATGAATCACAGCTGGGCCTTTCATATTCAGTTCCACATTCTCCTCTCCCAACTGAACAAAGTTGAGAGGGACTGGGATCCCAGGCTAGGCAGGATGCTATGTTGTTTGTGACAGCCACTCTACCCTCTGCCACCCCATCCCCCACTTCCCTGTCTTTCACAGCCTATATGCCTGGTTGGTACCCAGTGAACTTCACAGCAGGACTGTTTGGCATGTTTCCCGGCCTCTTCATGCCACTACTGATAGAGGAGCCACTATCCCTGGTCTCCATCCTGATGTTATGTGGAGGCCTACTATCTGTGGATAGAGTTACTGCTGACAAGGCAGCCTGAAGCTTTTAAGCATATCCATGCCTTCAACAAAGATTGTTGCAGGCTGTCTAGTATTCTACATTGGTGCCCCAAGGTTCTGTGCCTTTGAGGAGAAATTTCCACAGAAAAACAGCTTGTTGGCCAATAGCGTCACAGCAGCCTAACACTCCCCTTCTCCTTCCAGTAGAGAAGACCCAAGATGTGAACCTACTCTCCCTACTCAGCCTACAGACGAAAGGCCAGACTCCGCAGTCTGCCTGTCACCTCCTCTCCCACTATATGTCCCCACCTTGGTGTATCTTCAGGCGCCTGGAGCTGCACCTCATTCCTGTGTGTGTGTGATTTGTGGTTGTGTACATGCTCTCCACCTTGTCAAGGACCACTTTTGTCAGCATACTGCTGTTCTTTCTTCAAGGCTCAGCTTCTTCAGCTAGCCCTGCCCACTCTCGGCAGAGTCAGCCCCTTCCTCTTGTGCTCCCACATTGCCTCTTGCTCAAAAGTACTTCCCATAACCTTTCCAGGCTAGGCGCCTCCAGCTCCTTCTAGGGGCGAGCCACCACCTCAAAACTCATTATATTTGCAAAATAAACAGCCCTCAGCATTGTAGAGGGAATGGCCCAAAATCTTAGACCCAGTTCAACGCTCCACTTTGCGGTAATCATCTTGCTCAAATTTTCACCACAGCCTTGCCTAGCCTGGGCTACTCTTAGGGCAGGCTTAGAAGGAAGTGCAGCTTCCCGAATTAGCTGATGTTTGGTAAGTGGTGGTGGAGGAAAAGGGTGGGGCTTGAGGATATTATAACGGGTCACCCCTGAGTGTCACTTTTGGTCATTGGGGTGCCTCATTGCCAGACAAGAGCTCAGACGTGAGGAGAGTGACCAGCTTCTGTGCATCCCAGGTAAGCGCTTTGGTCTAATTACTGCCTGCTCCTTCCGCAGCTGTGTTGTCCTCATCCCTCCTGTTTGGCTCACACCAGGGGAAGTGGACACTGGAAAGATTAAGCCAGCTGGTTCTCTTCGTTTTTGAGATGGAGTCTCTGTGTCACCCAGACTGGAGTGCAGTGGCACAATCAGGGCTCACTCCAGCCTCGACCTCCTGGGTTCAAGTGATCCTCCCACCTCAGCCTCCGGAGTAGCTGAGACTACAGGTGCACACCACCACACCCAGCCAATTTTTGTTATTTTTTTGTAGCGATGGCGTTTTGCCATGTTGCCCAGGCTAGTCTCATATTCCTGGGCTCAAGCAGTCTGCCTCCCTCAGCCTCCCAAAGTGCTGGGATTACAGGTGCAAGCCACCACACCCAGCCTGCCAGCTGGTTCTTGATGGCAGCTCCCAACATCAGCAGAGATCCCTGGGGTACTTTTCAGGAGGAAAACTCACTTCGTGTAGCCCATTCAGCTAAGGGAAGCCACGGGGCCCTTAGTCAAACAGACCTTGGGCTCTGGGGATACTGCAGTGAAGGAGACATGTCCCTCCCCACAGGGAATCTCAGTTGGAAGAGACAGAGCTGAATACATTTACCTAGCATATAAATATTAGGGCCACTTGGGGATTACTTCACAGATTCTGTCATGTAAAAATGCTGAATAAATATTGAATGGATGAGGGAATGAATGAGTGAGTGAATGAATAAATGAACTAGCTGGGCCTTGAGAAGGCCACGTGTGTAGCCCTTAGTCCTTTTCAAAGATAATTGCCCCAGTTACCTCATTTTATCCTTGAAATAGACCTGTAGCATAGAACAAGAATTCCACACCCCTATTTGACAGATTTGGAAACTCAACATAGGTATGTATGGTTTGGGGAGATTTATCAGAAGCTGATTTGTTGCTTTATTAAATAAAAAACTACCTACTCCCCTTGCTTCCAATTTTAGAAAGGCACATTAGCACATACCTATACCAGACCCTGTGCCGGCCATGAGTGCAGAGGTGATCAAGTTGGGTGGGGTAAGGAGGTGAAGAAACTAGAAGCAGAGGTATCAGTTAGGAGGCTGTTGTAATAACCTGGCCAGAGGATGGTCTGGTGCGCTGGCTGTAGGAATGGGGAGGAGGGGACGCACAGGAGAGCTCTTAGCCTGAGATCCAATTGCATAGAGGAGGTGAGGGTCAGGGGTGCACGCAGGCAACCCGAACGGCCGTGTGAGTGAGCACACTTCAATGTCTCCAGTCAAGGTGGAGAACAGAAGAGCTTTATGGGGGTAAGGTGATGGAAAAACGAGTGCGGCTTTGTTGAATTTGAGGAGCTTCTCCACCATCCAGATTGTGATGTCTAACAGACCACTGGGATTTAGGATTTGGCTGAGGCCAAAGGTAGATTTGGGAGCCCTGACACAGCTATTAATGAAACCTTGGGAATGGGTGAGATAAAGGGAGTGTAGAGGGAGGGCATGACCAGAAACTTGGGAACCCCATTGTCTGAAAGAAGAGAAATTACTGATGAAGACTATGAGACTCAGGAAGGAGACCTAGGAGAGACTGGCTGTGAAAGCCAAGGACAGGGGGAATTCTGTAGCAAAAGAATGACTAGTGGCTTTGCATGCCTGAGAGAGGGCAGCAAAGGTGGGGACTGAGGAAAAGGCTTGGGATTGGGCAGTTAGGAGGTCACGAGTGACCACGTGGAGTGCAAATTAGTGAGCGTAATGGGAGTAGGCTAGGAGGGGAGTGTAGGGGTGGGAAGGTACTATATTTCCAGAAGTTCTGCTGTTGCAAGGAAGGGAGGTAAAGTGACTCAGTGGACAGATGTCTCTTCCCATATTGGGCCCTCTGCTGTGTTTCCTTTTTCCCCCACCCCTAAAGAGCACCTGACTCACTGAAGGCTCCCTTGGGACTATGGAAACAGCAATACCACCTCCAGCTCAGATGAGCGAAGTATCTGACATTTCTACAGTTCCTTACAGTGTGCAAAGGACCACTAACTCCTTTAATCCTCACAAGAACTGAGCTTTTCATGTTATAAGAGGAAATGGAGAATCACAGAGTTTCAGTTCAGATTCAGCTACATAAATCTGAACGCACATCTGAGCAAGTTCCTTTGCTCTCGTGATCTCATTTGCCCCACACAGGCCTTTGATACATGTTGGTCCCATTTCACAGATGAAAAGCCTTGAGGTTGAGATGGAGTGCGGCTGCCTTGTGGAGAGCAGGGTTCCCCCCTCTGAGTACAGGGCTCTTTCTGTTCTGCATCACTTCACTGTTAAAACCCACCTGATGTTTATGTTGCACAGTACATTTCATAAAGCACTTCCCCAGGTGTTATTCTATTTAGTGCTCACAACAACCTTGTGAGGGTAGATATTATTTCCTCCTGTGTTATGGATGGAAGCTGAAATTCAAAGAAGTCATAAATGACGTCCAAGTTCAGGTCACTAGTGGAACCCCTTTCTGAAGCACAGATCCACCCCTGTCCATGACCCCTGTTGCCTTCAGGATGAAATTCATGTGCCTTAGCCTGGCACAATGACTGTCCCTTGTCCAGCCTGCCTGCTTCTCTGGCAGGTCTTTGGTTCCTTCTTTGTTCCAAGCCTCTAGCATGTCCCTGACCGCCTAACCACAGCAACATGTCCATCTATTACATGTGGCCATCTTGCTCACTGCCTGTGCTAATCATACTGTGATTGTTGATGAGACTATGAGGTCCCTGAGAGCAGGGCCCAGATCTGCTTCATCTGTACCACAACGTCCAGCATAGCAGGCATCAGGAACTGTTGACTGTCAATGAATATCAGAATTAACGAATGGCATTTGGACTGAAATCAGCCTTTCCAGTGCTCTCTCATTAGATATGCTTGTGAAAAACAAGGGCCTTCTAGTTGACTGACACGGGATCTTTGATGGTTGGAGGTTCTGAATTCTGCTCCCAGCTTCCTTCCTGGTCCCCTGCAGAAGGAAGGAAGTTGGTCTGGGTTACAGACTCCTAGGGCCTATAGAGTAAATGGTTGACCCAGGTTGTCCCTTTTCTCCCATAGGTGGCCACCCTCCACTGTGGAAGCTCATGGACTCCACTGGGTCTTCAGGGTTGTGGCAGGGGGAAGAAGCCCTGAGTTGCCCTGAGGAGGGCTTGCCCGGGCCCTCAGACAGCTCAGGGCTGGTAAGTTCAGCACTGGGTTCCTGTTTCATGCTTGTCCAAGGCCGTCAAGAGCAGCGTGACTGAAGCTGCCATGGGGCCCTGGGCTCTCACCCATGCAGCCCCTTTCCACTGAGCTTTTCATATCTGAGCTGGTAACGATCTCCTTTCATGCTCCAAACAACTGCAAGGTTGGGATGATCATCTTACAGGTGATGAAGAGGGATATAGAGAAGTGATATGACTTGAGTTTAAGACATGACAGGAGCTTGAGCTGGGTGTTTCAGCTCCAAACATGTCATTTTTGCCACCTTGCCACACAGGTGCCGCTCCCGCCCCAAGTGGATGACACAGTCTAGAGTGGACTTTCCCAGGGTTATCTGGTCAAAAGCTGTGTTGTTGAGACCTTTCCTTTCCCGCCTCTCCAGTTCCTCCTGCATGTCTCCCTCAACGTAGCCGCTACTATCAGGCACACAGATGATTTTAGTGCCAAACTCATGCCTGAGGCTTGCTCAGAAGTGAGTTTCTTCTTTTTCTGTCATCTTGACCAAGATTTAGAAGCAGTCTCATACCACACCCTTGAGCAGGAAATTCTTGTGTAAGCCATTTCATATCTCTTAGTCTCTGTTTCCTCATCAGTAAAATGGAGGAAAATAAAGTCTAATACTCCTCACCCCCTGAAGGCTAATGGAGATAAAGGACTTGCCTATGGCCAGGCGTGGTGCCTCACACCTGTAATCCCAGCACTTTGGGAGGCTGAGGGAGGTGGATCACCTGAGGTCAAGAGTTCGAGACCAGTCTGGTCAACATGGTGAAACCCCGTCTCTACTAAAAATACAAAATTAGCTAGGCATGGTGGCGCATGCCTGTAATCCCAGCTACTTGGGAGGCTGAGGTAGGAGAATCGCTTGAACCCGGGAGGCAGAGGTTGCGGTGAGCCAAGATTGTGGCACTGCACTCCAGCCTGGGCAACAAGAGCAAAATTCCATCTCAAAAAAAAAAAAAAAAGGCCGGATGCAGTGGCTCACGCCTGTTATCCCAGCACCTTGGGAGGCTGAGGTGGGTGGACCACAAGGTCAGGAGATCAAGACCATCCTGGCTAACACAGTGAAACCCTGTCTGTACTAAAAAATACAAAAAATTAGCTGGGCATGGTGGCAGGCGCCTGTAGTCCCAGCCACTCGGGAGGCTGAGGCAGGAGAATGGTGTGAATCTGGCAGGCAGAGCTTGCAGTGAGCCAAGATCGCACCACTGCACTCCAGCCTGGGCGACAGAGCAAGACTCTGTCAAAAAAAAAAAAAAAAAGGACTTGCATAGAGGAGGTGCTCACTAAAGGGTTCTTGAGTCATTCTCTGCAGTTTCTTTAGTTTTCTGGCATGTTCTGACATCCACTTGACTAGACTTGTTGCCCAGATTGTGGGGGCGTTACCCCTCGCTGCATTTCATTCTCCCACTTCCCCCTTGTACAACCTGTACCCCAGACCTTGCTGCAGACAGTTCTTCTGTGCCCAACCCACAGCCGTGCCTCAGGAGTGACAGCGGTGGCTGGGCCACAGTGCCTGCCCAGCCAGGACTGGCTCTAAGGCCTGCCGTCATCTCCTCCCTCACTTCTTGCCCCTCCCTGATGACACTCCTATGCAGGCCCCCATCTGCCCTGCTGGCTCCATCACGTACACCTGTGGCTCAAAGAATTCCCTTCGGCTTTGGGGGACTTCACAGGGACACCAAATTTCCCATGGTCCTGGACCCCCAACTCAGCACCACAGGCCTTATCCTGTGCTCCCCTTCCCATGACCTTAGGTTGAAAAAAGGTTAGTTAACCACATGTGGCCAGTTCCCAGTCCCATCTTAGAGGCCCTTCCCCACCCCTTCCACCAGGCTTCTCTTTGTCATCAGAGAGGGTATGGAGTCAGGCTCTCCAGGCCGGGTGTGCTTTGTGCTCTGAGGACAGGGAATCCGTGTTCCACTGAGCATCTCCTATGTGTGACACTGTTCCTCCACTTCAGGTTTGCTGTCTTGTCAGTCCTCATGGCATCTCTGAGAAGTGGGTACTATTGTTCCTGCTAGATAGAGGGGTCACTTGCTCAGAGAGGTGAGGTGATGGGCCCAGGCCAGCAACACAGCAAGTTGGTGACAAGAGCCAGTGTTGAAACCACATTGGACTTCACACGCTCTCTAATGCCTTTCTCCTTGCTCTTCTGTCTGAGGTCTCTCCCCGCTCTTCCTGGGGTGTCGGGGGTGGCTCCAATAGCTTCTCCTGGCTTGTGTGTGCCTCACCAGGATCTGCCAGGGAAGTCCTTCTGTATTTCTTGCAGTTCTGCTGTCTTCTAGTCTCTCCTCCTGAACATCTCAATGTGCCCAAGAGGAAAAGGAAGAAAAACAATTTGCCCAAGCCATTGACTTCTCCATGACTCTACTGTTTTTATGAAGCAATACTAAAACGCCCCTCCCATGCCAACGGCATTTGGCACTTCCACATACATTACAGCCTTTAGTTCTTATGCCACCACAACCATCCAATCAACAAATCCTGCTTCCAGCTGGTGCTCCTCATGGCCCTCAGATGTAGCCTTGAGCAAGACATAGTCCCTGGCATTGGGGGACTTCCAAGTACTATTATTTTCTCCGTTTTGCACAAAGAGGTGACTGAGGCTCAGAGAGAGGTATGACTTTCCCAGGACCGCAGAGCCAGCAAAAGGGAGTGCGAGGACTCAGGTGTAAGTTTTCTCAAGCCGGATCGTCTGGGGTTTCTTTCCAGCAACTTTCATCAGCCTTGGGTTCTTTTCAAGGGAACTTTCTAGGTTTTATAAAGCTTCACATTGATGTGGAAACATCTCTGCAGTTAGATAGTTATGGGTTCAAATTCTCCCCTGCCCCTTCACAGCTGCTTGGCCATGCAGATGACTTGCCCTCTTGGAGTCTCGTTTCCATGTTTCTAACACTTGGGTGGCTGGGGCTCAGAGGGGCAAGGCTGAGACCCCACCTGTCCTGCAGCTCTGTGACTTTGCTGCCCACTGCCTGAATTCCTGGATGCACAGCCTGTGAGCAAACAGGGTCTGCAGCTTGGCTTCAACTTCTCTTTCCCTTGTCACCAGATAGGCCTGGTCAGGGGGGCGAGGTAGAGTGGGCATGGGCACCCCTAGCATGCATGGCTGCTGGAAGCATGTGCTGTAAGGCAAACGTGTAAGTGGACATCTGGCACCCCAGTTAGGATGATTTACCTTCTTAGGTATCTGTTTCCCATTCTCTTCCTAAAGCAAGAGGTGGGACTGAGTTGTCCTTATCTCCCTCAACTGGCAGCCTCTCCTCCCTGGAGGGGCCTTATTATCCAGGTGCCTGAGTTGTTATTTCAAAGATAAGGGTGCAGTTTGGGGCAATAGGTCGTTGAAATGGAACTCCCGTGTGACAGAAGTAGGGGCTTTGGAAAGTCTGAGCCTGAGGAGGATGGAGTTTCTGGGCTGTGACCCTTCAATGAATCCAGGGAGGCTGTTGGGGCTTCTTTGAAGGATGGGTGAGAGAGTCGTCTAGGGGAGGGTATTTGCTCACAGAGATGAGGTCACTGGGGCTCTTAAGCTACTGGGCTTCTGGTGGAGTGAGAGCCTGGAGTGTCCTGGCTTCTGCCTTCCCTGCCTTCTCACCCACTCCTTCAGACTCCGATCCACTCCCGGATCAGTCTTCTCCAAATCCATCCCCTCGCTCTTTCCCTGGATCTTCGAATGGCTTGTTCCCTTCCTTCATTTAGGTCACCTCCTCAGGGAAACCCTCTTGGACTCATATCTAAAAATACCTCTTTCTACCCTGGTCACTCTCTAATTTCTTATCCTGCCCCCCTACCTTTAATAGCCACCATCACTACTGGAACCAAATTGTATGTTCACATGCTTAATTTCTGTCTCCCACCCTGGAATCTAAAGCATTTGTTGCCTCTTGGGTGGTTATGTGTGTGCAGTGCTTAGAATAGAGCTGGGTGCGTAGTGAGGGCTGCAGCAATGTTTCGGAAAGGATGAACAACTGAAAAAAGGACCATTCTCTGCAGTGTGGTTTCCAAATGCTCTCGTGCTGGGCTTTTTCAGGCTTCAGAGTCTGAGAGTGGGTTAGGAGAGGGAAACACTTGAAGTTTGTTTGTGCATTTGTTTATTCTCTTGTTCGTTCAACAACTCACTGAGAGACTCTTGCTGTGGGTCCTGGGGAGCCAGAGAGCAATCATTCGTGGTATGGCAGGAAGAAGGTCTTGCCAAACCCTGAATTCAAAGAAGAAGAGGGGTGGGGTAGGGTAGAGGATGTAAGGAGTTGAGAAGGAGCCGTGAGGTAATGGGGCAGGAGGAGGAAGAAGGTGGGTTCTCTTTCCAGGACAGAGCCTTCTGAGGATGCCAGAGCTGGGTGCAGGCTGTTGGCAAGAGAGCCAGGGTGTATGAAGAGCCGAGGAGTGGGCTGGGCAGGGCAGGCCTCTGCCTTGGTTGGAGTTGGGGAGTCTGGCCAGCCCAGCAGTGCTCCTTCCCAGATGTTGGCCTGTTTCTCCCCAGGTGCAGGAGTGCCTGCAGCAGTTCAAGGTGACAAGGGCACAGCTACAGCAGATCCAAGCCAGCCTCTTGGGTTCCATGGAGCAGGCGCTGAGGGGACAGGCCAGCCCTGCCCCTGCAGTCCGGATGCTGCCTACATACGTGGGGTCCACCCCACATGGCACTGGTGGGTAGCATAGATTGAGATGCGTGGCCAGGCCTGGAAGAGGGTACTGATCTAGGGGAGGGAAACGTTCCTTATTCCTGTCCCCCATCTCTATGGCCCCTTGACCAGACTTTGCAGGCCTTAGGAATTTGGGAAGTGGGCAGAGGGCTCTGGTCTTGCCAGCTGCATGCCTTTCTGTGACCTGCTTGCCCTCCAGAGCAAGGAGACTTCGTGGTGCTGGAGCTGGGGGCCACAGGGGCCTCACTGCGTGTTTTGTGGGTGACTCTAACTGGCATTGAGGGGCATAGGGTGGAGCCCAGAAGCCAGGAGTTTGTGATCCCCCAAGAGGTGATGCTGGGTGCTGGCCAGCAGGTAAGCACTCACTGCCCAGCCTCTGGCGTCGGGGGGCCTGGCTGGGCAGCTGGGGCTCAGATGGGCAAGGCTGAGTCCCCCTACTTCTCCTGCAGCTCTTTGATTTTGCTGCCCACTGCCTGTCTGAGTTTCTGGATGCGCAGCCTATGAACAAACAGGGTCTGCAGCTTGGCTTCAGCTTCTCTTTCCCTTGCCACCAGACGGGCTTGGACAGGGTGAGGAGGAGTGGACATGGGACGCTGGGTGGAGGGTGGCTGCAGCCCCATGAAGGCCATCAGAGGAGTAACCCAGCTTCTCTACCTCCAGAGCACCCTCATTTCCTGGACCAAAGGTTTTAGGTGCAGTGGTGTGGAAGGCCAGGATGTGGTCCAGCTGCTGAGAGACGCCATTCGGAGGCAGGGGGTGAGTGGAGGGAGGGGTGACAGGAGGGCTGCCCATGTTGGCCTGGGCCTGGCACACATGCGTTGGGCCTGGGCTTCTGGGAGAGTTGCTTTCCTCTTCTCTTCATGTCCTCCATCCAGTTTAACCTCAGGTACGTGTTGCTGCCATTCCCATTGCGCAGGTTAAAAACACTGAGGCTAAGAACGGTCAAATAAACGTTCAGGACCCGGGGCAAACAAACATCAATAGACTTTGACCTCCTCCTCAAGGTTTTCACAGTCTAGAGGGGGAAGCATTCTAATAAAAGGTTGTCCGTGTCAAGGAGGAGTGCGTGGACAACTCTGGGAGCACTACGGAGGAAGCACCGGCTCTTTGATCGGGGACTTGAAGGAGGAGTTTGCCTCCCTTCAAGTCAGGCTGGGGCTGGGGCGGAAGATCTAGTCTCAGAGAAGGCCACACACAAGACTCTGGATGCTGGAGAAAGGCTGATCCGTCTGGACTAACCTCTTGTGGGGAGAAGCCAGTGCTGGGAGGAACAGGCTTGGGGAGTCAGGCAGGATGACAGTGAGGCTGGCAAGGCGCAGCGTTCAAGGAGGTGCTCAGTCTCAGGAAACTCATCCTCGTCCTGGGAGACGCTGAGGGTGGACGTCACTGTGACCTGGGGGCCCGAGTTGGGGATTAGGGAGGAGCTGAGGGTGGGATTGGAGGAAAAGCTCCTATAGGGTGGGAGCCCGGAGCATCTGTGACACAAATGTGTGTGGCATGCAGATGTGTGTTTCATGGACTCTATGTATCTCCTTCAAAGCCAGGGCCCCAGCCCTGCCCATCCCCTGGATTCCCTCCTCTGGCCACTCAGGCCAGCCTTGACCTCTGCCCTCTTCATCATCCAGGCCTACAACATCGACGTGGTTGCTGTGGTGAATGACACAGTGGGCACCATGATGGGCTGTGAGCCGGGGGTCAGGCCGTGTGAGGTTGGGCTAGTTGTAGGTGAGCCACAGACCGTTTGTGATGACGGGTGGAGTGTGTGCTGCCTGGCGAGCAGGCCCTGACAGGGTTGTCTCTGCCAGACACGGGCACCAATGCGTGTTACATGGAGGAGGCACGGCACGTGGCAGTGCTGGACGAAGACCGGGGCCGCGTCTGCGTCAGCGTGGAGTGGGGCTCCTTCAGCGATGATGGGGCGCTGGGACCAGTGCTGACCACCTTCGACCACACCCTGGACCATGAGTCCCTGAATCCTGGTGCTCAGAGGTGACCTGGCAGGGGGCCCTGACCTTTGGTTCCAGGCCCTATCTATGACTGCTCTGCTCCCAACCCCTTCTGTCCCTGTTCTCAGGCCCTTAGGCCCCTCCCTGTCACTCTGAGGGTCTCCAGGGAGCAACCTGGGGGCCCTGGCCAGGTTTAAAGAAGGAAGGGCCCAAAGTTCTAGAACCCAGAATTGTCAGCCCTTGATCTTCCCTATTCCTGACTCTGGACTGCACTGACAGGTTGGGGGTTGAGGTCTGGAAGTGGCTGAGCAAACTGCTCTCTGCCTTCCTTCGGGTCCCTCTTCCTCTCCAGGAGTCTTCTGGATGTAACCTACGTGAGAGGAGGCAGTGGGGTCTGGGCATACACCCACCTGTCCTCTGGGAGGCCATTGATTGCTTCTGGAGTCTCCAGTTTGGGAGCCCCAAAGAAAAGAATCCTTCTTTGGGAACTCTTGGAGGTAGGGCCAGGTGGACTGAGGACTTAGAAAAGGCTTCCTTCAGCCACCTTTCCCACCTGCAGGTTTGAGAAGATGATCGGAGGCCTGTATCTGGGTGAGCTGGTGCGGCTGGTGCTGGCTCACTTGGCCCGGCGTGGGGTCCTCTTTGGTGGCTGCACCTCCCCTGCCCTGCTGAGCCAAGGCAGCATCCTCCTAGAACACGTGGCTGAGATGGAGGAGTGAGTGGGGGAGACGGTGGCTTAGTGGGGGATTCTTGGCTTGGGGGAAGGGGAGGATACTCTGTCCCCAAGGTAGCCATGGGGCTTTAGTGGGATGGGGAGCTTCTGGGCTGAGCCCCAAACCACTTCCCTTTCCCCTCCAGCCCCTCTGCTGGGGCAGCCCGTGTCCATGCTATCCTGCAGGACTTGGGCCTGAGCCCTGGGGCTTCGGATGTTGAGCTTGTGCAGCACGTGTGTGCGGCCGTGTGCACGCGGGCTGCCCAGCTCTGTGCTGCCGCCCTGGCCGCTGTTCTCTCCTGCCTCCAGCACAGCCAGGAGCAACAAACACTCCAGGTCGCTGTGGCCACCGGAGGCCGAGTGTGTGAGCGGCACCCCAGGTATTGTGGAAACATGATCCGCATGATTAGGTGGCATGAACACGTGTGTGTGATACACACCCAGAGGGCCCTCTGGGATCACATGTGCATGCCAGTGGACTCGAAGGGCACTTAGGCAGAGGAAGGGCCAGACTGAGCTATGGGAGGCCAGAAGACATCCAAGGAGAGAAACGATGCTTCCCTTTGTGTGTGCAAGGGTGGAAGCCATGGCGACACTGGGGCATATGGTTGGTGCACAGAACAGATTTAGAATTGAAGTGATAGGGGAGGCTGCGTATGGTGGTGCACACCTGTAATCTCAACACTTCAGGAGGCTGAGGTGGGAGGATCATTTGAGCCTGGGAGTTTGAGGTTACAGTAAGCCATGATCACTCCGTGGCACTCTAGCTTGGGTGACAGAGCGAGACTCAGTATCTAAAAAAAAAACAAAAAAAAATGATGGAGCCTTGGGCTTCAGGAGGCCCTAGGGGTCCAGGGCCAAGCTGGGCGCACCTGTGTGTATCTGGGGGTCCAGGGCCAAGCCGGGCACACCTGTGTGTGTCTGGGAGTCCAGGGCCAAGCCGGGCACACCTGTGTGTGTCTGGGAGTCCAGGGCCAAGCCGGGCACACCTGTGTGTATCTGGGGGTCCAGGGCCAAGCCGGGCGCACCTGTATGTATCTGTAGGTTCTGCAGCGTCCTGCAGGGGACAGTGATGCTCCTGGCCCCGGAATGCGATGTCTCCTTCATCCCCTCTGCGGATGGTGGTGGCCGAGGAGTGGCGATGGTGACTGCCGTGGCTGCCCGTCTGGCTGCCCACCGTCGCCTGCTGCAGGAGACCCTGGCCCCGTTCCGGTTGAACCACGATCAACTGGCAGCAGTTCAGGCACAGATGCAGAAGGCCATGGCCAAGGGGCTCCGAGGGGAGCCCTCCTCCCTTCGCATGCTGCCCACTTTCGTCCGGGCCACGCCTGATGGCAGCGGTAAGGACCTGGCCTGAGTGTGGGACCAAAACATGGGCTCCTGGGGGTCCCAGTGTGTGCTGGGGCTGGAGCCACAAGCCCTATCCTGGCACTGAGGGTCTCTGCCCCACAGAGCGAGGGGATTTCCTGGCCCTGGACCTCGGGGGCACGAACTTCCGTGTCCTCCTGGTACGTGTGACCACAGGTGTGCAGATCACCAGCCAGATCTACTCCATTCCTGAGAGTGTGGCCCAGGGCTCTGGGCAGCAGGTACCCACAGCCTGAACCTTGATGTCAGAGGTGGGGAAGGGCTGAGCAGTGCCCACTCCTGACCTGTCCTGCCCCACAGCTCTTTGACCACATCGTGGACTGCATCGTGGACTTCCAGCAGAAGCAGGGCCTGAGTGGGCAGAGCCTCCCACTGGGTTTTACCTTCTCCTTCCCATGTAGGCAGCTTGGCCTGGACAAGGTGAGGGAGGGCCAAGAGAAGTGATTCCCAAGGGCCTCCTGCCCCCACACACACTTCATGGAGTGGGCAGGAGGCAGGGGAAAAGGCTGGGTGGTGGTGGGGCTGGGGTTGGTGGTGGTGGCAGCACTGCTGGGCTGGGCCTGCACACAGCCTCAGTTTCCCCAGACAGGGTAGGCCCAGGGTTAGGGTCTGAAGCATTTGGGAGCAGGTCAGGCCTAGACTGGCGCTGATCAGAGGACAGATCATCCATTTCAGCTATAGCACTGGTGTATGGGCCTCGGGGTCCTGCGGGAACCAGCGTTTGTTCCTGTCTCTAGCAGGGGCTTAAGGTCGCTTGGGGTTTTTTTGGCCTCTCTCCTCCTCCTTTCTTTGTTTGTTTCCTTTTCAGTGCCTGGCTCAGTGTTGGGTGCATGACTAGGGTGGCAGAGTGCCAGGCACAGGCTGACACACACATCCCTACTCAGCGCACACTTTAGCTTGTCCTTACACAAGGATGAGGGACTTCTCAATGTGCACACTAGAAGCCTGTCACGGAAGCAATACTTCTCGGACCTCTGGTCCAAACTCCCAGGAATCTGCCTCTCAACATACCCAACTTCTGCTTGAAAGCTTCTTGCCAAGGAGCTCGCTGCCCCTGAAGGCAACAGTTGCATTCTTAGACACCTGTGATCAATGAAAAGCTTCATCTCACCTACTCCAACCAGCCTCCATGTGATTTTCACCCCCTGCACCTGCTCTGACCTCGCTCTGATACGCAACTCATTTTCTTTTTTTCTTTTCTTTTTTTTTTTTTTTGAGATGAAGTCTCACTCTGTCGCCCAGGTTGGAGTGCAATGGCATGATCTTGGCTCACTCACTGCAGCCTCCACCTCCTGTGTTCAAGCGATCCTCCTGCCTCAGCCTCCCAAGTAGCTGGGACTACAGGCACATGCCAACACGCCCAGCTAATTTTTAGTAGAGACGGAATTTCACCATGTTGGCCAGGCTGATCTAGAAATCCTGATCTCAGGTGATCCGCTCACCTCAGCCTCTCAAAGTTTTGGGATTGCAGGCGTGAGCCACCACACTCCACCTGATATGCAACTCTGTACTCTGCTTTCTTTTACACGGTGGTCCTTTGGATGGCGCAGTGGGCCAGTCTTGCTGCTTGGCTGCTCTGCTCCAGGCTAAGCCTGCTCAGTCCTTTTGATTATTCCTTGTAAGATGTGAGAAGCAGGTGAGACTCCGTGTGCAAATCGGGGGGTGGGGTGGGGCAAGAAATATAGTCTTACTAATTTTCTGTAACTGAACTGTGCTGAAGGCTGGGCGCGGTGGCTCACGCCTGTAATCCCAGCACTTTGGGAGGCTGAGACGAGTGGATCATGAGGTCAGGAGTTCAGGACCAGCCTGGCCAAGATGCTGAAACTCCATCTCTATTAAAAATACAAAAATTAGCCGGGTGTGGTGGCATGTGCCTGTAATTCCAGCTACTCGGGAGGCTGAGGCAGGAGAATCACTTGAACCCGGGAGGCAGATGTTGCAGTGAGCTGAGATTGTGCCATTGCACTCCAGCCTGGGCGACAGAGCAAGACTCCATCTTAAAAAAAAAAAAATGTTGGGCCCACATTCTTTTCAGGGGTGAAAACTTAACCAGTGTGGGGATTGCCTTCCCCAGGAGCCACTTTGAAAGCTCTGCAGCAGCCTTTGCTGTGCAGAATTTGCAGGGATGTGGGAACTCAGGGAGGTGCCCCGGGCCCTGCTCTCTAGGCACTTGCCTCTGCCACTTCCTCTCTTGAGTCTCGACACCTTCCTGGGCATTACCTGGGGAAGGAGGGCAGAGGCCTCCTCTGTTCTCAGATTTCTCAGATCCCTTCTGAACAGGGGTTCAGCCCAGTGGAGAGGGCATAGGACACCTGTCTCAGGAAGCCATCAGCAACCTGGGTCTGACTTCCCCCTTTGCCTCCCCTTCCCTACTCTGGGGAGAGCGGCCCACACAGGGGCTATTACTCATCATCTGGTCTCTCTCAAACGGGTGCTTTCTCTCATTCTATCACATTCTCTGCTTTCTGTTTTTGAGACAATAAGCCTAGGACAATAAAAAAAAGGGATAAAAGGACATATTATTGGAGGAAAATGTTGCTTACTATTTCTAAAATCTTCTGCCCCAAAGATTTCCTGACCTACCCTCCGTGCTCCTCCTCTGAGCAAAGCAGTAATTTTCTCCCAACAGCTGTAGACTAATTCCTGCTCCCCCTGCCCCCTCCCTCAGAAGATGCACACTAAGAAAACAGCATTCCTTTCCAGGTAAAGTCGAGCCCCGTGTCACTAAGTTTAAGTCCCTTTTCTCACAGTCCAGGCACTCAGCCTTCATCCTGCCCAGGGGCCTGGGTTCTGGCTTTTCCATTCCTCCTGCCCCTGTATTTGGAACACACGAGTGACTCGCCCATTGACACGGCTCTATCCCTGAAGCTGAGAATTCCTTCCTCTCGAGTAACTTGGAGTTCTTTCTGAAAGGGTGGGATCTGCTGTCATCTGGGCCTCTGAGCCTTCTCTGTCCTCCCCTATCTCACACACAGCACTCACTTTACCAGCTCTGTTCATTCCTAACCCAATTACAAAGGGCCATTCCTTCTGGGCAAACGTCTTAAAATGGCCAGACCCTCTGACCGTCTGGAACTAATAATGGAAAATGTAGGTTAGATGGTTATTAATAGGTGTTTGCACACCGAAAGCCTGCTGGGGAGTAGGGAGCGGGCAGAGGGCAAGGCCTTCAACCATACAGCAAAGTAGGCAAGGAATTGTGCTTGGGGAGGGTGGAAATCCTAGGCTTGTGATGGATGCAGGTTTTGCGGAGGCAGAGTGAGCCTGAAGGGGCCTCCAGCTTCCTGCCACTTCGTCTCGGTCTTACCCCAGGGCATCCTCCTGAACTGGACCAAGGGTTTCAACGCATCAGACTGCGTGGGCCAAGATGTCGTGAGTCTGTTGCGGGAAGCCATCATGCGCAGACGGGTAGGAGCCTGTTCTAGGGGTGCTTTGGGGCTGTGGCAGGCCTTGAGGGGAGCAAAGAGTCTCTTACTTTCTGAGGGCGAAGCCCTCTGCAGTAGAGACCTCTGGGTCCAGTGCTGGTTGCTGTGACGACCGCGTTGCCCAGCAACTAGCAGCATCCTTTTGTGTGCAGGCAGTGGAGCTGAATGTGGTTGCCATTGTCAATGACACGGTGGGGACCATGATGTCCTGTGGCTATGAGGACCCCCGTTGCGAGATAGGCCTCATTGTCGGTGAGGAGGGCCCTGCCTTTTCATGCCCCTACTGCTTGGCAATTTGCTGCCTTCTGTTGATTCCTCTGGTTGGATGTTTCCTTGGCGTTGGGGACGTGGGATTGCTCTGGTCTGACCCACCAGGGCTCTGGAACAATCTCTTGGGCTGGCAGTCTGGAGCTTGGGTGTTTAGTCCAGCTCAGTGACTGACTCATGGTCATTTAAGCTCTCTGAACTTCAGTTTGCCCATCTGATAAACGAATCTGAGCTTTGGAGTTGTACAGATTTGGGTGGAAATACTAGCTTTGTGTTTCCACCTGTATGACCTTGGGCAAGTCACCAGAGCCTCAGTTTCCTCATCTCTAAGATGGAGGTAAGAATAACAATGCCTGTCTCAAGGCATCATGAGGATGACATAGGAGGGGACAAAATATAGCATGGTCCCTGGCTCATGGTACACACCTGGTGTTCGGAGCTGGGTGGGGGCAGGGGACCAATGAGCAATGAGGGTCCTTCAGACAGTCCAAGATTCCATCCTTATTAAGCACCTACCCTGTGTCCACAGGGGACTGGACAGAGGAATAGGAAGACACATAAAACAAGAGGCAATTTCTGCCTTCTCAGAACTGACCGCTCAGCAAGGGTTAAGCCCAGAACAACACGTGGCGGTCAGAGAGTGACTTGATTCTACACGTGGGCAAAGATCAGGAGGGAGTGGGTCCCAGGACAAGTGGAACTTGAAAGCCCTGAAAGAAAGGATTTGGCTCTGTTGGGGAGGAGGGATCCCACGGCTCCCGGGGCACTGGTCTCTCAACACGAGGCATGTGGCAGCCCCTCTTGAGGGGGAGGTTTTTGAACCCAGAACCTGGCATGGGTTAGGCACTTGGGAGAGGCATGCCCAGGTTGCCGTGTGCATAAACAGCTGGACAGAGGAACTCCAGGTGGGGCCAGCAAGGAGCCCACCTGCCTGGAGCTGAAGCTGTGTCAGGGAAAGGAAGGAGATGCCCTCATCCAGAGTGCGCCCTCTGCCTGGAATGCCTTTTCCTTTCTGTGCTTCTTGGGTTCAGTCACTTCCTCTCTGTTGCTTTCCTGACCCTGTTGGCAGAGACTCGCCCCGTGGTCTGGGCTCCCACGATGCTCTCCTTGGTGCTTCCACGGGGGCACAGAGGCTCCGTCAGAGCTGGCTATTCATTGCCTGACCTCTGGCCAGACTGTGGGGCTCCTCGTCTCTGATTTCTCTGTGTCCCCTGCTCTTGGCCCAGCACCTCTTAGTTGGATTAAGGGCCTGGCAGGCCAGTCCAGGGAGCTTCGGCCTCTCAACCGCAGAGAGCTAGGAGCAAGGGCGGGGGATGTCACATGTCTCCCAGGGGAATGACAGGACAGCTGGGCATTGTAGGAGCAATTGGGGGTGGCATGGTGGATGCACTGATGGTGATGTTGGTGGGAAAGGCAGTGAAGGTCCCCAGGGCTTGGAGCTGGCAGGGTCTGCACGAGGGATGTCGGGAAGGAAGAGGACCAGGACTAGGGACAGGCTGTGAGCCTGAGAGGTAGAGAGAATGAGCCCGAATGTTGCCATCTCGGTATGGGAAATGCTCAGAGGGTCCTTGTCTGCATCAATAAGTAGCTTCCACGTTGTCTGGCCTCTCTGCAGGAACCGGCACCAATGCCTGCTACATGGAGGAGCTGCGGAATGTGGCGGGCGTGCCTGGGGACTCAGGACGCATGTGCATCAACATGGAGTGGGGCGCCTTTGGGGATGACGGCTCTCTGGCCATGCTCAGCACCTGCTTTGATGCAAGTGTGGACCAGGCGTCGATCAACCCCGGCAAGCAGAGGTGTGGGCTGGGCCCAGGCAGTGGTGGCTGGCTGTGACCGGTGCTGGGGATGGTGGCCGGTGGGGCCTTCTGCCCTGTGTGCACACACATGTTCATGCAGGTTTGAAAAGATGATCAGCGGCATGTACCTGGGGGAGATCGTCCGCCACATCCTTTTACATTTAACCAGCCTTGGCGTTCTCTTCCGGGGCCAGCAGACCCAGCGCCTTCAGACCAGGGACATCTTCAAGACCAAGTTCCTCTCTCAGATCGAAAGGTGCCTGAGGCCTCCATTGCCTCCCCCACTTCAGGGGGTCTCTTTGTCCACTGTGGGGGATTGCTGGCCATGGGTGGTGACGAGGTCCGCTCTGGAGGATGAAGGGGGAGAAGTCACGACCCGCCTCCCTGTGCTCTCTTCCTTCCTGGCCCCCAGTGACAGCCTGGCCCTGCGGCAGGTCCGAGCCATCCTAGAGGATCTGGGGCTACCCCTGACCTCAGACGACGCCCTGATGGTGCTAGAGGTGTGCCAGGCCGTGTCCCGGCGGGCTGCCCAGCTCTGTGGGGCAGGTGTAGCTGCCGTGGTGGAGAAGATCCGGGAGAACCGGCACCTGGAAGAGCTGGCAGTGTCTGTGGGGGTGGATGGAACGCTCTACAAGCTGCACCCGCAGTGAGTCTGGGTGTGCGGGCTGGGGAGGGAGGTGTGGCCAGGTGGGGCTGGTGGCCTGGGCTCACCTCAGCCCTCCTCTCACAGCTTCTCCAGCCTGGTGGCGGCCACGGCGCGGGAGCTGGCCCCTCGCTGTGCGGTCACGTTCCTGCAGTCAGAGGATGGGTCCGGCAAAGGTGCAGCCCTGGTCACCGCTGTTGCCTGCCGCCTCGCGCAGCTGACTCGTGTCTGAGGAGATCTCCAGGCTGAGGAGGGCTCTGCCGCAGCCTTGCTGCACCCAGGTTGGGGTCTGCCTGTTTCCCAGCCAGGCCCAGCCACCCAGGACTCCTGGGACATCCCATGTGTGACCCCTCTGCGGCCATTTGGCCTTGCTCCCTGGCTTTCCCCGAGAGAAGTAGCACTCAGGTTAGCAATATATATATATAATTTATTTACATTCACGTCCGATAAAATCCCTATGCGCCCCGGCGGCTGGGCAAGGCTGTGTACATAAGGCCAAGTGTAAGTGCGTGAATGCACTTAAGACAAAGTCAGGACACGAGCTTCACATGACAGGCCCCGCGTGGGGCACCAGCCAGCCCTGGGGACGGGCACACCACGCCTCACACACTCGCCACTGTACAGCCCGGGACTCCCATTGCATATTCACAGGCCCCGCCGGGCAGGGCACCTCGAGGCTGGGGGAGGGGCAGGGGCAGGGAGGAGCCGTGGGGTGTCCCTGGGTGGGTGGAGAGGGCAGCATGTGAGAGGCAAATGTGCACCGACACTGGGCGTGAGACGTGAGCAGCCTCAGGTGTACAGCAAGAGATGTGTGTGGTGGGGGGGTGTCTGCATGACCCGGGAGGGGGGTGTGTGTGAGATGAGCACACGAGGCATGCGTGGCACGTGCTCGTGTGGTGGTCGTGTGCCTGAATCCAGGGGCTACCCCCTGTCCGGCTGTGGCCCTCGGTCCTGCAGGCTTGGAGCAGGGCCCCTCAGACGTGCCCCTACCCAGCAGGCACAGAAATGTTTGCATAAGGTCCAGCTCAGGCAGGAGCTCCGGGGCCCTGGCCCAGGCCCAGCGTGTGCGTGCATGGCCGTGTGTATGCGGGGCCCCTGGACAGGGACGGGAGGAGAGGTAGCATCACACGCACATACATACACACAGATAGGCTGGGCCTGGCCCAGGCTCCAGGCACTGTCCATCCTGGGCCCTGGGACCGAGTGTGAGCAGGTGGCAGTGCCAGCCTGGCTAGGCAGGCCATGGAGAGGTGGGAGTTCGGGCAGGGTCTGAAGGACCAGCATTAAGGGACAGTTTCGGCCGGGAGGGGGCCTGTCCGAGCAGCTCTCCCCGGTGTGGGGAAGGGCCCCTGTCCGGCTTCTGCCTGTCCTTGGTGGGTGCCAAAGCTGGTGAGAGTGGAGGTGTTGGGCCTGGCCGGCCTCAGCACTCGGCCTCCGACACTGTGAAGAGGCCAGCGTCTGGCTGGCCCAGTCCAGCCACTGCTGCAGCCAGCTGGCTGAGGTTGCCGTTGGGGAAGTGCCGCGCCTCCCACAGGTTGAGGATCATGGCTGTGGGGCTGGGCTTGGCGGCAAAGAAGCTGAGATGGCTGTGGAGGGGAGGGGGGGCTGTCAGCAGCCTGGCCTGGCCCCAGCCGACACCTCCTGCCCCCCTGGCCCACCCCGGGGCAGGGCCTCCCCGAAGCCAAACACAATGACTGCCCCGGCCACTAGTAGATACGGCACCGGCCCCACAGGGCCTCCTGTCCACCTTACCCACCCCCACCCCTGGGCAGGACTGTCGGTGGCCTGAGCAGGCGCTCTCTGCCCCTCTCCCGCCCACCTGTCCAGGTGGAGTTTCTGGGCCAGAGTCCGCCAGTCGGCACCCCGGCTACAGGGTGGATCCAGGCTGGAAATGATCTTCTGCCGAATGAGGAAGGGGATCTTGAAGGCACTGGGGCCCACCAGGGCTGGGACCCCCCCTTCACTCTCCAGAGCCAGCAGCTCAGCAAACCTTGTGTCCTGGAGGTGGGAGGGAAAGAGGTGCCTGTTAGAACTTTCCCCAAGCCTGGGCCCACTGCCACCTCCTGCTGGGGGAGCTCCCAGACTTCCCCAGAGCATGGGGGCGGCATGAGCACTGGTACTTCCTGGGCACCTCCCATGTGCCAAGGCCCTGCTTACTGGGGCTCAGAGGTGCAGTGACCTGCCCAAAGCCACATAGCCAGTGAGCAGAGGAGCCCTCTGTGGCCTCCCTCCCTCTCCGCCCTTCTCCCCTCCAAGTCACTCTGCCTAGCCTCTGCTGACACTCAACACACACAGCTCTCTTCATGGCCTGAGTCCTCCCTGCCCAGCTCTCACTGCCAGAAATGCTCTTCCCCTTAATGCTGCAGCCAAACTGGCTCATTCTTTGGGGCCCAGTACAAAGCCCCTCCTCAGGGAAGCCCTCCAGGGTCTCCCCTCCTGCTGCTCCCATGTCCCCTGCACTCCCCTCCCCAAGTCCCATTTGCACCTGTGCCTCCCTGTCTCTGAGTCTGGGAGGAAGCTGCCAAGGGGTTTCTAGGAGGAGGTGGGCCTAGGGACAGGCGGGAGGGAGAGTGGGTGGCAGGGCAGGCAGGGCAGGAGCGTTTTGGGGGCTGGTGGGGAGTTGGTAGTGGGAGCAAGTCACGGCGGTGCTGCAGCCCCTCCCGTCCACCTTGGTGATGTTGAAGTTGATGTTGAAGCTCTGCCCATCGCCCTCCACCTGCCACACCCACAGCTTGCAGGCCAGGTCACTAGTGCTGGGGCTGACACGCTCCAGGGTGAAGGTGCAGTGCAGGTACTGCTGCGTGCCGTTCCAGATGTGATAAAAGGGGATCTCCTGATGGGGGTGCAGAGAGGAGGTGTCAGGTGAGCCCAAGCTCCGGGCCCCTTGTGCGCTGGCCATGGCCCTGGCCCTCACCTGGTAGCTGACGAGGAGCTTACTCTTCCACAGGGAGCTGGGCACGTCGTGGATGGACAGGCGCAGGTTGTGGTAACTGTCCTTGAAGTGCAGGACCCGTGGCTCCTGGATCAGCTGTCCGCCCAGCTGCTTCTCCAGCTGCACCACCTCCTGCAGTGCCCCAGGTGGTCAGCCCAGGCCCCTCCCCACTGCACCCAAGGCAGTCAGTCCACAGGGCCAGGCATAGCTCGGCCTCCCAGCGGCGGGCGGGTGGGGGGCAGGGGGGGCGTGAGATACCTTGAGTGCATCGTGGGTGTCATGCAGGCAGTAGACCCGGATGTTGTACTCGAGGGAGGTGCAGGCCACCGGCGCAAACAGAAGCAGCTTGAGGCGCTTGGCAGCAGCCACACTGAGGGCCTCTCCCACCAGGGCAAAGCGGCCCAGCTGCTCGGTGAAGACGTAGCAGGCACTGGCCTCCAGCTGGCAGTAGTAGAGGTGGGAGGGCGCCTCCTCGCCCAGGTGCAGCACATCCTGCGGGCAGGGGTCAGTGGGTCAGTTCGGTCCAGCCTCAGAGCCCTGGGGCCAGCTGTGGCTTCAAGAAGTGGCCGGAGACTGGGGAGGGGTGGGGGTGCGGCTCAGGACCACCCAGAGGTGGAAGGCCGGGTGGAGCGTGCAGTTAGCCCACATTCCCTTCTGGAACCCGGGTCGGTTCCCTGCTCACCTCCCAGCTGCCCTCGCACGACTGCTTTTTGAGGCGCAGGCTCCAGCTGTCAGGGCTGGGCTCCCCACAGTGGTCCATAGCCAGGATGACTGGCCGGGTGAGGAGGACGCCAGGGGGTCCGCAGCTAACGATGGGACTCAGCAGGGTCTGACAGCCAGCTAGGGGCAACCTCAAGTGGGGAAATATGGGTGGGGAGGGAAAGGTGTCAGTGGCCCATCCTGGGTCCCGAGGGCCAGGCCAAGGGCAGGGCAGCAGCGTCCCAGGGGCCAGGGGCTTGGGCTGCAGGACCACGTGGGGCTTAGGCGCAGCTCTTTCCCCCGCCGCCTCAGGCCAGGCACAACAGTGGGTGGGCAGGGGGCTTCCTGGGGACCGAAGGCAGCAGGCGGGTCCCTCCCACACCCGGCAGCAGGGCCCACGGCCACACCTCACGTCTTCCGGCTTGTGCAGCGTGAGGTAGATCTCATAGATCTTCCCTCGGGGTATGGCATCTGGGGGGATGAGGAGGCTGATTCCTGGAATGGCAGGAAGAGGGCCAGGGCTTACCCACTGCCAAAGCACCCAACACCCCACCACACGGCCCCTCCAGGAGCCTTCCTGTGAGGACTGACTGGTGCCAGCCCGGCCTGGGGACAGAGGGGCCTCAAAGACTGCCATGCTGACCAACCACCCCCACAGGCATGAAGCTGAGTCAGGGGCACCCCGTGAGCAACTGAGGGAACCCAGGTGGGGAAAGCATGCCTAGCTAGCTCAGGCACAGAAAACTTGGGGACAGAAGGTATGCTGTACCGACCTCCCTTGTCCCCTGAAAGGCACTGGGCGGGACCAGGGTATTCCTTGCTTAAAACCTTCCCTGCCCCCGGGATGAAGTCCAGCTCCCTGGCCTGGTATTGAAGGCCCTTTGCCTCTGCCCCCACTGCCTCTCTAGCCCAGCCAGTGCTACAAACTTGGTGGCTCTGGAACCACTGCCTGAGCCCCCACTGCCCTCCTGTCCTGCTCCAGCTCCCCTCTCCATCGCTTCTTCTACTCTCTGCCACGCCATGGTCCCTGCAGGTGGGGTGGGTCTTGAACAACCTATCTCTTGGGCTGGATGCCCTCTCGTCGGCTGACTGGCCTCTGTTCCAGCGTCTCGGAGGAGCAGGATCAGTGTGTGAGTGGAGAGTGGAGTGGTTCAACAGGGAGGGGGTGGGACAGGATCCGGCAAAGACGGGGGCCAGGGAGTCCCTCTAGAGGTGGTGAGCAGGGACTCCCCCAGACAGGGAGCCCTTTCACCAGGAGGGGCTCCCAGCTCAGGACAGGGGGAGGGAGAGGAATTCCATGACTTTACCCCACCAAGTCCAAAAGCAAATGCACACTCCCCAGTGGGCAGCGCAGAGCAGGGCTGGGCTGGGTATCACTGTTTCACCGGAGAGTGCAGAGTCACAGCCACTACTCCCTTCACTGGCCCGCACTGCCTCACGGTCCCAGCTGTAGTGTTGGTGACAATCCCAGACATCCTCGCAGGAAGGCTCTCCATGGGGAAGGTACACGCACTTACATCCTCATTCATCAACTCCTAATGCTGGGTACTCAGGACGGCGAAGGAAAACCACAGACCCCACTGTCATGAAGTTCTTAGCCCAGCAGGGGAGAAGGACAAGTCAACCACAGCACAGGATGCGGGGGAAGTGGCAGCCGCCCCCCTGCCTGGGGAGCGAAGAGCAAGGGCCGCCGGGCCCCACTGTTCGCCTGCGTCTCTGTAAGAGCTGACAGATGCCGTCTCACCTCGTCATCCCAACAGCTCCATGAGGGGTTCGTTATCATCCGTGTGGATGTGAGGCACAGACGGCAAGAGCTGTCAGGCCGGGACCCAAAAGAGAAGTCCCAGCTGAGCCGGTGGGAGGGGCAGGGGGTCAGTGCATGCAGAGGGCAGCACCGTGTGTCCGGGATGCTGAGTCCATGGTGGCTGCCGTGTGTGGGAGGATGTGTGTGAGGGAAGAGGCCGAAGCAGCTGGCCCGCAGGGGACAGGTCTTCTCTGTGGTATCATGTGGGCTTTGCAGGGGGCAGAGGGGAGCCCAGAAGGGGTTCGAGCACGAGAGGGTCATGATCAACTCTGGCTTCATTTGGTGAAGGTTTACAGCAAGGAACCAGGTAAGGGGTTTGGTGGCATGTGTCAGGAGAGACAGCAAGGGAGGACGAGAGCAGGAGGCGGCAGGAGCTATTGAGGAGGAACTGGCGTGGGACTGAAGCTGGCGGGGGGCAAGAGAGGATGAGCAGCAGGTCAAGGTGACCCCAAGTTTCCGGCTTGAGCCACTAGACGATCCGTGAACTGGGGGAAGCCAGGAACGGGGAGGCTCTGGGGGAGGGTGGGAGACGGTTCTGTTTTAGGCACCAGGAGTCTGAGGTGCTGTGAGACATCCAGATGGAGCTGGCCAGGAGGCAGCTGGGTGTACAGTTCTGTCGCCCGGGAGAACTGCGGGCTAAGGATGGGGGAGTGGGAGTTATCTGCACAGACACGGCGATTAAAGTCATGGAGTGGGCGAGGCCGCTCCGGGAGAAGGGCGCCGGGAGGGAGCTCGGAGGCACACCTACATTTATGGAACAGGCAGCTGGAGAGGGCAAGCAAACCAGGAGCACATGGGGTCATCTAAGCTGAGGGACTTGAGAATTTCAGGTGGCAGTGGCCAGCCATGTCAGAGGCTGCAGCCACTTCTTGCAAGGCAGCCATGGAAAGAGCTCGTCAGAGGGTTTCTGTGCTGGGGTGGGTGGAAGCCAGGATGCAGTGGGGACTCCAGGATGGCCTCTGCCCAGGCCTGTGCTGATCTGTTTGCCCTTGGTTGTCTCCCTGCTCAGTTGCAAGCTCCTTAGGGCCGGGGCTTGCCCTACCTCTGGGCCCAGGGCCCCACATGGAGACTGGCACAAGTAGGCTGCTTGGCTGTGTAAATGAATGGACAATTGTGCCCACAGGCAACAAGAGGAAGACAGCTCTGGCCATGGCCTCGGTGCCAGCCAAGACTGGGTTCTCCCCAAAACTCCACCCCTTTTCCTTGCTGATCTGTCACGGGACACTGAGGGGCACGAGAGGAACATCTAGCTGTCCCGTCCTCCTCCAGGAGGGAAGTGGAGACGGAGGAGGGAAGTGGAGCTCTCAGAGCCCCCTGGGGTCCTTCCTACCTGTATTAGGGATCATCAGCCGGCCCCCGAGGAAGTTGAAGGTCCCATAGGTCATGTTGCTGGTGCCTCGGGGCAGGGAGCGGAAGTAGTTCTGGGTGGAGAGGCGGGAGACGAACTCCTCGGCCTCAGAGGTGGGAGAGCTGTGGTGCAGTGTGTGGCGGCCACCACCCAGGGGGCTGAGCAGGTGCCCATTGGTGAGCTGGAACTTGGGGCTGGGCCCGTCCTGCCGGGGACAGAGACTGCCCTGGTAGGTGGTGGTGGTGGTGCTGAGGTCCGGCTGGATGGTGAGCAGATGGGGGTTGTCTGCAGGATGAAGACAGACTCAGGCAGTGGCACCTAGGGCATCCCTGCCCCAGCAGCTCTTGGCGTGGGAGCTAGGGCAGGAGTTCTGGGGGCACGGGGCCCCTCACCTGCTTTGCTGGGCTTGATGCTGACGGGCTGGAAGCCTGAGGTGAGAATGGACGAGTCAGCCACATCCGAGTCCAGCCCCTCCTTCTTCCGGCAATAAACGAGGATGAGGACAAGCAGCAGCAGGACCAGGCAGACAGCCACGGCGATGAGGCCCACATAGAGGGCCACGTCCTCAGGGCCAGAAGCAGCTGCGGGAGACAGCACGGCCTTGGTGGGGGCAGGGGTGTAGGCGTCTGGGAAGGAGACGTCAGTGGTCTGCACCCCAGGAGGATGAGCTCTGCACCCCGGGGCATCTGCACTAGCTAGGGAGCAGACGCTCGTGGCAGGGGGCATGGAGTCCGTGCATGTGCATCCCAGCCCTGTATTTGCCATTACTGTGCTGTGTGACTCTGAGCAAATCACATTCCTCATGGGCTTGAGATCCCGGCTGAGTCTGCTGCCTGGATGGAGGAGGGGAAGAGCTACTTCCCCAGGGCGGATGACCTGGTGCCTGGCTGCTAGGTTGAACCTGCTGCCTGCTCTTCTGGGACAAGGGCAGCTTGGGCTGGGGGTGAACTCCTGGGATCCCCAGAGCAGGGGGTCTGCCTCCTGCATGGTTCCAGGTCAGTGCCTAGACTAGGAGCAGGGGTTTGGGGGCCCTTCTCTCCATCTGCCTCCCTAAGGCCTGGGGCAGGTCTGGGGAGGGGATGATTGACTGCTTGGAGGAAGCTATATTGATTTTAGAAGGGTTTTGCATAAATGGAAGAAATGTCCATCAGAAAGGAATTGACACAGATAATGAGGTTTTTAATTGAAAGAATGGGGGAGGGTATGTTCTAGAGGAAAAAAAATCCAACAGAGATCTTTAATTGTTAGTTATGGCCTTGTAATTAACAGCCCTCACAAGCCCGGCATCCCCACAGGACCTGTATGTGTACTTGGGGGACGAGGCAGATGTGAAGCTGTGGTGTTGGGCGAGCGTGGGCAGATGGGAAGCTGTGGTGTTGGGCGAGGGTGGGCAGATGTGAAGCTGTGGTGTTTGGGCGAGGGTGGGCAATGGGTGTGCATGAATCAAGGTTCAAATCTGTACATGTCTCAGGAGGCATGGGAGGTGGCGGGGCGTCCCTGGGCCCATGTGCAGGTATGCTGAGGATGAGGGGGATCTCCGTGGGTCCTGAGCCTGGAGAGGCTACAGCCTTTGGCAGGAGAATAGCTCCCTCAGCCCCCACCTCCCCAGGGCTGGGCAGGGCCAATCCAGGCAAACAGAAGAGGGCCCCAGGGCAGAGAGCACTCACTGTGTACACAGAGGTCACTGGTACAGTTGCGGGTGTCCAGGTCAGCGCCCTGGCACTCCTCCCCTCCGTTGCGGGGTGCTGGGTCAGAGCACTCACGGCTCCGCCAGTGGGTGCAGTCCAGCCCACAGGCCGACCACTTGCTCCACGGGCTCCAGCTGCCATCCACTAGACGAGAGACAAACAAGCAGAGAGGAGACGGTGCGGTCAGCCTGGGAGCCCGCCCCGGCAGTCTGCCAGTGTGGCCCCTCTGGGCATCCAGGCCAGGCAGTGCAAGGCAGCCTGGATTTGGGTGCAAAGCCAAGGCCAGGCCCACGATGCACGCCCTCTAGTGTCCAGCTGGCCTTGATGACGCATGCTAATGACAGGGAGGCGCGGATGACGCCAGGGGCTGCTTGGCTCTCTCCACACCAGGGAGGCTGTCCTGGCCCCGGGGCTCTCTCGTCACACGTTGACCCTTCTGAACCCAGGGACAAGTGGACTCTGCAGCCCTGGGCTGAGCCCTAGACCCTGTCAAACTGTACCTCACACCCTGTGACTTACACCCTATGTTGAGCCCTGACACTGGACAGATCGAGCCCTGACTCCAACCATACACCGCACCCCGATCCCCGCCTCAGACTGAGCCTGGCCCTGCGTGGCGGGTGGGATGGAGCCATGGGGGGGCAGGCTGGTGGGCGCGATGGAGCCAGGGCACGGAGATGGCGTGGTGAGGAACGATGCGGGAGGCGGCGGCCGCTGGTACCTGGGCACAGGGTGGCGCAGGCTGTTTTCTGGACATTCTGCCCCTCACAGAAAGCGCCCCCGTTGAGAGGCGCCGGGTTGGTGCAGCTCCGGCTCCGTTTCTGCCAGCCGCGCCCACAGCTGGCGCTGCAGACGGACCACTCGGTCCACGTCGACCACCCACCGTTCACTGGCCGGACAGAGAAGGACTGGGGTCAGGGAGCGGGGGCGTCCTCAGATACACTGGCCCAGGGGACGGGGCGTGAGGGCAGAGGGGCTGTGAGCTGGACACGGGTGGGCTGTGGCTGAGCTGGGAAAGAAGGCCTGGGGGAGGCCACGCTCGTGCCTGCTGGCCCCCGGGCCCTGCAGCACGCACGCCACAGTCTTCCCTTCTCCCAGGGGTCACTCGGGGTAGCCAGGCTGAACCGCGGCTCACACACTCCTGCAGCCCAGACCCCAGCCTCTCCTGGGATGACTCCCGCACCCTCCCTCTGCTGGCTCCTGGGGGTGCCTGGACTGTGTGGCTTCTGATTCCTGCCCTGGAGACTCAGGAGTGGGGACAGCCTGTCACCTTTCCTAGGTTCCCATTCTGTCCCTCCTGTCCCTCCTCTCCTTCTGCACAATGCCCGCTGCCCACAGAGGACCTCCGGTCTGTCCCACTCCTTTGCCCAGACCTGCCCCTGGGCCCCCAGCAGTCACAGCGAGCCCTTTGCTAATCCTGCCTAGTCAGGCACGGTCTGGTCTGCCTGGCCTTGGCCTCATGGCCTCTCTTCACCCCACCAGCCACATGTCACTGCCCAGGGGCACCGCAGTGCCTCTCCCTGTGACCAGGGAGCCCCGGGGCCCACCGTAGACGATGACAGCAGCAGAGGCGCTGCGGCGACGTGCCACGATGTTCTTGGCCACGCAGGTGTAGTTGGCCGTGTCAGCAAGGCGGGCCTGTCGCACCACCAGGCTGTGCTCCCGTGTGATGTATACATTGGGGTCCAGGGATGGGTCCACCAGGTCCTCGTTCCGGAGCCACTCCACCTAGGGGAGGGAGCCCTGCCATGTACTGCCAGCCCATGCTGGCCCTGCCCAGAGTGGCCCCTGCCAGGGTGACCAGGCAGGAGCCCAGGTCTAGAAGTGGGCACTAGAGGAGCCCTCACCTCGGCTGGAGGGATGCCCTCCGGCGGACGGCAGGGCAGCACGATGCCCTGCTCCAGGGACACCTCCTTGGCCAGCGGCTCCTGCTCGAAGTTCTTGCGCAAATCTAGAAGAGGAATGAGAGTGTCCTTCTGCCTGAGGGCCTCGCACAGGCTCAGCCTGGCTGGCTGTGTCCCTTGTCCTGCAGGGGCCATGGCGCATGGCAGAGGAAGTGCCAGGTGCCCAGGGGGACATGGGGTGGCTGGGCCGTGTCCACAGGCACTTTCTCCATTCATCCAGGCAGGGCTGTGAGGTTTTCTGACTGGACCCCCTCTTCCAGGAAGCCTACTGTCCCCTCTCCTGGTGACACCCTCCCGCCACGTGCCCTCCCCCAGGGCCCAGCCCTAGACTCACAGGCTATGCGGATGTAGGCCTTCTGACTCTTGGTGGTGCCCGAGGAGCTCCATGCCACACACTGGCACCAGTATTCCTCCAGCCCGAACACCTTCTCCACCTGCTGCCTTGAGACATTAATGCGGACCTCCATGGTGGGCAGCCCTGGGGGCGGGAGAGGCAGGTAGTCAGAGCCCCAGGGCCACCCTGAACCTCTGTGTGTGGGTCCCTGCGCCACCCTCAGCCACTCTCGCTGACTGGCAAGGGAGTGGACTTTGAAGGCAACGCCCAGCCCGGAGGAAACTCCAGGGGGCCCAAGGGCCGCTTGATTTCTATCTCCTGAAGGCCGGGCAGGCCGTCCATTCATTATACTTTGTTACCTGAGGCCTGACTCCCCGGAGTCACTTACAGAAATGTCCGTAAAGGGGCTGCCGTAGAGCTCTGGGCCAGAGGGTCTGGCCTCCAAAGACTCCAGGCAGAAGGGGTGGGGCAGACAGGCTGAGCTCTGCACCTCTGTGGGTAAAAGAGGTGAGGAAGGATCTGGCCCCCTCCCTCAGGGGCTAGCAGATAGATCCTGACATGTGATAATATAATAACAGTCATTAACAATATAATTGCAGTGATTATGTAGTATGATGCTAGCGCCCTGGGACTTAGGGTTTCCCACGTGCCGGGATGGGGATGTTGTCTTAATCCACTCCCTTGGACAGAAGCACAGAGGGAAGTGACTTGCCATGGGGACCCGGGACTGTCTGCATCTGAAGGGTAAGCTGGGGTGCCTATGCACTAGGGAGAAACTTTGGAAGAGGGTGAGAGGGCAGCCAGCAGAGGGGGAGCTGGCGGTCCAGGACCCGCTCTGCCTAACTAGGGTGAGCTGGGGGGACTCGGCTCCAGGCTGGACTCAGCCCCCCGCCTTCTGCCATACCTGGCCCGAGGCAGGCTCAGGACCCTCTGACAACTCAGGAGCGGGGGCAGCAACCCTCCTCCTGCCCCGTCTGTAGCCCAAACCAGCATCCCCAGCAGTGAGAAAAGACTGTTTGTTTCCAATTTCTCCTCCTCCTGACCCCAATTTCCCTCGGGTCATTGGCTTATCAGAAAGGGAGAGAGAGGCCGGCAGCCAATGTGTTTCCATTGTTAACAGCGAAATTCAATTAGGGCTGCATTGCGGGAAGAGCAGGCCGCCCAGCTGAGCCTGCAGGCTAGGAGGCTGTTTCCCTCTTAATTTCTCTAACATGACTTTCTCTGACACTGCTTCCCAGACCCCTCCTCACAAGCCTCTGGGCTCTCACACTGGGTGTCCAGATTTTTCTGTCTCTTTGTCCCTGTTGCTGGCCAGCTGTCGTAGGAGATGGCAGGGCTGTCACCTCTGGTGAGATCATGGTAGCTGGGCCGCTTCCCTCCGTTCTGGGCACCACCTGCCCCGTTCTCTAAGACACCCAATGTGGACACTCTCAGGGAGTGGGGTGGGCAGGCTGAGAACAAGGGGGTGGCTCACAGGGTCCTCGTGTAGGAGAGGGGCCTTGGGCACTAGCTATCTTTCAAGATGACTTAGGGCATCTGATAAGGAGATCTGGGGAGGGGCCCTCTACTCCCTTCCTCCTCTCTGCCTTGGGGGTTAGGGGTGGGAGACTTCCAGAACATTCTGAACTGTGTACTTTTTCTCCCTTGGGTGGACAGGTCTATTAATGGTTCCTCCATCCCCCATGGTGCTGTGGGGAGCCCGGCCCTCCTTCAGGAGCCTCACCCATGGCCCAGGCGGCTCAGCTTGGGAGAACAGCACTAAATGTAAGCCCTCCCTTTTCCTCTCCCTTTGTCTTCCCTCCCCTTCTGTCCTGTCACCTCCTCTCCTCCCTCTCACTTGCATGAGTGAGGGCCAAGTGTGTCCTCAATGTGCCAGCTCCAGGCAGTGCCTTGGTGAGGGGTGCCCTTCAGCCCCACAAGCTCCTGGAGGGCAGTGCCTGAGGCGGGGGCTGCAGACCCGGCCCTACCCCATCTTTGATGTGAGGGCTGTGCGCTCCCCTCTTGTGGATCATCAGGCAGCCTGGTTCCTGGGAGCAGTGTCTGGGCACAGCTGTGTCTGTACCTGCCCAGTAAGTGCGAGCAGGTGCCAGCCTTGGGGAGGGACCCCGGGCCAGTGGGCCTGGGCAGGTGTGTGTGTGAACCTGGGCTGCCCAGGGTTGCTAGCTGGGGTTCTGAGGCCAAGCTGGCACTTCGGTTCTCACCTTCTCAGCGATCTGCTTCTAAACAATCTAATAACCAATCAGTTTGTTTAACACAAAATAAATTATACTCCCAGACTGGACTCCAGTGCTTGGTTTTGCAAATTTCAGGCTTTTTTTAGTGTCAGCAGGTTTGGGTTCCAGCACTTCAGGCCTTGGTCCCTGCCCCCTGGCCTTCTGGCTGAGGAATGAGGGCAAACGAGAGGGAAGTAGGTGCTCTCCTGGGTGTCCATCCGGCCACCCCCAGCCCCACACGCAAATGAGTGGGCTGCAGAGCTGGGTGGGCCTCCGACCCTGCCCTACCTGTCTGACCACAGAACGTTTCTGGTTTGGGGTCTTTGGTCTTTGGCCGTGTGGCGCCACTGCCATGGTATCTGTCTGTGGGTAAGGAAAGCCTTTTTCTTCACCTCAAAGCACTTGGTGGCTTTGGGTTGAGAAATCGATGAGATCCATGAACATTCAGATGTTCCGGCCACGGGAGGCTGGAGTCGGATGCTCGGGGCAGAAGAGGACCCTAGCGGTTACGGGTGGGACGTGTCCCAAGCTCTGCCTCTCTGCCCGGCAGGAAGAGAACAGGGTCACAGGAGCCTGCTGGGGAGTGTGGGCCAGGGGCTCAAGGTGTGTGTGCTGGCCTGGGCCCGCGACTGCTCATTCAGGCAAGGGCCTGGGTTCCTGCCAATCCACGGATCTGAGCCCTCATAATGGCAGGGGTGTTTCAGACAGAGGGGTGTGTGGGGGAAGGGGGTGCTGGGAGCAGCAGGGGGCTGGACTGGAGCTTCCAGGCTGCAGGAGAGCAGCTCTCTGGCTGTGCCTTCCCTGGGGGAACTGCCACAGCAGTAGGAACTTATGCTGAAGGGACGCTGGGCCCCGGGTGTGGGGTAGGGAGAAAGGAAAGGCCCCGTGCTGGGTCCTGACTGGGCATGTGAGATCTCACAGCTTTCCCCGACCAATCTGCAAGGGGCAGGATGGGGGGATCTCCTCACCCCCATTTTACAGATGAAGAAACTGAGCCCAGGGAGGGGAGGGACTTGCCTGCGGTTCTCCTGCAGACCCTCCCACCAAGACAAGGTGGGCCCTGCTGCTGGGCAGGGAGGCCTCTGGCACCTCGGCTGGGGCCGGGAGAGGCTCTGGTCCTGGGAGGTGCTGGTGCTTAGAGTTCTGTTGGGCTACATTGGCTGCCAACCCTCTCCATCTCCCTCTGAGGGTAGGAGGTGGAGCTGGATCACTGCCCTGAGAGTGTAACTCCTTGTACCCAACCCAAGGCGTGGCACAGAGCAGGTGCTCAGCGAACACCTGCTGAGAAGTTGTTCTCAGACCACAGGTGAGAAGCTGCAGTCAGGCCAGGGTGCTGAGACGACACTTTGGGGCGGGGAGGCAGCCCCTGCTGACCCTCATGGAGGGGTGCGGTGTGACTGCTGCAGACGAGAAGGCCTGGTTGGGGCCCCAGCAGGGCTCTGGATGAGTAAGAACCAAGGCCTCAGTCTCAACCATAAAATGACAAGCTGGTTCTGGGGCTAAATGGCGCTGCCTCAATCCAGAGCTCTTCAACTCACCTCAGATCACTGCCAGAGCTTCCAAACCGTTCTCCCTGGCTGGGGCCTTGCCCTCCTCCGGTCTCCCTGTGCCCAGTGCAAGTCTGACCGCAGCCCACTCTGGTGTCTCAACCTCCAGGGGCCCCTTAGCGCAGTCTCCCGACCACTGCTGCCTGCCCTGGGGTTCACTCTCGCTCCATACCCGAGCCACCTGAGGCTGTTCTGAGCCTCTGTACCTTCCATTCTATGGGCCTGGGAGATGCCCTTTCCAGGTGGTTTTGAGACCTGAGCTTGGATGTTCCTCCTCCTCTGGGACTCCTTCCTGGGCCACCTCTCTAGGCCCAAGGTCCCCGGCCTGCCCTTGGCATCAGTGTGAGTCCTGGGTGACACCTACTTGTCCCAGCTGCACTGTGGCTTGAGCCTCACGGCAATGGCCTGTGTGTCCCACACGGGCTGTGCCTCAACAGGGTATGTGTGCTGTGTGTCTCAGGATGGCTGAGGCCTTGGTGGGAGGGGGCTCAGGACTACCCCTGAGGTGTCATTATGCGTGGGGTGCTCCACAAAGCACCAAGGGAGACGAAACTGAAACAGGCTCTAATGAGTGAGGAGGAGGAGGAGGAGGGGAAGGAGGGGAGAAGGGGGTAGAGAAGGAGGAGGAGAGGGGGAGGAGGGGAGGGAGGGGGAAAAGGGGGAGGAGGGGGAGGAGGAGAGGCTGTTGTTCACTCCTGCCTCTCTCTCTGCCAGTCCTTTCTGGGGGAGTTGTGGAACCCAGACAAGGGCTGTCTGCCCACGTCCCCAGTGCCACTTAAGGCCAGGGCTAGGGGTGGGGAATGTGGTGTCTCATGGAAGAGGTGCTTCCTGGGTCTGCTCGCTGCCTCTAGAACCCCTCTCCCTGTGCCCCCAGCTGAGTCTGGCTGGCTCCCTCTGCTCAGTGTCTCCAGGCCTGCCGCTTCCATCAGCCCCCACCCTGGCCCCTGAATCACATATAGCTCTGGCCATGTCACTCTGCAGCTTGAGATCCCCTAAGACAGTGGCATCAGTTTGGTCCCCTGCACACCCTCACCCTCACTGCTGACCCTACCAGCACGCCGGCGTCTGCCTCCAGGCTTTCCTGGGCTGTGTCCCCTGCCTGGGATGCACTTCCCCCTTCTTCACTCCCTAACCAGTTCTTATGCCTCTCTCAGTGTACACATCACCTCCCTTGAGAGGCCTCTCCTCTTGCTGAGAGGTCACTCCGCTGTCTGCCTCTCTGTGGGGGCTTGGGTTCCGAGGGTGGCGGGCTGTCCCCAGCACGGAAGTGGGTGCTCACAGGTGTGAGTGAATGCCTGACTGATCGAATGAATCGACGCACAAAGAAAACAATCACTGAAGGTGAGGTCTGGGAGCTCCTTGGTCATCAGGGACCCACTCTCGCCCCCTCCTTCTCCCCAAACCGCTGAGGGGTGTGGCCTCTGGGGAAGGCCTCCGGGGTCCCAGGTGGGGAATCCTGGGGGCAGCTGCAGGCTCCTCTGGACTGGCAGAGACTCGCCTCCCCTGGATTGGCCCTGCCCGGCCCCCGGTGCTGCTCACCGCTGCTCCCATCCGTGCTGCGCTCGATCACGTGGTCCACCTGGCGCACCCACTCCCCATTGCACTTGAAGAAGATCTGCGTGGTGGGCACAGCCTTGCACACCAGCAGCACTGGCTTGTTCTTGACGATGTACACGTCCTCGGGCTCCACCAGGAAGTGGGGAAGCAGGTCCGGGTTGGCACCAGGCACTGGGTTGGCCACGGTGGCACTCTGCTGGGCACCTGTGGCAGGGCAGAGGGGGAAGGTGAGCCAGGGGCCAGGCTGGGCAGGGCAGAGGCAGTGGCTCAGCAAACGATCCCACTGTGGGTTGGGGCAGATGGGAGGAGAGTGAGTCCAGGCTCTGCCATGTCCCAGCTGGGCAATCTCAGGCCAATGACCATCCCCCGCCCGGGCCTCCATGTCCTCCTCTGTAAAAGCGGGGAAGGAGCAGCCCATGCCATCCTTAAGACCGCGGTGAGGTGAAGTGAGACCCGGGTAGAGTCCCAGCACGGAGGTGGCCTGGCGACTGCCTTCCTAGAAGTCCAGGGATCTGGCCAGGCAGGTCCCTGCCCGGGAGGTCCAGGGCAAGGCTGGCCAAAGTGGGAAGGTCCCTGGCCAGGCAGGTGAGCTGCCTGGGGTGAGGGAGGGAGCAGCCCTGGCCAGTGGCCGCCTCTGGGGCCCTGCTTCCTGGTTGGCCCCATCCCTGGCCCTGCACATAGTAGGTGCTCAGAAATAACGTGTGTGGGGGGGGGCACGGGCAAGGCGAGAGCTGGGAGTCTGTCTGGGAATCTGAGGTACCTAGGCCACCTCCTTCAAGGAGACCTGAATATATGGGTTTCCTTCTAATTTTAACTGAAAACCACAACCATCCCACAAGTCATTTGTTGCTAATTACACAGGTAATTGGCTCTGAGGCGCTGGCAGAGGTAAAACCCCCAGAGTAGTCTGATCCCTGCCCAACCAGCAGGTCCCCTAAGAGGATGAGGTGGGGGTCACCCTCAGCTCCCACACCCCCCAGCTGCCGTTTGAACAGGCCCTCAGCCAGCCTGGCCTCCCCTGGGGCTGCAGTGATCCCCCCGACCAATGCGCACTCACAATTGCAGTCCCTGCGCATAGAGGGAAACCCTGGGTTTCCAGACCATCTATTCTGCTCCTCTTAGTGGTGACCTTGAGGAGCGAGCGGCTTGCTGTCTGTGAAATGGAGATGACAGCTGCCTGTGCGGAAGTCCGCAGGCCCCTCACATTTTTGGCCTCTGGGCTCCTCCACCCTCCCCATGGGTGGTCCAAAACCCACCGAGGGCTTCAGACTGGGAGGCCTGGGCCCACCCTACCCACCAAGGGGCACATACACCTGGCCCACTGCCCCTCTCGCTCCTGCTTGCACAGGGACCCTCTCCCCACGGTGGGAGTCCGCCCTTCACCAGGACCCTGGTTTCACGGGGGAAGGTGTGTGCACCGGCTCCTGCAGGCGCCCTGGACAGCGGGCTCGGACCGAGGGTTCAGGGGCCTCTGCAACTTCAGGCAGGTCCACCCCATCCTGAACCTGTTTCCTCATCTGCAAAATGGGGCATGATGCCCAATTCTTAAGGTTGTTGTGAGGATGAAATGAAACAGGCGTGAGGCACTCAGCACAGTGCTCAGGGATCGGGGGCTGCTGTCCATACCCCCATGGTTCTATGTGTTCCACAGCAAAGGGCTGCACCCCCTCAGCTAGGGTCATCCTCACAGCAATCTCATAGGGGGTGACAGCTAATAAGGAAACTGAGGCACAGAGCTGGCAGGTGCCTTAGGGATGGCAGAGGGAGGCTGGCTGAGCTGAGGGGCGCAACAGCTGTGTCTTTGTGAGCTCGGGGCAGATGGGTATGGAGGGCATTTGGGACACAACCCTGCGGACAGTTTGTCAGCCGCTGGGTCACCGGCCCTCCCTGGGCGCCTGCCCCTCCTCTCACCCTCTGGCCTCCCTGCCTGCCTCCTGCCCACCTGCCAGACTCCCGCCTCTCCCCAGCTTGGCTTTTTCCCTTGTGTGCCCTCCCACTGGCAACCGCCCCCCGCATGTTCCGCAGCTCTGTTATGGACACCAAGCCCTCATTCACAAGCGGGGTCACACTTGCAGTTCACATTTCGTGAAAATGAAGGTCATCAGGCCCAGACCCACCCCGCCCTGAACCACCTCTGCTGGGGTCTGTCATAGGCCTGGGAAGTGGCGGAATGCAGGCGATGCTGGGGGGTGGGACCTAGACACCTTACAGACGGGGAACCTGAGGCCCGAGGGGGGTCCCTTACCCCACAGCCTCCAGCTCAGACACTGGGCTCATCAAGTGTACAGTCACCTGTGTGCTCGCCATGGTCACTTGGCAGCCACCGGCCAGCCCTGACGCAGGGGTGGGACCCAGGGGTGGGCTCAGGGAGAGCAGGGCTGAGTTGGGCTCCCACAGGGTCCTCCCACCGTCTGGAGAATGAATGGAAGGAGGTGGTCTTGGGAGGCTGGGGAGTGTGAACCCTGTAGTGGGGGTGTGGGATGGGTGCTGCTGGCCCAAGCGCCGCTCGAGACATGCACCCAGGCAAGCCGTGGCATTTGGGAGGACCCTAGGCCGTGCAGAGGACAGGCCAAGCTGGATGCCAGAGCAAGCCCTGCAGGTGTTGGGGAGCAGGCAGGTGTCACCAAGACCCCCCAGTGGCAGGTTCCGGGCTTGCCTGTGCCATGTCCCTTAACAGGTAGACAACGCGCTGGCCTGTGCCTGCCTCTTGGCGGGGGAGCTGGGTGGGCAGGGGTCCCTGGTTGGGTGTGTGGGGGCAGGGAGGGGGTGCGCGGCCCTCCAGCCTGCCTATCGATCAGTACGCCAAGCACTGCTCGCGTCAGCCGCCCGGTGAACCCAGCACAATCCCTCATGTCTGCATTTAACTGCTAATGAAAAATAAATGTACTGTGACCAATAAGGGGCATAGCTCACTTCTCCAGGGCCTCTGTCACGCCACGCTGGCCCCGGGGGCCATTTATCCGGTGGACCCCGGGGGCACCCTCCAGGCTGCAGCTATGCCCTCTAGCAAGGACATTCTAGCGGCTATGCCCTCTAGCAAGGGCATGGGTGGGGTAAATTCGGGTGCTACTGGATGTCCTCTGGGGGCTACAGGAATCTTCCTGGGCAGTCACGGCTGGCTTTCCCTGCCTCTGGCCCCCGAGCTCACTGTGTGACTTCTATCCTTGCCATCAGTACCTGAGATCTGTCTGTCCCCCCTCGGTGTCCCAGTCAGGGCTCTCACCTGAATGAAGGCACAGCCAAGCCTCTGGCCTCCCCCACTGCACAGCCCAGGCTACTAGCGTGAGCTTCCTTTCCCTTTCCATGTAAGGAAATTTCCCTTTCCATCAAAGACAATGCCAGGCAGTGCATGCTCAGTCCCAAGGACCTAGGATCCTTTCAACAGGGCCTGAGAGCTGGCTAGTTTGCTGTAGTCCCACCACTCCCTGGATCTGTTTCTCCCATTTCCATTGTTCATCTGGCTCCCACGGGTGTTTCAGAATGGGGCCAAGTGCCTTTGACTGACATCACTGAGCCTCACGTTCTGGCCCCAGTCAGTGCTCCAGCCCTTTTCTGCAGAGACACCCATGGATCCCTCCGAGGCAGGAGCTTCCCACCTCCAGGTCTCTGCCTGAAACTCCTTTCCTTCCTCTTTGGCTAGTGCTTTCCTACCTTCTCTCCAGGGCTCACCTCCAATGTCACCCCCTCTGGAAAGAGGGTTCCCCTACCTCAACTCTCCTGGGAAACCACACATGCCGTCTCACCCTCCCTGCATCTAGGGCCCGTCCTCACTGGTGCTGGAGCTGCTGTCACAGGAGAAGCAGGCAGGAGGCTTTGTCCCCACCCCCAGACTGTGCATCCTCGGGTCCGTGCCATGCAGCACGAGGCTGCTTAATGCGGGCGTTAGCAACTGGGGCCTCAGGGTGGGGTGCCTACCGCTGCTGCCTCTGGGGCCACTGAGGGACGGGCACGCGAGAACACTGCCAGGGCAGACACGCCTTGGTTGCAGTGGCTCGTGGGCCTGCAGGAGAGCAGGCAGGTACGGGCCCACCAGCTTCACGGGCCCTGCCACTTCCCAAACCCCACTCACCCCTAGTTTCCCAGAGGCTCCTTCCGCCATGTCAAAGCTTTCCCACTGGCACAGGACGTGACCTGGCCCGGCTGCCTGCTTGGAATTAAGTTAGAAGACCTCATTCACTGACTAGCAGATTCCTGACGGGCGCTTGGTCACCAGGAACTATAGGACTTGGTCAGACGGGGCTGGGTGGATGGCTCAAGCCCTGAAGTGGGAACCCCATTTGCAGTGAGCCCCAGGGGCCCGCTCTCTCTCAGGAGGGAACTGGCTGTCCACGTCAGCTGGAGCTGGTGCCCCTGCTCGGCAAGGGTGGGAGCAGCAAACCGGGCAACCCCCACACCCCACATTTTCTCAGGAATAGCAAGGAGGAGGGGCAAGGTGTGTGTGTGTGCGCATGTGTGTGTGTGTGCGTGTGTGTGTGTGTGTGTAGGGAGGCTGGGGGCCAACTGGGGTGGCAGCTACAGAAAGGAGGGGAAGCAGATGAGGCCCCAGGGCCGGTGGCAATGGGAGGCAAGAGACCCCTGGGCAAGGAGCCTTGGACTGAACTGAGCCTGGGACGGATGCCACCTTCTCCCATGACCTGAAACATACTCATTCACAAATACTTATTGAGTGCCTGCTGCGTGCCAGGGACTGTTCCGGCGCCGGGACCCAGCGCAAGCAAGACAACACAGCCCCGCCCTCTGAAGCTTGCTTTCGAGTTGGGGACAAAGCAAAACAAAACCCAAGTGCAGCAGAGAAGGTAGAAGGGGCGGACTTTCAGAAAGGGGCGGGTGAGAGGGCTCTCGAGGGAGCGGGGCTCAGGCAGGTGCCATCTGAGGAGCGCCCTGAACGCCAAGGCCAGGCTGCAGAATGTGCTTGGAAAAGGGAACAGGGGAGGCCCTGAGGCAGGAGGCAGCTGGGCTTGTTTGAGGACAGCGGGGAGGCCAGTGTGGCCTGGGCAGAGGGAGTGAGGGCGAGACGCGTTCGGTCAGAGAGAAAGCAGGGGCTGGACCCCAGGGGCCTTTAGGGTCGAGTCAGGAGTTGGGATTTCATTGCCAGGGCCACGGGAAGCCTTTGGGGGTCGTGCGCAGGGGCGTGGTGCGCTCTCCCTGCGTGAGGATTGGGAGGGGAGGGGTGGCACTGGGCAGAGGGAAGGTGGGGAGGCTGCTGTGGGCATCCAGTGGCGTGGACTGTGGTGGACCTGCTCCACCTAATCCACCAGGGAAATGTCAGCAAAGTTGTTGCCTCCTCCTGGAGGCCTTTCTGGATCCACACTCTTTGTCACTCACCCAAGCACCCACTCCATCCCCTGAGCCTCCATCTGAGTTAATGCCACTTCAGGACCAGGGTGAGTTTGTATGCCGCTTCCCTTGTTAGACCATAAACTCCCTGGGGGCAGGAGCGCGGGTCTCACCAGGATGCTGATGGAATGTTTGTTGAGTGACTGAATGACCACTGCTTTTTCCCTCTAGAATTTGAGATCTGCCCAGGGTGGCCCCTTCACTTCTGGTCTGTGGAGAGACTCAGAGAGAGGGCAGAGCAGCCCACAGGCGGAGTGGTGGGCAGGGGGAAGCCTCTGGCTCCAGGCTGCCCCCAGCCACCCGCTGGCACGTGCTGCTCTTGGAGGCTGAGCCCCTTTCCTCACCTGCAGTCTGGGAGATAAGACTCGCCCAGAACTCTGAGGCCCAAGGTGGGTGTGAAAGTGCTTTCAAATGTTTTATTTTTAAAAGCACCAGAAAATATAAGATGTGATTAATCAAGCTATTAATGAACCCATATATACTGAGCAAGGCCTCCGTCCCTGGGGGCAGGGGAGGGGTGGGGACAGGGCATCACTCAGCCTCACTCAGCTGGGAGAGGTGGGTGCTGCTTCCCCAGGGTGGCCGCCGCCATTCCTTCCATCCTCCCAGCGGCCTGGTGGTGGGCGCCATCCGTCCCACAGGCCACATGGCGCAGTTGAGGAACACAGCGAGGGTCCAGGGTGGCAGCCCCTTCCTCTATTTCCCTGAAAGCTGTTCTGGATGTGAAACGGAGTGGAGGAGGAGGCTGGGGCACAGGAGCCGGCATTGCAACCCTGAGCCCTGGATGCTGGTGCCCAGCAGGCCTTGGGGAGCCCCTGGGCAGCCTCCCCATGGAGGTTTGCCCCCAGTAGGTCCACCAGGGCCTGGGGTCCCCGCTCTGCAGGTGCTCGGATGTCCGGGCATGGGGAGTGCCACAGGATGACGCGCCACTCGTGCCTCTGTCTGGCATTTGAGGACCTGCTGGCCTTGCCTCTAGGGATCCCTCCACACCTGGCAGCATCTTCACCATGTGCAATTCTCAGGGGTTCTACGCGTTCTGTCCCAGGTTCTGCCTCCCTCTCACTTTCTGGCTAACAGTGCCTGATTTTCTTTAAAGAATGCCTTCCCCTCAACTCCTCCCACCATGCAGGCCACATGGTCCAGGGGCTGACCCCATCTCTGGCCCCAGAGGTGGGCACACTCCCTCTCTGCCATCCCCACCAATGGTTCCCAGAAGGACTTGCAGGCCGCCCCGTCCAATAGACGGGATTCCAGCATCTTGGTTGGGCTTTTGGGAAGGGAGACCCTCTCCCTGTGCTGAGCTTGGAGCCGTGGGCATGGAGCCCTGGAGTTGCCGGGGCCCCCACAGGGAAGGGCCAGTCCTGCAGGCATTGTAGGCCTTCGTGAGGCCAAGGGTAAAGGCAGGCTATTCACAGGTCTGAAGCAAGAACTTGAAGAGTGGAGACAACCAGTGCAAGGGAGAGGCCAGCTCCTTCTGTCAGCATCAGAGGCCTGGGGTCCCATGGACCTGGAGGCAGAGCTAGCTCTGGATCCCCAGAGCATGAGCCAGTACATTCCTTTTTTTTGGCTGAAGCTAGTTGGAGTCAGGATCTTTCCATCTCATTGGTCCACCTGCCCATCTGCTGTCTGCCTGGGTGACCACTGCTCATCCTTCAAGGCCTGCTCGAACAACCCCTCTTCCAGGAAGCCTGCCCTGACCCCAGTCTGAGCTCCCACAGTCCCTGACTGAAGTCACCCCAGCGCCTTGAATATCATATCGTCACCATTTATGCATGTGTCTTCCCATATAAATTGTCAGGGCCTTGGGGGCAGGGACCACCCATCCCCACAGCCTGGCCAGGGCCTGACATACAGCCAGAGAGTTTTTGTGGAATGAATGTTGAACATCATTCCCAGCAATGGGACAAGAGCCCAGGAACGAAGGGCTAGAAGTGGAGAAGGGAAACTCAGATCTGGCTGGGAGCCAGCTCTGCTTACCTTCCAATCAACCAATGAACCCATCAGTTCAATGGGAAGGGAACCAGGTTCTTCAAATGCAAGTGCTGGACCCTGGGGAAGCAGAGGGGTCAGGGAGCCAGTGGGCACAGTGGCAGAGGGCAGGGGGTGCAGAAGCCCAGTGTGGCTCAGCCGGGCTTGCAGACACGCAGGTGAGTGGGGCTGAGCACTCCCTGCCACCTGCATCCCTGTGGCCTGAGATGGCGGCATGAGTTATTATTTTTTAAACATACACAATTCTGTGAAGAGGGAGCTTCACTAGGGGGCTCTGATAAGCAGGGACACATTCCACACTTGCTGTTAGAGAGAGAGAGAGACAGAGGCAGAGACAGAGACAGCACCTGTGGTGAGGAGCGCAAGGTGGGGAGTGGCAGGTCCCGTGACCTGGGTTCCAACCTCTACCGGAGACTACAGATCTGGGTGGCACAGTAAGAGCCATGAGAGTCCAGGTGGCAACTCAGGTATGAACCTGCCTGGAGATAACGACGGGGTGCCACGCAGCCAGCAGCAAGCTGGGGTGCACGCCCCTGAATTCTTTCAAAGACAAAACATAAAAAACCTCTGTACGGCCTGCCAGCTGCTTCCCTGGCCTTATTTGACCCCACTGCAGCCCCTTGTGCGAACCGCCTATTTCTAGAGCCTCATTGTTCTCATTTGTGAAACGGGCGAATAGCGGCTGAGGTGGGTCGGGAGTGCAGTCCACTCCGGGACCTGCTTCTCTTCTCCCCCTTCCAGTCCCCTTGGTCCATCGCTCCGTCCATCCTCTGTCTCCCTAGCAGTCACCCCCAATAGCACAGGACTCCCTGGAGGGCAGGGACAGGTCTAAGCCCAGGGTCCCAGGGCCCATGCCCAGTGTGTGGTGTCTGCCTGGGTCTGTCTAGGAGCGTGCCGCACGTGGAAGTGACCGGATGGGGGTGACAGCCCTTCTCAGTGCTCCTCGGAAGGAAGGGCTGCTCGCCCGACCTACGCTCACACACAGGCAAGCACGGCACTCTGGTTTCCATAGTAACGTGTGCATGAAGGTGTCACTGAAGCAGCAGCCACCTCCCTGAGATTGGAGGAAAGTCACCCTCTTCCCCAGTGGGCTCCAGGGGCCTGGTCACAAGGACAGACACAGGCGTCACGAGGAGGACATGCAGACAGGCTGAACCACAAAGAACAAAGTGGGGCAGGGCGGGGGCAGCACCGCTCCCATCTCAGAGGACAACTACGCTGAGCAGGGGCACCGCTGGCCCCTTGCCCGCCAGCCCCTGCAGACCAGGCCTGTCCTCCGCCCCGGCCGCTGCTCACAGGCTCCTTCGTCCTGCCTCTGGTTGTACAGACAAGGAACGTGAGGCTCAGGCCTTGCTTAAGGTTGTACAACCCACCAAGGACTTCAACCAAATGGCCGGGGCCAGGCGTGGGGCAGGACTCCTGTAACTGTTCTCAAACCCTCCTCACTCACCCCACCACAGGGCCTTTGCACTTCCCCTGCCCGCACACGCTGCCTCCGACCTTCCCACAGCTGCCTGCTCTAACCCCTCCCATCTCTGCTCCCGCGGAGTCACCGTCACCGAGGACCTGGCCTGTGTGAAGGAGCTCTTCCTCTCCCTCCCCTTTCCCAGTCTGTTTTCCTCCTCACACCTGCCACCATCTGAAGTCATCTCGTTTGTGTACTTGGTTACTCTTCCCTAAAACATGTCACAACAGCAGGACCACATCTGTCTTGCCACCGGTCCTGGCACCAGGCACAGGGCCTAGCACTGGGCAGGAGCTGAGCCAAGACGTCCCAAATGCAGAGTGAACTGGCTTGGGCCTTCCCACACCTAATGTGACACTGTTGCCATCACTAAGTGCCTGAACCCACTCGCAAAGGGAACTCAGAAACTCCCGGGGGGAGTGCTGTGATGGGAGGACGGGCTCCTGCGGCCCCACCCAGGGGCCCCTTCCTGCTGAGGGGCCTCGCCTCAGGCTAGAGAAATAGTTAATAAAGCTGAGGTCTAAATAAGCATTTGATTAACAAACGATAAAATAGCTATTGTGTCCCTGAATTAAGCTGTAATTGTGGCTGATAATTGGCTGGTTAGAATTTAATAAGCTGCAATTAAATAGAATGGAATCCAGGGTAATTATGTGGTCACACGCCCAGGAAAAACTGGGGAAGGAAGGTGCTTTCCTGCCTTGGGATCCTTGGCCGGCGCCTGTGCTTTGGTAGCTGTAGTGTGTGTGTGTGTGTGTGTGTGCGCGCGCGTGCATATGCACACGCGTGTGCGTGTGTGCTTCTGTGTGGTGTGTGTGTGCTTCTGTGTGTGTGGGGTGTGTGTGTTTCTGTGTGTGTTTCTGTGTGTGGTGTGTGTGTATTTCTGTATGTGGGGTGTGTATGTGGTATGTGTGCGGTGTGTGTGTGTTTCTGTGTGTGGCATGTGGTGTTTCTGTGTGGTGTATGCGTGTGTTTCTGTGTGGTGTGTTTCTGTGTGTGTGGTGTGTGCGAGTGTGTGTGAGCTTCCCTCACCTCTCACCTGGCAGAGGCAGGTGGCCGGCCCAGCTGCCTCACAAGCAATAGGGGCGGTAGGCAGGCTCTGAGCCCTGCCAAGGCCTGTGGCAGCCCTGGCTGAGAGAGACATAAAGAATTCCTGGCACAGCTCCCCGAGAGGCAAGAGGCCAAGGGAGGGTGGCCGGCAGGGAGCTGGGAACACGACAGAGGCAGGCAGGTGGGTAGGGTCCTTCTGTCTTCCTAATGAGGAAATGAGCTCCGAGAGGGGAAGGACTAGCTCAGGGACACACAGCCACCATGGCAGAGCCAGGCAGATCGCCTGACTGCCCACGGACGGAGGTAACTCAAAGTGGCCAGGAGGCTGGAGGAGGCCCCCAGCCCTGCCAGCTCTGGAGGCATCCTCCCCATTTCCATCCGCGCCATAAAGCCGAGTAAGGACAGCGCACCTGTTCCACAGATGCCCCTCAAGACAGGCCAGGTGGAAAGTCAGGAGCTGCCCCAACTAGGAGTGCCACTCTGCAGCCCCTCCAGAGAGTACATTCCCCCCCTGCCTCCTGCCCCCATGCTCCCCTCCCCTTTCCTGGGGCCACCCGAGGGGGGTGCACAGAGCTCCCTCAGAGGCCGCAGCCCTCCATGGCCAGCCCCACCCCCAGCCCAGGTGTGGCCCCGGCGCGGGGATGATGCACAGCGTTGCCTACGCCATTTATGACCCCATCAGCATTTTTACAATGTTGCTGGCAATTAATTTAATTAAAGACCCCATCCCAGATATGGCAGCATTTCATATCTCACTGGTTTAATGTGTGCCCAGCCAGAGCTGGGGCCGGGGTGGTCCAGGAGTGGCAGCAGCTCAGGTTGTGCAAGGTGGGGACCAGAGCCCAGAGGCACTTGGGAGGTCACACAGTCACCTGCCCTTGGCTGGTGGGAGACACTGCCCACAATCACAGCCGTCACGGCACCTGCACAGTCACAGCAACGACAACCATGGTGAACTCGATAGGATATTCTTATTTAACCCTCATAACAATTCTAAGAGGCAAGGAACTAATTTGAATTACCAATGAAGAAACTGAGGCACGGAGAGGCACAGTAAGTCGAGAGCGATGGATTCCTGCCCAGGCAGGCTGGCTACAGTGCCCCAGGCTCTCAACCAGGAGCATTCATCTGGCAACATGTCCTGGCACCGTGCTAGGCACCGATCAACACAGCCCAAGGGGGACCCACGTCCATGCCCCCATGGGGTGGCCCAGGGACCCCAGCCCCACTGGGAAGTCTTGGGTGCACTGGGAAGTCCTGGGAGCACAGCCTCCAGAACCATGCCTGCTGCAGCCCGGTCCATTAGCATTTGTGGGCACATACACCACGGCCCACACCAGGATGGTGACTGAGGCCACAGGCCACCAGCCAATCTTTGATTCCCATTCTCAGCAGATGAGCCCGCTTGGACCCCTCCTCATACAATGGCCCACAGGAAAACCCAGTCACCCAGGGACAAACCCAGCTCGCACTCATGGGTCCCGCCAGCCCAGGGTGACAGCAGAAGCCAGCACATGCAGCCACTTCTTGAAGCTGCAAACGGCTCCCTGGGCTTGGCTCTCCTGAGGCCCCACTTCTGTGGCCCCCATCAGCTCCTGCCCCGGGGTCCCTAGCCAGGCTCCCCGCCCACCCTCGCTGCCTGGGCCATCCCGACTCTCCTTCTGCCTCTTGCAGTCAGCAGGGCCCCCGCCTCCCAGGAAGCCTCCCTCCTTTCCTGCCTTGTGGCCACCTAACTCATCCAGCCTCCACCCCTGGCCCCACCACCCAAAGTGTGCCTTCCCTTGGCCACCTCCTAGCTCAGTGCCATCCTCAACCTCGCTATTTCTAGAAAGAGAATCCGATCTCACACTTCGAACCTCTGCAATGGTTCCCACACAACTAACACAGCAGTCCCATCCCTGGTCACCAACACATACCCTGCAGCCAGCTCAGCCAGGTGCATGTACTAAAGTTAGGGCTCGCACCCCGACTTCCTCCTAAACCTGCAGGGCACCCCACCTACTACCAATGCACCCAGCCCTGTTCATTCAAAATTAAAGATGTTGCCTCCTCTGGGCTGGTGTGGCGGGGATTGGGGGACGTGGGGCTGCACGGCTTGCTCCTCGGCCTCCCATGATCCTGCTGATGCAGGGCTGGCTGTGCAGGCACCTGCCTCCGCTGTCAGCCTGTGCACCCGCCAGCCTCCGCTGTCAGCCTGTGCACCCTCCAGCCTCCGCTGTCAGCCTGTGCACCCTCCAGCCTCCGCTGTCAGCCTGTGCACCCTCCAGCGCACGCAGCAGGTCGGAGCCAACTCTTCTTAGCAGTGCCCAGCTCAGGGGCTGGAAAGTCGGGGGCCAGTGATGGTGGCAGAGTTGAAATGTCTCCTCAACTTGCCACAAGCTCCAAGAGCGGGCAGTAGGGTGTCATCTCTGTCCCTGCTGGCAACTGGCCCAGGGTATGTACTTGCTGGGGGCTGGGGCACAGCCCTCAGTCGGGCATCAGGAGGTTGAGTCCCCAGCCCCGACTCTGCCTCCACCTGGCCACATGGCCTTGGGCAAGCCACTTCCCTCTCTGGACCTCAGGAGATGTAGGACTGAGTGAGAGGTGGCAAGTTCAGTGCCTTCAGGGGCTGGGTGGGGCCGGGAAAAGTGGACAGTGACAGTGTCCATCCACGGGGGCAGGTCAGACGAAAGGTGCACCATTTTTTTTTATTTTTTGAGACGCAGTTGCCCAGGCTGGAGAGCAATGGCATGATCTTGGCTCACTGCAACCTCCACTTCCCGGGTTGAAGGGATTTTCATGCCTCAGCCTCCCAAGTAGCTGGGATTATGGGCGCAGGCCACAATGCCCAGGTAATGTTTTGTATTTTTAGTAGAGACGGGGTTTCACCATGTTGGCCAGGCTGGTCTTGAACTCCTGACCTCAGGTGATCCACCTGCCTTGGCCTCCCAAAGTGCTGGGATTACAGGTGTGAGCCACTGCGTCCAGCCTGCACCGATTTTTTTCTCCCCAAGGGAAGCTGGAAATCTATTTTTATGTGAAACCTCCCATTTAAAAATGTTGACAACTAATTTAAACACTTTAAACACTGTGGGCCAAACAAGTCGGCAGGGCAAAGCCAGGCTGGACAGTGTCCAAGGCCTCTTCTGACTTTACCAGTCGGGGTCACAGCAAGGCAAGGGAACCCCCGCTGCCCCCACACTCCAGCCCTGTCCCTGCTGTGCCCTCCCAGTCTCTGCCCCGCTCTTCCTGCCCTTGCCAGCACCCCATCATTCCTGGGAACCCTCCTCATCAGAGCCCCCAGAAGAAGGCCCCTGGACAGAGGCGGAGGGGTCGGCTGTCCATTGCCCCAGGTACCTGGGCGGGTAGCAGGATGTACCTGTCAGCACCAGGTGTCCTCTCAGCTGAGGCCTGAGGGCACTGTCCCTTCCAGAGGCTGAGAGGGGAGAAGCTGCAATCCCGAGAAGCGCAGGACCCAGGCCGTGGCTGCCCGTCTTGTGTGCCCATGGTCTGAGCCTCAGCTCCTGCCCCTGGGCGAGGCAGCCGAAGCCTCCTGCAACCAGCGGCACAGGCAGGTCCAGGCGGGGGACTCCGGAGAGGAGACCCCCGAGACAGCGGCCTTCCTATTCCGAATTTGGGCGGGAAGGAGCCTGGGCCCTGCTGCGACCTTCCACCTCAGAACAGGGCGCCTGGCCGCTCCCATCACTCCCCTGATGAGACAGTAATGAGCCCTCACCCCGTTTTAATTACCCACTGTCCAAATAATTACCAGCTTGTTTACTTCACTTAATGACAGCCATACTTTTTTCTCCTGGTATTGATTTCATGTTTTCCTCGTTTGTTCATTATCTTTCCTGCCCCTTTAATGGGCTCTAAGGTCTTGGAGGAACATGGAGGAAAGAGAGAGGGGTGGCCTCAGCGTGAGCCGCTGCCCTGTCTGGGCCCTGAGTCCCAGGGCCTCAGATCCCTGCACACCCTCTTGTGCTTTAGGGTAGCAGGGGAGAGAGAAGCTGGGGTACCCCCTCCCCAAGGGTCTCTAAAGGATGTCAGACCAGGCTGAGGGGCGGAGGGATCTGGGTGCGGGGGGCGGGGCGGCAGGTTTGGTGCTAACGCTGAAATGAGGCAGGGAGGGGTGCTCTAGGAAACCAGCCTGGAGGAGGCTGCAGCGTGGGGGCTGCTGGTCAGCTGGTCAGTAGGGGCCTGGAGGGGCTGCTGTATGCCTCCTCTTCCTCTTGCCCCCCAGGTCTGGTGTGGGAAGGCAGCAGGAGCCTCCGCCCTCAAGAAGCCCAGCCCCTCCCTGGGCCTGACCTCCATCCTGGGCCTCCGCCTCACCTGCCTGCTGTTACCATGGAAACGCAGGCGTTGCTTGCATGTCATCTGGGCTGTGGAAGGGCAGCCCATTTCTCTGGTTTTGGCGGGGGAGGGTAAAGAGGAAGGGGGACACGGGGGGAGGGGAGGGCTGGGGCCTCTTTGGGTGAAGATTTAGAGTCTCTTGAAGGGGTCATTAGCTCTTAATAAATCACTAATAATTGCATGAATATTTAAATCTTAATAAAAAAAATACTGTGCCCCTCCCCCCCCCGAGTCTCCCTGGGTGGGTATTTATGGCTATCGGGCTGGAATATATAAAAGTTGGGGTCGGTCTGATTGAACTGCTGTTATCGCTGCAGCTAAATGGGTAATTGGGAGTGAGAGACGCTATCAGCGGATATAAATTACATACAGTAAACCAAGGGCATTAACTGAGGGTTTATTATCAATTATCTCTGCGCTTGTTCCCCTTAAAACGAACTTTAAGTATATTGATGAGAAAATTTACGGGTCTTAATGAATTGAGGGAAGCCAGAGGATGCTGAGGGCCCCCCCCCCCGCCTCGGCAGCCTGTTCCCAGGAGGGGTCCCCATAGAAGGGAGGCCCTGGAGGGAGGGCGGGGTCAGCCAGCCGGGCCACATGCGTGTGCACAACGCCAAGCCTGGCTCTCCCATCAGTCCCTGAGGCCAGCCCTGTCTCTCTCCCAAACGCCCATCCCAGAGTCACGCGCTGGATGGGAATGGGGCATTTTTATCCAAGCATCCTTTCATCAGTGAAGACCACCAGGGCCTGGCTCCAGCCGTCGGGCAAGGAGAATCAGCCGGAGCCCGATTTCAACGAACGGGGGCGAGGCAGACCTTCATCTGCCCCCACGAGGGAGCGGGGCACCCATCGGAGAGGCACAAATGGAATGAGAGGCGGATGGGTGGGCGCCAAGGGGCTGTGCAGCTCTCTCCTAGGCTTGACGGGGGCGCTCCCTGTGGAAGCTCTGGGAGGGCAGAGCATGTGCGCGGCTGTGCATCCATCCCGCTCCCAAGCACTTCGGCCCCTGCTGAGATGCGCTCCAGCCGCTCAGAGCAGCCCACAGGCCGGCTGGCTTCAAGGTCGGCATGACCTCCTTCTGGACCAATTCACCACCCGGCAGCCCCAGCTCCCTCCGGGCCTCCGCGCCAGGACTGTGGCTAATCTCCCTGCTGTCCTCAGCCTCTCCCACCACCGGCTGTGGGCCAGGTCCTGGGCAGCAGCTTAGAGTCACCAAGCAGGTTGAAACCAGGCCTGGCCCCTCTCTGGAGCCCGCCCACTTGTGGGTGGCAGACACTGGTGAGATCATCCAAGTGGTAAGTCCAAGGTTACCGCCCAAAGTCAGTTTGGTCAGAGAAGGGCTGGTGGCATGAGCACATAACTGGGGGGCCCGATCTGGGGCATCCAGGAGGGCTTCCTGGAGATGTCACCAAGCTGTATAAGATGCCTCAATAGCCCAGGGGTCTCCAAGGATGCTCACCTGTCCCCCATCATGGACAAGAAAACCATTCATTAAGCTCCTTTGCTGTCTTGTCCCTGCTGGTCTGGGTCCCTTTTCTCTTTCCCCCTCCCTACTCAGCTCCCCCGACCCACCTTAATCTCATTCCTGGCTCCACCTCCTACAACCTGGCTTCCGCCTCCGCCTAGCCATTTGCCGAAAGACCCCTCTGTCTCTGGTTTCAATGCTCCTTTTGGCTCAGCCTCTAGGGCTCCTCCCTCCTCTGTGCTCTGTTCTGCTCTCCGGTCTCTCCTGGAGAATGCCAGGCTCCAGTGAGGACCTCAGGGCAGAAAGTGCCCCCATCCTCGTCAGGACAGGACCTCCAGGCTCGTCACCACAGAACATTTCGCCTCAGCCATCCTGTGTGGCTATCCCAAATGACCAGCTCCCTGTGCAAACAGCATGGCCACCAACCTGGCCAGAAACCTGCTGAATGTGGCCCTTCCACCTCCTTTTCTCCTGTCACCTCAGATGCCACAGGCCACTGTCCCTTTCACTCACCATGCAGCACCCAGCCCTTTGTTGGCTCTCCCAGTGCTCTGCTCAGTCCTGCTTCAGGGTCTTTGCATCTACTGTTCCCTCTGCCCAGAATGCTGTTCCCACTGATGCCATAGCGCACTCCTCATCGCCTGGATCTCAGCTCATGGCACCTCCCGGAGGAGACCCTCTCTGTCTCCCCATCTAAATAGTGCCCTGTTGCACTGTAGTGCCTAGTGACCCCGGTGGGTGCCCTTCTGGACTTGTCTCTTTGTTGTCCGTCTGCCCGGAACTAGAGGGGAACCTCCAGGAGCAGAGGGGCTGTCTGTTTCATCCACCTGGACCAGGGCCTGGCTCACCGCAGTACAGATTTCGGAATGGGGGAATGCAGACATTTCTGGAAGGCTTGCTCTGTGCCAGGCCCCAAGCCCTGGGCTGCAGAGGGTCTGTGCGGCACTCACCGTCCAGCAGGGGAAGGCAGCAAGCACAGGTGCAGTGCATACGCCCTGCCTCAGGGCCTCGGGGAACGGGCAGGGGCCAAGAAGAGGTGGGTAGGGAAGGGCATTCCAGGCCGATGAACAGCATAAGCAAAGCATATGAGGCAGGACCTATCTGGTGGCAGCACGGGCTGGATTAGACAGGCTTTGGATCCGTGCCAGGACACTGGGCGTGGGGAAGCAGGGGCGGCAGAAGACGAGCAGGGACGAGGGGATCAGAGAGCTCTGGAGCGAGGGCTCTGTCGTGGGGGTGGTGGAGGCTATCGTCACAGGGAGCTGCCTGACCTGGTACAGGCTGCTGGAGAGGGGGAACGGCCGTGAAAAACATCCCTGGGGCAGGGCATGGAGGGTGACTCTCCTGGCGGGGAGGGAGGCGGGGCGGGAGCAGAAGATGCCTCTGTCATTTCCTGCCTGGTTGCGTGAGTAGATGGCGGTTCGGCCAGGCAGAAATAACTGGAGAAACCTTGGCCTACTGCTCACTCTCAGCGGAGGGCAAGACCACTGCCCTCTGATAAGGTGGGGCTCTTCTGGCAAGCTGCGAGCCACCAACCCACCCTGCTGCAGACCCAAGTGTGGAACTGCTGCTGTCTGTCGCGAGCATTGGGCAGGGAGTCTGTGGCTGGCACCAAGGACCGACTTCCGCGATCCACTGCAAGCAGTGCTGGAGGGTGGAGAGGGGTCTCGGGGTGAGTGATTGGGCCATAGCCCTGCTGAGTCCTCTGCTCCAACTGGAATAATAGGAGGCTGTGAACTGTGGTCCACAGACCCCTAGGTGTGATGTTGGAGGTTTAAGGCAGCATTTAAAGACTAGGAAGTTGCACAGAAACAATGGTTTCCCACCTCCTGTTGAAGAATTGGAAGCCAGGTTCACACCAGCCCATGCTCCTCCAAGCCACGGTGGGCTGTGCGTTTCGGTGTGGCACAGCGCGGCTAAGTCCCCACCGGACCTTCTCTCACCAACATGCTGTACGCAGTGGGCGCCCGCGGCCGCCTCAGATCATCCCATGTCCCTTCTCGCTCAGCCGGGACACTGTGGGTGGACATAAACCTCCCCTGGCCTCTCCTTCCCTGGCACAGGGAAGGCCCAGGAGAACAGAGTGAGGCTGGGCCCTGCACAGATCTGGGCCCATCTCCACCCTGGGACTCCAGCAGTGGGGCTTCCTTAGCTGTGCCACACCCACCAAGAGAACCCCGGTGGCCCACGGGATCCCAGGACCAAGCGTTCTCTCCAGCTCTGTCCTGAGGATCAGGCAAGGCCTGGGGCCTCTGATCTGTCCCCTGAGATGCTTCAATCAGCATGGACCTGAGTTTAGTCACAGCTTTTATTCAAAAAGCCCCATTTGCTGAACTCTCTCCAGCCCTCCACTCGTTTCCATGTCTCAGGGCCCCTCCTCCTCCTCCTCCCCCTCCCCTGCCTCCTGTCTCTGTAAATAATCCTCTCCTCTGTGCCTATAATTAGCCCCAAGTAGAATAATTCATAACAAACTTTATTTCTTGTGGCATCTTTCTTGCTAACGTGTCGCTGAGCGCCTCACACGATCAGCGGGAGGAAAGCAGACTCCAGGGAGCAGCTGAGAGCTCTCCCCACGCGCTGCATGTCTGTCAGGACACCAGGGGCCAGGGCTGGGCAAGATGGCCCATCACACACCATGGCTGGGCCCAGCCACCGAGTGGGAGGAGAGGCGCCCTCCTCGGCCAGCCTGAGCAGAGGGGGACTCCAGGGCGCAGCCTGGTGGGTCAGAGATGCAAACAATAAGCGACCAGTCCAGAGAATCCTCTGTGAATAATAATAAGAGCAGCGAGCACTTCCACACTTACTACACCCCTGGCTTTGTTTTTAAAAAATCTGGTTCTTTTTTTTAAAGCAGAAAATAAAGTTTATCCCCATTAAATCTACAGCCTGATGAATTTGAACAAATGTATCCACAACCAGCATCAAGATACAGAATCGTTTTATCCCCTAAAGTTCCCGCCAGCCCCTCTGCATCAATCCCTTCTCCCAACCCCCTTCTGCTTTCTGTCACTAGAGTTTTGCCATTTCTAGAATGTTACTGCAATGGAATCATGCAGAATGGAGTCCTTTGTGTCTGGCTTCTTTTGCGGAACACAGTACTTTACAGTCCCTCTGAGTGGCCTGAACCCGCGGCAGCGTCCTTCCCCTGCTGGGCAGTGCCCCACAGTGTGGACGCACCACAGCGTCTGTCCCCTCACCTGGGCTGTTTCCAGATTTTGATGATTTTCTTTTCTTTCCTTTTTTCTTTTTTTCTTTTCTTTTTTTTTTTTTTGAGACAGAGTTTCACTCTTACCGCCCATGCTGGAGTGCAATGGCATGATCTCGGCTCACTGCAACCACCGCCTCCTGGGTTCAAGTGATTCTCCTGCCTCAGCCTCCCGAGTAGCTGGGATTACAGGCACCCACCATTACACCCGGCTAATTTTTGTATTTTTGGGAGAGACAGGGTTTGCCATGTTGGCCAGGCTTGTCTCAAACTCCTGACCCCAGGAGTCTCAAACTCCACCCACCTCGGCCTCCCAAAGTGCTGGGATAACAGGCGTGAGCCACAGTGCCTAGCCTTTTTTAAAAAAAAGAAATTATTTTTCCATAAGTGATTGGGGAACAGGTGGTATTTGGTTACGTGAGTAAGTTCTTTAGTGGTGATTTGTGAGATTTTGGTGCACCCATCACCCAAGCAGTATACACTATACCCTATTTGTAGTCTTTTATCCCTCACCCCTTCCCACTTTTCCCCACAAGTCCCCAAAGTCCATTGTATCATTCTTTTGCCTTCGCATCCTCATAGCTTAGCTCCCACATATCAGTGAGGACATACGATGTTTGATTTTCCATTCCTGAGTTACTTCACTTAGAATAATAGTCTCCAATCCCATCCAGGTCACTGCAAATGCTGTTAATTCATTCCTTTTTATGACTAGGTAGTATTCCATCATATATATATATCACAGTTTCTCCACTTGTTGATTGATGGGCATTTGAGTTGGTTCCACAACCGTGCAATTGTGAATTGTGCTGCTATGAGCATGCATGTGCAAGTATCTTTTTTGTATAATAACTTCTTTTCCTCTGGGAGAATCCCAGCAGTGGCATTCCTGGATTAAAGGGTAGCTCTTTAAGGAATCTCCGCACTGTTTTCCATAGTGGCTGTACTAGTTTACATTCCCACCAGCAGTGTGGAAGTGTTCCCCGATCACCACATGCACGCCAACATCTACTGTGTTTTGATTTTTTGATTATGGCCATCCTTGCAGGAGTGAGGTGGGACCGCATTGCGGTTTTGACTTGCGTTTCCCTCATCATTAGTGATGTTGAGCATTTTTCATGATTGTTGGCCATTTGTATATCTTCTTTTCAGACCTGAGATTTTGATGATTTTCAGTAAATCTGCTAAGAGCTTTCACAGGCAGGTCTTTAGTGGACATATATCTTTACTTCTCTTGGGAGTGGGACTTCTCTAGAGAGAGGGATTGCTGGGGCATACGGTAAGCACATGTTTAATTTGATAGGAACTTTTATCTTTGTGGTTTGTGCTATGTACGTTTATAGAGAACTTCTCACTTCATCCTCACAGCAACGTTACGAGTTAGGTGCTACCAAGATTCCCATTTTACAGGTGACAAACTGAGGCTCAGAGAGGTTCAATCAATAACATGCCCACAGCCACACTGCTGCACATGGGACAGCCAGGCAGCCCGGCTCCGGAGTCTGTGCCCCAAGCCCCCTGCTATGCTGCAGCTCGCAGCTCTTCTAGGCTCAGCCCTGGGTGAGGCTCTGGGGTGGTGGGCACAGCTCTGATCTGGAAGCTGGGAGCCGAGTCTGAGTCCCCGCTTCACCTCTGGCCGGCTCACTCTGGCACAGCTCTGTCTGCAGATGGCACCCACAATCACCTATGTCACTGAGCAGCTCTGTGGCTCAAAGGAAATAAATTAGAACAGACATCTGGTGCCCCCTGCAACTTTAGCTCGTGATCATTACCATGTGGTCCTGACCCCCTGACCTTACAAATTTAGCTGAAGAGATGAGAACGGTTTCTGACACTCCCATTGCCTGCCACAGCTTTCAATGCATGACCAAGTCATGCTGCCTCCACTTAGCACAGAGTGGTTCATCCCCCTTCTCGGGTGAAGGAGGTGGGTGGTTTTCCAGTGGGGAAACCTTTGCCCAGACACCCAGAGTTTGGGGATCAAATGGAAGCTCCAGCCAGGCCACCCCACTGCCAGCAGCTCTCTGTGCTGCTCAAGGTTTGTGGGGGGACCCATAACAAAGGCAGGGCAGGGTGGCACAGAAGCCCTTTCCAGGGCTGTCAGCGTGGGCTCATGGGGGCAGGTCTCCCTGTCATCTGGTCCCGTTTGTCCCACTGCAGAATGAGGCTTCTCTGAAGTTCGCTTGGACTTTGTAAGTCCTCTTGGTTGTGGAGTTAGAAGATGGGCACTGGGGATGCCTGGGCCGCGGGGGAGAAGCCCCCTTTTGTCATGCTCACTTGCTCCCTCTGGGAAGTGCATCTGCAGAGGGAGGGTCCCTTGCCCTCACATGAGCCCTCTGCCATCCTGAGCTCTGCTCCGGACCAGTGGATCCTAGACAGGGTGAGGGTTCCCTCAAAGGCAGAGAGATGAAGAGATAGAGATGTGGTCACCCCCTTGCGGAGCCCAACATGTTATTAAAACAGGAGCACAAAAGAGAAAAGTGCTGATGCGAGTGTTATCTCATTTAGGAAGCTGCGGGCTGGTGGGAATGAATGATGGCTCTGCCGCCCAGCCCCTCCCCCAACTCACAGCCCAGCCTGTCCCTGCACCCTCACAGCGGGCCCCCATGCCTCGGAGTTCCTTCCCTCCTCTCTCTGACACTCTGCTCCAGTCTCCTCTCCTTCAGGCCCAGCGGGTTCCTTACAAGCCCCTGCTCTCCCCAACCACGTCCTAGTCCCCACAACCTGGGCCAACGCCAGCAAGGAGTGAAGAAGGTTCACACTTTCAGGAAGAGGCCGGGCGCGGTGGCTCACGCCTGTAATCCCAGCACTTTGGGAGGCCGAGGTGCACTGACTGCTTGAGGTCAGGAGTTCAAGACTAGCCTGGCCAACATGGTGAAACTCCAGCTCTACTAAAAATACAAAAGTTAGCAGGGCGTGGTGGTGTGCGCGCCTGTAGTCCCAGCTACTCAGGAGGCTGAGGCAGCAGACCACAAGCATGGACCACAAGCGAGGCTGAGGCAGCAGAATCGCCTGAACCCAGGAGGTGGAGGCTGCAGTGAGCTGAGATCTTATCAGTGCGACAGAGTGAGACTCTGTCAAAAAAAAAAAAAAAAAAAAAGGAAGTGGCGGTGAAGCCACAGTGGAAAAGGAGTCCAGGTGCTGCTTGCTTCTGTCTTTCCTTCTAGCATCTGCTCTCCCAGGACCCCCATGCCCTCCCCAGAGTGCCTCCACTCAGGCCAGATCACCCACTCCCTGCACATCCTCAGCCTTCCTGCCACGGGCCCTGCCAGGGCAGTTTCAGGGGCAAGGATCCTACCCACAAACCAGGGAAGTCCAACTCTTTACTAGGGGTGAGGGCAGGAGACAGCCTAGGCCATGTGACCTGGGCACCAGGGACAGCCTGGGACTGCCCAGACAGCGGCCCTCCTGGCCTGCCTGGGCTCAGCCATGCTGTTATCCCACCCCACTGAGCCAACGTGACAGCAGCCATCCATCACCAGGCTCCTGCACATGGGCCCTGGGAGGCACGTCCACTCTCCTCACTGCCTGCGGATCAGGGACCTTGCTGCCACAGAGCTCTAGGTTTCCTGGCTTTCAGTTTATCTTCTTCCAATGTGCTCATGGCTGAGTGGCCTTGGCCCCCCTACCTGCTCCCTAGCTAATCCACTTATCCCCTTCAGTATCTCCTCAGGACAAAGAGCATGTGCTAGGTGCTGTGAGGGGTCAGAGAAGGTGGACGTGATGGAAGTGACAGGAGTGGGGTAAGGGGGGCAGTCGCCTTTGAGAGGGGCCTGGAAGGTGGCACAGGGCATCAGTAGGTGGGATGATAGGAGATGGCATGTCAGGCAGAGACCTGCAAGTGCAAACGCACAGAGGCAGGAGAACACACTCCATGATTGGACACCTGCTGACTGCTTTCCCAGCTCCAGCTCCCCTTTTCCCAAAATAACAGCCCCATCTTCTTTGGAGATTCACTCTTGTTCCATACTAAGCTATGTGGTTTGAGTGGAAATGACTCCTACCAGCTTCAGGGATGGACCCTGATTGGCTTAAACCAATGCTATCTCCTGCCCTGGTTCTGGTGATTGGTTTGAGATGGGCATGTGGGCCAGCCACTGAGGTCCCAGGAGACATTCCCCAGGGCTTTTCAAGAGAGGAGGCATCTTTCCCCTGGAAGGTGTGGGGTGAGGATGTGAGGGCTGTGCTGCTGCAGTCATCCCAGTACCAAGACAGGGAGAGTGTAGAGATGTTAGCGGATGCCCTGGGGAAGCCGAGGATATGGCCAACACCAGGGAAGACAGAGCAGAACAGCGAGCAGGGTAGCTCCAGAGTGCTGTTGTCTGAGCCAGTACATCAGGCTTTGCCCGAAGTCAGCTGTACCTTTGGGATTTTCAGTTGCAAGTCAATAACATCCACTTAGTAAATGTGTTTAAGTCTGTGTGAGTCGAGTTTTCTTTCATACTGCAACCAAAAGATTGTTAACTGAGAATCCAGTTTGGCTGGAGTAAAAGAAACATGAGGAGAGGTAAGAAGACGAGACTGGAAAGATAGATCAGGAACATTTTACCACGGGACTTGAAGGACAGGTTGGGGAACTACTACTTATTTCTATAGGCACTGGGGAACCATCACAGGCTTTTTAGCAGGGGAGTGGCTTCCTAAAATCCTAAAATACCATCTGAATTAGGCCTCACCAATCCCTACTTCCCACCTCTCCAGCTCCTTCCCCCCAGAGTTAAGCAGTAGAATCAGGTTTTCAAGAAATAACAAATTGTCCACACTTCATGATCCTGCAGGGCCACTTTGCCTGGAACGAGTTCCGGGAATTTCAACGGAAGCCTATGGGGTGGGAGTCCCCACCACAAAGAATGGAGGCTCCAAAGGGCAAGTTTTTGACTATTCCGTTCAGTAGTGTACTCTTGCACAACAGTGACTGGATGTATATGTGCTCAATTAATCTTTGCAGATGGATAAATGAATTCTCTAGAGGTCTCTAGAGGTGGTGGTGGGGTTAGGAAGCCGAGTCCGGAGAGGGACAGCCTCTGTGGAGCGCCGGGGGCTGTCCACGGTGCTGAAAGCGTGCCACGTCCGGGACCGCTATCTGTGGAGCGCCTGGGGCTGTCCACGGTGCTGAAAGCGTGCCATGTCCAGGACCGCTATCTGTGGTGCTAAAACAGAGTTCCCGGCTAGTTACACAGCCCATCCATGGCAGCTTGGAAAGGGCCCAAGTCATCTTAGGAACAGCGGCGGGAAAGCATACTCCATAACCTTGCCTCCCTTGCTAATCCCATTCCCTGAAGACCTTCTGCACGTGTCAGATAACCTGGCACACACCCAAGCGTGCCTATTTCCTGATGGTGACCCTGTCCCTGGTGTGGATATCCGTCTGGCCTCGGTACCCAAGTTCTCCAGGGTGTGGGTCCCTGAAGGGCTCATACGTCAGCCCCTATTCAGCCGGCCTCTGCTAGGGACCCTGGGAGAAGCAGCCAGGCAGAGATGGGCTCTGGGAAGTCAGCCGGAGAGAGAGGCTGCAAGCCAATAGCATTCACTGGAGGGCCTGGCAAGAGGCTCCTGTCCTCACCGGCTCATGGGCACTGCCAGGCAAGGTGCCTGTGCTAGAAGACAGTACACAGAGGGAGGGGTGGCTGCTCTGTGATGGCAGATGAGATGGCAGGGGCAAGCTGGAGACAGAAGTTGGCACTGTGAGAGTGAGGTCTGGGAGTGGGGCTGGGGAACCCCACAGCATGGAGTTTAAGGGGGCCATGGGAGCAGCAACGGGGGTGAGGGACTGGGGAGGAAGGAAAGGCAATTTCACGGAGGCACAGTGAGTCTGGTGAGAGCGAAGCCACCCTCGTCAGACAAGGACAAGTTGTTCCTAAATGCAGACTCACACATACACAGAGGCGGGGTATCAGGTTGTTCTGTCTGGCCTGTGCGCTGGCTCTGGCGGGGACTTCCTCTGACATCAGAGAGGAAGATGCCTCCTAACGTTCTAATTTTGCCCAAGAACTACTTTGGCTCTGCCATCCATGAACTTATCTAAACCTTTCTGGAAGCAATTTATATTTCCAGCCTGTATCACCTCTAGGGGAAATGATTTTCAAAGTTTATTCCCTGCTGAGTGCAGCAGGATTTCCTGTGATTGGTTTTAAACATACCTCTCCTGAACTTTGCTGGGGCTGGGGAGGGGTTCGCTCTGTCAGGCTGGGGCGTAGCGAAGGAGCCCAGGCTCCCTTCTCCGAGCCCTTTCTGATTTCCTAGATCTCTGCCACAATCCCTCTTGGCCTCTCTCTGATTGAGGCTGTCCCAGGCTGGCCAGTCTGATTTTTTATGGCAGCTCCCTTCTCATCGCAACTCTCTCCATAACCACTCACCGTGGCACTGAACTTTACAGGTGCCTACACACTGTCGTCTCTGGGAGATCTCAGCTGCTGTCGCTCCCCTGTGGAGCAGGCCCCCAGGGATCGCTACTTCCATTTCATAGATGTGCAAATTGAGGGAAATGAATTATCCAGATCATGTTAAGTCTGTAATAGAATCCGGTTCTGCCCCATCTCGGGCTGGGCTCCCCTAAGGAGGCATGACCACAAGCATGCTGGATGGTTGGGTACTGGTATCCCTCACTCACCTGTTGGGAGAAGGGAACATCTACGGCTTGCTGCAATCTCCCCTGCCCATCATGTCCAGCCTGCTGTTGCCCTCCTGGGCCCTGCCTTAGGAAAGCTGCCTTCCCCCAGACTTCGTCCATATCATTCTCCCCAAACTAAAGCCTGCTGGCCATTCTCTGTCCAGCTCACTGCCTTTCAAGATAAGATCTTCCTAAAGCTCATCCCTCACCAGTTTGGCATTTTACTACCGCCCAGGAGAGTTTCGATTTAACTGCAAACTTGGTGATTTCACTATACACATCCTCTTCCAGATCTTTTATTTAAATGTTAAAAAAGATTAGCTCCAATTCTTGCCTGAGCTCACATCTTCCACTTCTCTATCCAGAAGACTGTTTATTCATCCAGGCCTTTTGTTTCGTTTCTTTGTCAGCTCCTTATCAATGAGAAAACAGTTGCTTCAAATTCCAGATGAATCTGTTAAGACACTTAGACAGGAGACCTACACCCCAGAACACTTAGGATGTGCACATCATTGCAGGACACACACACACACACACACACACACACACACACACACATCCTTTATCAAAGGCATCCATTTACACAGATGCTGGTACCTCTACACTCATGCTCAGGTGCACAAGAATTCACACCCATGCCCACACTCCTTCCTCACTGGCACACCTGCATGCTGGGGAGGGATTTGGAGCTACCCTTTGAAGGGCCCGTTGGTTTCATGTGTTTGACAGGCGGGAAGGGGCCGAAGCCAGGCAGGGAAATGCCAGCACTGGGAGCGATGAGTCGGAGGCTCTGGAGCATCTGGAACTGTTGGGAAGGAATCAGGGAATTTCCTGAAATTTGGACAGGATGGTTACAGAATCCGGGATGGGGATTTCTCCCAGCCACAGGCAGGCCCCCGCCAGGAACATTCCTGGGAGACACACATACTGGACTGGGCAGGTGGCCTCTGTTCAGACTTAGACAGAGGCAGGCCTGGCAGGTGGCCCTGAGCCCCCAGGGCCTGCTTTCCGAGACTGCAGGAAGGTCACCTTCACCCATGGGCACATACCTCCTCAGTCACACCAGTGCCAATGTTCACCTCCAGGTGTACAAGCTAGCCCCTGGCTGGAGGCCCCATTCCCAGGCTGATGGGATGTGGGAACACCTGGCACTTTAAGAAGCCACCTGAGGCTGCCTCTCTCCCTGGCCTCGCTGCCTGCAGAGTGCAGGGGTTGCCCACAGTGCCAGAAATTTCTGAATGCTTTCATGGAGCTTGTGGCTGCACGCAGGCTTGTGTCTCCCACAGCCACCTGGCACAGGATGGGCCCAGCCTGCCAGCTCCTCTGGCCCAGCTATGGGGATAAGAAGAGTGAGGCTGGTCCCTGCAGGAGCCCAGACAGTGCACACGTTGCTCCTCTAAGAACTGGGAGGGAAGGGAGAGGGACAGTGGCAGATTGAATTGTAATCAGGGACACCATCTCCTAGCACCAGGAGACAGCTTCTCCCTGGGAAGGTGGGGCAGGCTCAGACTCCTGCAGCAACACAGGGAGAGGGAGAGAGAGAGAGGGAGAGGGAGAGGAGAGAGAGAGAGAGACAGAGAGAGAGAGAGAGAGAGAGACAGAGAGAGAGAGAGAGAGACAGACAGAGAGAGAGACAGAGAGAGAGAGAGGATGGGACATGGGAAACTTCAGAGAGTAGAGGGAGGTGGGAGGGCACTTGTGCCGCTAGGTAAATATGTCTCTCGGCAAACGGAGCCCTGCTCCTTCCACAACTGTCCTGCTGCCTGGGAGTTCTGAAACCAGATCCCTCTTGTTCTCTTTTTCATCCTTTCCCAGCATTTTTCTTCCCCTTATGGTCCTCAGAGGAGAATGCTCCATAGAAAACTCTTTAAATCAATGGCCCCTCCTGGGCCCTGGGGAATAAATTAGAGTTCAGAAGTGATGGCCAAAACGGGGGAAGTAAGCCCGGGAAGACAGGGAGACGGATCGGGCCAGCTGGGCAGCTAATGCCAACCATGCATCTCGGTAGGGCTGGGGAGCTGGGAGCCACTTCTCCTGTGCAGACAGGACAGGGACGGGCAGGGGGCCCTGTCTCAGCTCCTTTGTTCTCTTCCATACTCTTGGCAGTGTGTAATTAGTTAATTTCTTCATTGGTTCACTGGTGCACCGAATCCCCTCCACTAGAGTATCAGCTCCACGAGGTCACACGCATAGTTCCGCGGTGCTCCACCTCCCCAGTGCCAGCTTAGAGCCCGGCACAGACGCGGCGCTCCACAAACATTTACTGAAGACCTAAGTTGATGAATGAGAGAATAAGGGGCTGTGTGACTGGGCCGGGCGCCATGGCTCACGCCCGTAATCCCAGCACTTTGGGAGGCCGAGGCGGGCGGATCACGAGATCAGGAGTTCGACACCATCCTGGCTAACATGGTGAAACCCCGTCTCTACTAAAAATACAAAAATTAGCCGGGCGTAGTGGTGGGCGCCTGTAGTCCCAGCTACTCGGGAGGCTAAGGCAGGAGAATGGCGTGAACCTGGGAGGTGAAGCTTGCAGTGAGCGGAGATCACGCCACTGCACACTCCAGCCTGGCGACAGAGCGAGACTCCGTCTCAAAAATAAAAATAAAAAAAGAGACTCATGGGCTACGCGTGAACCTGTCAGGGAGAGGAAGCTGGGGCCCTGCAGGTGCCTAGGGAGGCCCCACCTGAGTCCCAGGCCATGGCCTGAAGATTGTGGGCTGGCGTGGACTGGATAAAGAACATGTGGTACATATATACCATGGAATACTACACAGCCACAAAAAAGAATGAAATCATGTCCTTTGCACTACATGGGTGCAGCTGGAGGCCATTATCCTAAGTGAATTAATGCAGGAAGAGAAAACCATGTTCTCACTTAAGCGGGAGCAAAATATTGAGTACATGCGGACACAAAGGGAAACAGCAGACACCAGGGCTCACTTGAGGGTGGAGGGTGGGGGGAGGGTGAGGATGAAAAAACTACCCATCAGGCACTGTGATCACTACCTAGGTGACTAAATCACTTGTACGCCAAACCCCAGCACACACAATGCACCCATGTAACAATCCTGCACATGCACCACCTTGAACCTAAAGTAAAAGTTGGAAGGAAAAAAAGATTCTGAGTTGGGTTCCTCTCAACTCCAACTTGGCCTCGGCCTGAGAGGGTCTTGCTGTTTCCTGGCCTTGGCCAGCTACCTGCATCCTGGGTTTGAGAGTGGCTACCACATGTGCCAGTCCTGTGTGGCACTGGGGAGGGAATAGAGGATTTAAGAAGGCATGAGCCTCCTCTCGTTCCTCCTCTGCCCAAGGGGTAACCAAGCCCTGGCCATCCAGTTCTGTCCCTGCCTCCACCTCTGCCTGTCATGGCCTCCTCAGTCCTCATCTGGATCACTCCAGTACTGACGGCTCCCTCTTGCTCAACCAGCTTCCGCTTGCCACTGCCATCCTTCTAAAACTCAGATCTGAGTCCACCGCTTTCCCGATTGAAAATCTTCAGCAGCTCCTTACCATCCCGAGTGGCTCAACATCCCTTGGCGTGCCATGAAGGGCCTTGTATAAGGAGGACCCAACTTAGCTTCCCAACCTGAGCTTCCTCCACCATTACATGGTCACAGCAGCAACGGCAGCTGAGGGGTCCTGGGTTCTCACCACACACCACACAGGGCCTTCCCTGATCCTCTCATCCTAGAGGCTAGGTGACTGCTGTCCCCATCCTTCAGATGAGGAAAGTGAGGCATGATTCAAGCCGATAAGTGACTTGCTCCAGGGTGAACAGCAATAGAAGCAAAAAGAATTATTACAAGAGCTAGCTTGGATCAGGCGTGGACTTTGCTCCTGGCATCGTCCTAAGCATTTCACAACTGTCACCCCATTGAGTCCTCACTCCAGCCCTGTGAAATCAGACTGCCAGCCAAACACCCGACTTCTCCGCAGCTCATTTACTGCATCTGTAAAATGGGAGCATAATAACGGCACCTCCTCCAAACTCTGCATTGAGGTTTCAGTGAGAATCTGCATTGAGGCTTCAGTGAGAAAGTGTGAGGCCAGGCACGGTGGTGCACGCCTGCAATCCCAGCACTTTGGGAGGCCGAGGCGGGTGGATCACCTGAAGTCAGGAGTTCAAGACCAGCCTGGCCAACATGGTGAAACCCCGTCTCTACTAAAAATACAAAAATTGGCCAGGCGCGGTGGCTCACGCTTGTAATCCCAGCACTTTGGGAGGCCGAGGCGGGCGGATCACGAGGTCAGGAGATGGAGACCACGGTGAAACCCCGTCTCTACTAAAAACACAAAAAATTAGCCGGGCGTGGTAGCGGGCGCCTGTAGTCCCAGCTACTCGGAGAGGCTGAGGCAGGAGAATGGCGTGAACCCGGGAGGCAAAGCTTGCAGTGAGCCGAGATTGCGCCACTGCACCCCACCCGGGGCGGCGGAACAAGGCAAGTCTTTACTAAAAAAAAAAAAAAAAAAACAAGAACGTGTGTGAAAGTGAAAGTGCTTAGGAGAAAATAAGGTTGGTACCTGAGGAGGGACCAGCTTGAGTGGGCTTTGGGAAGATGGTGGGTACAGCAGTGGGGATGGGTGGGTGGAGGGCAGGACAGATGAGGACTTTAGCCAGGAAGCAGTGGCCAGGGGTCAGCTCTGGGAGGTGGAGGTGGGCAGGAGACGAGGAGACAGGTGTGAGGTCACTGTGCTTATGGGGAAGCCCCGCTCTGGACAGTGCAGGAGGGTCCAAGGTGGTGCACAGCAGAGCCGAGTGGTGGCGAAAGGGCCTGTCAGGGAAAAACCAGCCCAGCCCATGGCTAGGCCCCTTCCATGGGGCAGAAAGAGGGGCCAGCCCAAGGCTCGCCCCCCTAAGGAATGGAGCCCCCAGGTCACACCTGGATGCATGCTGGCCTTGAGCATTCCTGCACAGGGAAGGCCAGTATCCCCACTGTGTTGGGTAAAATGTGATGAACAAAAGGGGTGCCAGGCCCCTGGCATTGGAGCCCTGGCCCCAGGGACAGGGAGAGGGCCCTGGGGGCTCCATACAGCTCCCTGGAGTTACTAGCTGCAGCCCCATAAATCGAGCCCTGGCCCGGGCTGGCAGTCCATTAACATGAAAGATTCTATCACACTTTACAACCTTCCTGTCTTGTATGGCGACAGCAGGTAATTAAAACAATAATTGTTTTCTGATGTTGCTTCTGCAGAACGATAAAAGCTCCTAGTTATTTTCCTTTCACTGGGGTAGGTGAGGGAGGGGTTTGACCCGAGGCACGGAGGTGGGGGTGGGGCAACAGAAGGATGAGGAACGGGCTTCTGTGTGGCCACCACAGAGCGAGGCTGCAGGAACTGACTCTCGCTGGGCAAAGGCCTCATCACCTCCCATCTCTCACCACACACACACACACACACAGCACACACACACCCACACACACACACCCACACACATGCCATACACCCAGACACACACCCACACACACGCCAGCGCACACACACTAGCGCACACACACCCACACATATATGCCAGCACACACACGCCAACACACACACACACGCCAGCACACACACCTGCCAGCACACACAAATGCCAGCGCACACACACATGCCAGCACACACTCACACACGCACACACACACCAGCACACACACACGCCAGCACACACACACACCAGCATGCACACACCAGCGCCCACACACACACACACACCAGCACACACACATACACACGCACACACACACCAGGACACATGCACATGCACACACACCAGCACACACACACACACCAGCACACACCAGCACATACACACACGCCGGTACACACACACCAGCACACATACACACGCACAACACACGCACACACACGCCAGCACACAAGCAGGCGCACACCGCACCCATGCCCCATGGAGGCACATCCTCCAGCCCAGGCTTTAGTGCACTGTGAGCTGCTCTGAAGAGGGCCACCCTGTTTGGGAGCTCCTGGGAAGGGAGTAGAGGGTCCCCAGCCAAGACGACTGGCAACAGCTGAGACCTGGCGGAGCTGGTCTGTCTGAAGGCCTAGGGAGCCCCTTAGAGCGGCTCTCATGGCACCCAGAGAGGAAGGTGACAGGGACGGGCTTTAAAGAGTAAAAGTTTTGTGACCAGCCTGTCCAACATGGCAAAACCCCATCTCTACTAAAAATACAAAAATTAGCTGGGCATGGTGGCATGCGCCTGTAATCCCAGCTACTCGAGAGGCTGAGGTAGGAGAATTGCTTGAACCAGAGAGGTGGAGGTTGCAGTGAGCCAAGATCGCGCCACTGCACTCCAGTGTGGAAGACAGAACAAGATTCCATCACAAGAAAAAAAAAAAAAAAAGTAGCAGTGATGTGGAAGTGAGAGGGTTGGAGGCCTGTGGTAATGAACCAGCCCCATGGTAATGAACTTGTACTTCCCAGGTGTAGAGAAGCCTGGCACACCCAAGGTGGCCTGCCTGGAGACTGCCAGGGATGATAGGATGCCCGATATGGCGAGGGAGTCTTCTGTGCCCCCTGAACAATCATCCACCTTCCCTCCCATTGATCCATCCATCCCTATATCTACTTGTTTATCCACCCATCCATCCACCTCCCACCCATCCACCCACCCATCCATCCACCCACTTTATCCATCCATCCATCCATCCATCCATCCATCCATCCATCCATCTTTCATACGTCCACCCATCCATCCAACCACTTTATCCATTCATACATACACCCATCCATCCATCCATCCATCCATCCATCCATCCATCTTTCATACATCCATTCATCCATCCACCCATCCACCCACTTTATCCATCCATCCATCCATCTTTCATACATCCACCCATCCATCCATCCATCCATCCACTTTATCCATCCATCCATCCATCTTTCATATCCATCCACCCATCCATCCATCCACCCCCATCCATCCACACATCCACCTCATCCATCCATCCTCTTTTTTTAATCCACCCATCCACCCTTTATCCATCCATCCATCCTTCATCCATCCATCCATTTTCAACATCCCCCATCCACCCATTTATCCATCCATCCATCCATCCATCCATCCATCCATCCATTCTTTCATACGTCCTTCATCCATCCACCCATCCACCCACTTTATCCATCCATCCATCCAACCATCCAACCATCCATCTTTCACACATCCACCCATCCATCCAACCACTCATCCATCCATCCATCCATCCATCCATCCATCCATCCTCTTTTTTTTTTTGAGTGAGTCTCTGCAGCAGCGCGATCTCCGCTCACTGCAACATCAGCCTCCCAGGTTCAGTTCAATTGATTCTCCTGCCTCAGCCTCCTGAGTGGCTAGAATTACAGGTGCACCACCACGCCTGGCTAATTTTTGTATTTTTAGTAGAGATGGGGTTTTACCATGTTGGTCAGACTGGTCTCGAACTCTTGACCTCGTGGTCCGCCCACCTCGGCCCCCCAAAGTGCTGGAATTACAGGCGTGAGCCACCGTGCCCAGCCCCCATCCATCTTTCATACATCCAGCCATCCACCCATCCACCCATCCACCACCAGCCATCCAATCACCCATCCATCCATCCATGAATGAGCAGTGAGCATGAGCAGGCCACAGTCCCTGCCCTCAAGAAGCATGTGTTTTAACTGGGGGTGGTACAGAACATAAGCAAGTAAGTAAGTCAAGAAAGTCATCTCCAATGTTGATAAACGCCATGAAGAAGCTAAAGCAGAGAGTGACAGGCTGCTACTTGAGGTTGGAGGCCCAGGGGCAACCTCGCTGAGGAGGCGATATTTGAGTGAGGCCAAACAACCCAGGGAAGCCAGGGGAACATGGTGGGGCTGAGGCTTCTGGGCCTCCGTGCCCTCAAGGGACTCTTGGGTCTCCTGATCTCTACCCCCTGGTCCTGCCACCTCCAGCCCCATGCCCAGGAAGCGCAGGGTGGGCACAGGTGGGTGTGGAGTGGTGACTGCCCGCACTGGTGCCATGAGTGACATCACACCCGGGGGCTCCCTCACCCCCACTGCCCCCTAGGTCTGCAGCAAATCACCCTGATGCTTTAAAACAAATACCTCTTAATCACTAAAAATTGAAATGATTTCATGTGAAAATGTTAATGTATTCGGAATCACAGCCGCGCACTGCGTCTGACAAATTAGCACCCAGCCCGCTGCATTGTTTGTAGCTACATTTATCCTGGTGACGAGACACACACACAAAACGGCAGCGCAGAGGGGCAGAGAGGGCAGCTCCTGGCTGGGGGTGGGCATGGAGGAGGGGGAAGGAGGACGAAAGGGGGCTTGCAGAGGGAAACAGGGGTCTACAGGGGTCCAAGAGGGCTGAGAGAGGCCCAGACCCGCTCTGACCCTACTGCTAGCTGCACCTCTGGGGGCTCCCAGCTGTTTGGTCCCCTCTCCAGTCCTCTGTTGCCAATCTTGAACCACGAGACCTACACCAGGCTAACCTGACGGGCCACACACAGATTCAGGCACCAGCAAAGCAGGAGCACCAAGAGATGAGAAAAATGTTTGCAAGAATTTAACATTTCAAATATAAGAATCAGGACGTGGAGAAACTGGAACCCTCATTATTGCTAGTGAGAATGTAAAATGGTGCAGTTGTTAAGGAAAATAGTTTGGCAGTTCCTCAAGAAGTTCAACATAGAGTTACCATATGACCCAGCAATTCCACTCCTAGGTCTATGCCCAACAGAACTGAAAACATGTCTTTAAACAGATACTTGTACCCAAATGTTCAAAACAGCTTATTCAGTCACCAAAAGGTAGAAATGACCCAAATGTCTACCAATGGGTGAATGGATAAACCAAATGTGGTCCATCCATACAATGAAATATTATTTAACCACAAAAAGGAATGAAGGCTGGGCGTGGTGGCTCACGCCTGTAATCCTAGCACTTTGGGAGGCCGAGGTGGGTGGATTATTTGAGGTCAAGAGTTTGAGACCAGCCTGGCCAACATGGTGAAACCCCGTCTCTACTAAAAATACAAAAATTGGCTGGACGTGGTGGTGCATGCCTGTAATCCCAGCTACTCGGGAGGCTGAGGCAGGAGAATCGCTTGAACCTGGGAGGCGGAGGTTGCAGTGAGCCAATATCATGCCACTGCACTCCAGCCTGGGTGACAGAGTAAGGCTCTGTCACAAAAAAAAAAAAAAAAAAAGGAATGAAGCAATGATGCACGCTTTCATGCTACAACATGGATGAACCGGAGCACTATGCTAAGCGAAAGAAGCCAGGCACAGAGGACCACAAATTATATGATTCCATTTACATGAAATATCGTAATAGACAAGTCCATAGAGACAGAAAGCAAGGTGCTGTTTGCCAGGGGCTGGGGCAACGGGAGAATGGGGAGTGACTGCTTAATGGGGTCTCCTTTGTTCTGATGAAAATGTTTGGGCCGGACGCGGTGGCTCACACCTGTATTCCCAGCACTTTGGGAGGCCGAGACGAGTGGATCACGAGGTCAGGAGATCGAGACCATCCTGGCTAACATGGTGAAACCCTGTCTCTACTAAAAATATAAAAAATTAGCTGGGCATGGTGACGGACACCTGTAGTCCCAGCTACTCGGGAGGCTGAGGCAGGAGAATGGTGTGAACCCAGGAGGCAGAGCTTGCAGAGAGCTGAGATCGCGCCACTGCACTCCAGCCTGGGCAACAGAGCAAGACTCTTGTCTCAAAAAAAAAAAAAAAAAAGTTTGGAAACTAGATAGAAGTGATGGTCGCATAACATTGTGAATGTACTCAATGCCAATGAATTGTGCACTTAAAATGGTTAATTTTATGTTATGTGAATTCCACCTTGATTACAAAATGGCAAAGAAGAATTAAAAAAATGAAAAGAAAAAATATATATGCATCAAAGTCCAATTCCATTGGACTAAGCTCATTTTACCAGTTACTGTTTGATCCTGGGGTTGCTGAGGCCTGCGAAGGGTGGAAGTAACCTCCCTGGCCTTCTGCCTGCACCCTCCCACGGCTTCCACCCTTGCCCCGTCCCAGGCCTCAGGATCAGCTCCATGATAGCCCAGGCCCAGTCATTCTTCCCATTTCATAGATGGGGCAGAGGAGTGTATCTGGCCTGGGCTTGTGCTGTAGCAGCAGAGCAGGTCTGGGACCCAGGCCCCCTCCGACCAACTAACCCTAGCAAATGTGCCCTCAGCCCCTCCTGCCGTGCATCTCTGGAAGTGGAGGTGGCTTCTATGCATGTATAAATGAACACAGACACAAGTCATCACACCTCTCCTCGCCCAGCTCCACATTCCCTGTGACCAGACCAGAGTAGGCCCTTTGCTACACCCACAGCTGACTCCTTCTGTCATTCAGGTCTCAATTCAAGTGTCATCTCTTCCAGGACTGTCCTGTCTCACTGGCTACCCAGCATGCCCCTGCTTCCAGCTCCCTCAAGGTCACACGGCCCTCATGGTCATCTGCGGCACCTGACGCCAGGCCTGGCCCCAGCAGGTGCTCAATAAATGCTTATTTAATGGCCCAGGTGCCATCGTCACCTAGCTCTGTCCCTCAGTCCATCCCCTCTGCTTCTCTTAAAAGCTTGCTGAGGCTCTGGACCTTCTGCCCATTTTGCCTGCCATGGAGCTGGGGCTGGCACCTAGCTCTGCCATGGTAGCTGTGGGATGTGGGCACATCACTCACCTCTGAGCTACCCGTGGAGAGCTTTCGTCCAAGTACATCGCCAGTGCTCAGCAAGTATGCTTGTCCTGCCCTCGCCCCCCTTTCCCAAGTTTCTCCCTGAAACCTTCACTGCATCCTGTGCCTTTTCTACCTGGTATCCTTCCATGCTCTGCAAATTCCAAATGGCCTCTGTGTCCTACCTGTCTACACTGTTCACACTGTTCCAGCTCACTCCTGCTGCTTCTGAGCACAGCCTCCTCCGGCCACTCTCCCTGCCTCCTCCCAGCATGTCCTCCAGGCCTCATCAGAGGGGCCTTCGCCAAAGCCTTCCTCAAGGCTGCCTCCCCTCCTGCTCAAAACCTTACACACACTCCTGGGCCCCCACTGCTCTCTTCCAGGCCCCCTTTTGGCTTCCTCAAAATTGTCCCCTGAATCCTCCTTTCCACCCCAGCCGTGGCCATTCCCTAATCATCCTCTTAGAATGGGATTCGAGCTCATGCATGTCCGTGATCAGCTCCTTGTGAAAGCGTCTCTCATCTCCATTTCCCACCCTTATTGCATCTGAAAGTGCCACTCCTAGTTTCCAATTATCTTTTAGATGTTTCCACCTGACTATCTTCCATCACTTCAAACTGAACAGGCAAAATCTAAGGCCCCAAACACAGGCTCCAAGAGCTGGGAGGGAGGGAAGGAGAGGGATGGCCCTGCCCATGGCCTCGGTACCTGACACCCACCAAGCACTGTGCACAGGGTGGGGAGATGCAGCCTTGGTGTGCGTGGGAGCGGGGGTGAGTGGCAAAGAGAGGGCAGTGCGCAAGCACTGGGGGTGCATGGGGCGGGGGATACGGAGTGGTGAGAGTGCCTGGGACAGGGAGTACACAAGGCAGGGGTTACACAGGGTAGAGGTGTGCAGGGCAGGGCAGGCTGGTGCACAGGTGGTGGTGCTGCACAGGGCAGGGGGCAGAGGGGGACACGGAGTGTGAGAGTGCTCGGGACAGAGGGTACACAAGGTAGGGGGTGCACAGGGCAGGGGGTACACAGGTGGTGGGGGCGCACAGGGCAGGGAGTGCACAGGCACTGGGGGTGCATGGGCATGGGGGCACCTAGCAGTGGGGGGTGCTCATCTGCCAAAGTGGCATCCAGGTTCCAGCCCCAGCCACCCAGGAAAATGGGCTTGCTGGGCCCAGCCCAGATCTTTTGCTTTTTCAAGAGAAGCCTGACATTTGGATTTTTATGTGAATTCTCTCTCTCTCTCTCTCTCTCTTTTTTTTTAGAATGTTCTATCTGCCGCGTGGGGGCTAAATGCCCTGCCTGCTGCCACCTTGCTACCTCTGGGTGGGCGCTTTGCTCACATCATCATCTTTCTCCTAAGATCCTGGGCCAGGCCCCTTTCAGGTGCAGGACACAGAAACCCAACTCACACGGGCGTTAAAGCGGGAAGTTCTTGAATCTGGGGCCAGGAAGGCTGTTCAGAGCAGCTCACAGGACTGAGAAAAGCTGCAGGAACCAGAGCCTCAGGGCCTGGGGCCACTGGGACTGCCTCTTCCTCCTGCTTGTCCCTGATCTCCCTGTGCGCTGGCCTCACCCGCCTCAGCCCCACGGCCGCTTTCCATACAAGGCGGAAACAGTCCTGGGCCGGCGTCGGAACCTGCATCATTGCTGCCACCAACCCGGGAGGCATCCGGGCCGCACCTCCGCCTCCAGGCGGGAGAAGCCCTGGGAAGGATCCTGACTGGCTCAACCCAGGCCATGTGGCCAGCCTGGCCCAATCATGTGCCCAGATCTCCGGGACCATTCGCCAGCTGGGACAGGTGCTTTCCCCAGGGAGAGGCTGGGCTCCCATAACTGACAGTCCCACCAGGGCCCCAAGGTGGGAGGTCGCCAAAGGAGGGTGGAGGTGCTGTGCCCTGAGAAAGTATTTCAGCAGTGAAAACAATGGGTGGCGGAGAAACTACCAACGCCCTCGAGATGGAGCCAGCCGACCAGAAAGCCCAGTTCTCAAAGGGTAAGAAACTTCTCAAGACCGAACAGGGTGGCTGAGTGGAGTCCAAGTCAGTGTCCAGCCGTCCTTTTTCTTTTCCCACCGAGACTCACCGAGGCCACCTGCCCCTGTCCACGGTCTCCCTGACTGTCCCATAGAGCCCCCCTGTGGAGGCTGTCATTGCGCCCACATCCCCGAGCCTCTGCCTGCTGGGAGGGTCTCCCTCAGCCTCCCTGTGTCTCTCCCTGCTGGTCCCGACCTACCCTGTAGGGCTTCACAGAACCGAATAAATCCACCTTTCCCGACGGCTTTCAGTGCCCTAAAGGAAACAGGATGGCCCCAGCACCACCAGGACTTGTTGGACGTCTCTCCTGGGCCACGGCTGGCTTTAAGTCTGCCCTTTACCCCCAGTGCCTGCCTGACCCGACAACGCTGTTCCGCTCGCTTGGCTTCACGTGACCAGAGCCAGTTTCTGTTGCTTGTGACCCAGGCGCCCTGTCCACACTCTACACATAGCCTGGCAGGGTGGAGCTCCCTGGGTGGAGCCTCTTGCTCTTTCAGCTTCTCCCCTAAACCAGCTCCCCATCTATTTTCTGTTTCTGACATCACTTCCCCAGGCTCCAGAGCTCTGAATCATGTTTGCCTCCTCCCCTTCCCTCGCCCCCCCACATGCAGCATCCAGATGCAGCATCTCCCCCTTTGCAGCGTCTCCCACATCCATCTTTCTTACTCCATCCCTGCTGTCTGCCCACCACCAGGGAGGGACGCCTCGTCATTTCTTGCCTGGATGACCACGGCAGCCTCCCGGCTGGTCTCCTTGCCTCCAGCCTCTCCCTGCTCCCATCCATCCTCCATAGGCTGCCAGATTAATCTTCCTTAAACACTGCTCACTGCCTGTCACTCCCCAGCTCAGAGATGTGGTCACAGCCCTGTCGCTTGCTGGCACCCCACAGGCACCGTCTGCTCCAGCGGGGCTGCACGCCTCCCGGCTGCCCTGTACACATGCTGCTACTGGGATCGCCCGTCCACTCCTCCTCCTCCCCTCATTGTCTGGCCAAATTCCACCACATGCCAAGGTCCCAGCCTGAGTCCCTCCCCTCAGGGTTCCCAGAACTCTGGGGCAGAGGCAGGGGGTGCCCAGGGACCAGCTCTCAAGTCACAGGTTGGCCTGAGGCCGGCAGGTGGGCTGTCCTTGCTGGGCCTGTCTGGGCTCTGAAGTGCGGCTGTGGCCTCTGCCACCTCTCTGTTCTGCATGTCCTGGAGACACACCCTGGCTCCCAGGTGTCAGGAGTCCTACTCAGCCAAGTCACTCTGGTGACTCACCCTTCACCACGCCAACCTTCCTTCTCAGGCCCCCTCATGAACGCTCATTATCCAAGAATGAACACCTTCCCAAGATTCCAGGCCTGCAGGCCCTGCCCTTGACGCCCGCTGCTGCCAGTTTCATCAACCGAAGATCCTGCTCAGATTCCAGGCCTGCAGGCCCTGCCCTTGATACCCGCTGCTGCCAGTTTTATCAACCGAAGATCCTGCTCCACACACCCCTCCACACAAACACTTCAAGGGCGTGTCACAGAGGGGGGCCAAAAGTGAGCCTCCCCCGCCCCACGGGCCACACAGCTCACACCTGCAGAGCATTGACTGTGAGCCGGCATCAGGCTGCGCGCACCACATGGAATGACTCGTTCAATCCTTGCAGCCCTATGAGGTAGGAGCCTTTCATTGTCCCCGTTTTCCAGGTGAGCAAACTGAGGCACAGAGAGCTTAAATAGCCTGCCCGAGTTCACCCAGTTCAGGATTCTAACCCACATCAGAGCCCTGGCTCTTAAGCACAGTCCTCCCAGGTCCTAGTTGACTCTCTACCTTTCGACCTACCAGAGCCTGGTGTCCAGGAGGGAGGCTGCCCCTTCCAGCCTGGGAAGTCAGTTGGTCCTGCAGGGGAAGGCCTGAGATGCCTTTGTCCACTCCCTGCCTGTGGTCACTTCAGAGGGCTGGGAGTGGCCTTGGTCACGAGCAGTGGTGTATGCAGCCAGCTCGTCCTGGCTCAGGACAGCCCATCACTACAATTTCTAGAATTTTGTAAGCCAGTTGACATCACACTGGTAGCTTGATATAGGCCGTGGTGGGAGTATTTACACCAAGGAAATTGGCAAATTAGTCCCCCAGCCTGCCTGAAGAGCCAACTGTTAACCATTCAACAGGACACCACACTCTTGTGGGGGGAGGCAGAATGCTGACCGCTCTCAAGGTGTCCTGGCATTTGGGTGGTGGACTTCAGGAATTCACACCAAAGATGGGCCCCCAGTGGAGACAGGGGTCTGAAAGGAAAGAGGTCTTGAGAAGACCAAGTGGGTCTCAAAAATGGACCTCTGGTTGTGTGATCCTAAAGGAACTGGAGAAGGAAGGTCCCCAGAAAAGTGCCAGGGCAACAGCGAGATATCCAGGTAGGTAGGCTCAGACTCTGACCAGACCTGCCCAACATAGAAAGATGGCCCGAAACCAAGGACAAGCCACAGGTGAGAGGCATGGATGGAGGAACCACGCTCGGAAGCGGAGCACAGGTGCAGCGGCGTGAGGCTTATGGGCAATGCCAGAGAAACACAGGGCAAGGTCGGGGCTTGGAGGAAGGAGCCCAGAAGAGCTGAGCCCTGCTGCTGACCTCTGAGAAAGTGGTATGCGGGCAGCTGTGGGGCAGGAGCTGTAGTCTAGTCATCATAAGGAAGAAAGTTTGGTTTGGTGAATGTATCACTTAGGGTTCTTTGAAGGCAAGCAAGAAAAAAACAATTCTCACAAATTTAGGAAAGAAGCAGCACTGGCGGAAGACTGGGTTGTTGAGAGAAGGAACAGAAGCTTAAAGAGCAGGCTCTGCAGCTGGAAAAGAACCAGGCCAAGAGAAATACTTACCTAGCTCACCTGGGCCCTGCTGCTGGGATGAAGGGGCCCCCAAAACACCCCACTAAGACTGGAATGAAAGTTGGACCAGATACAAAACCTAACAAACATCCACTGGAGGTGCCACAGCCCAATGAGCCTTACGCAAACTCCAGGCACCGTTCTACAAGAGCTTCTCAATCAGCTGCAGATGACCAAAGGAAGGAGGGACCGTGAGAGGCCTGCTGGGATTCCCATGGCCCAGTCACGCCAGACCAGATTCCCTTATTATGGGGTTACTGTCCCATGGTAGATTAAGGATGGACTAGAAACACAGCATGTCTGAATTCCAGCCAGGCACCTGATAAAATATCTTAGATGGCCAAATGCAGATATATGGGCAGATGACAGCACAATGAAGGGGAGGCAAAACCTGCTGAATGGCCAGACTTGTTTTCTTTTTTTTTCTTTCTTTTCTTTTTTGAGACGGAGTTTCACTCTCTCACCCAGGCTGGAGTGCAGTGGCACAATCTCGGCTCTCTGCAAGCTCCGCCTCCCGGGTTCACGCCATTCTCCTGCCTCAGCCTCCCGAGTAGCTGGGACTACAGGTGCCCGCCACCACGCCCGGCTAATTTTTTGTATTTTTAGTAGAGACGGGGTTTCACCGTGTTAGCCAGGATGGTCTCGATCTCCTGACCTCATGATCCGCCCGCCTCGGCCTCCCAAAATGCTGGGATTACAGGCATGAGCCACCGCGCCTGGCCCAACTTTTTGTATTTTTAGTAGAGACGAGGTTTCACCATGTTAGCCAGGATGGTCTCGATCTCCTGACCTCGTGATCTGCCTGCCTCGGCCTCCCAAAGTGCTGGGATTATAGGCGTGAGCCACTGCGCCTGGCCCGGCCAGTTGTGTTTTCTAATGCTGCCAATAAAATAGTGTTGATCCAGATCCCGCTTTACTTCTGAGCCACAGGCTGTGCTTGGTGCTGTTCAGCATGCTTATTTAATACCTGGCAAAATGTGCTGACGACATCTGAGGATGATTGTGCCCACCCTTCTTGGTGGACAAGAAGCTGAGAGGAGCAGCAAATAGCCTGGGTAACAACAGGACAATGGCCTCGGTGGCTCTGGCCCAACCTAATCTGCACAATCATACCCCTGGCTATGGTGATTGGCTCACACAACTGGGCAGGGCACTGGAGGTGGACCAATGATGGAAGACTTGGACATGTGTTGGATGGTGGAGGGCAGAGATGTGCTCTTCTCCCCCATCCCGTGCGGAGCCTGGGCCTGGGCCTGTAAGGACGTAGTCCCGGGAGCCCCTGGCAGCCACCTTGGGATAGAGGGAAGAGGCTGTTGGAGAGTGGCGCCAAATCCCCAAGAGCAGAGATGAGGGAAGGATCTTGGCCATACTGTTCTCCCTGGATACGACCATGCCTGAAGCCACAGCCACCCCTGAGTTCAGTTCCATGTGCCATTATGGTCTCCCTCTTCTTAATTTTTTTTTTCTTAAGCCAGTGTGAGTTGGGTTCCAATATTTGCAACAGATACACTTAGTGTCCTATATCACTTCAAGCTGGGGCATTGTGGCACAGTGTGGTGAGCTCCCAGGGCTGAGGAGGCTGTGACAATTGGGTCACCACCCAGAGACAGGTAACAAAGATGTGGGGGGTTGGGATTCGGGCTTGGAGCCATGCTCACGAGGAGCAGCTGGGGAGGGCTGGCCAGGAAAGGGGCAGATGTGGCCAGGTGGGAGCCCTGTCTTAAATAACTGAAAGGGGCTCCCCCATCCTGTGCGGCCCCAGAAGGAAGGGCCCAAAACCATTTGAGGAGCTTACTGGGAAAGACTCCCCCTCATTATAAGAAAGTGGTTTTGAATAGTCCCAGTCGCCTGAAGATGTGTGGCCTGGACAAGTCCCTTTGGCTTAAAGCTCAGGGCTATAGGTGAGGAAAGCCAGCACCACGAGAGGAAGTTAATAATCAATGTCTGGTGGCCTGGACAGCCATTCTCAGGCTGGAAGCACACTAGGTGGGGTCAGGAGGCAGCATGGGGATGGGGAACGGGCTTGGCTGTGAGGGAGTTCACTTGAGGCCACACAGAGAATCAGGGTCTCTGGACTTTCTCCCATCAAGTCCATAGGATACCAGAGAGGCCATGGCAGTAAACAGCCACACAGGAGAGCCCACAAGGTGGGTGTGGTGTGTGCTGGGGGAGATCGGGCAGAGCAGTAGCTGCCCAGTAAGGTCCCAGCTCTGCCACTTCCTGCGGTGTGACCTCCCCTGATATGTGTCCTCATGTGACGCATGGGGCTAACTTTACCCACCTGTAGGTTGTCCTGAGGTTTTGATCAGATGATGTAGGCGGAGCCCAGATTACTACCATCACCAAGTTAATAAAGAATAAAAAACGTAACAGTCTAGAGCCCCCAGGGGCTCCTCCTCTTCCCCCCACACAGTCTCTCCTCTTAGCAAAAGGAGAATGCATTTGGGTGTCAGGCGCTGGAGTGGAGCCCCAGCCTGCAGAGGACAGCCGGGACCTGGGGCAAGTCGGTGCTCGGCCTCATCTGTAAAACGGGAATGGCGACACCGGTGCATCGGAAGCCCCGGCCTGCAGGAGGTACTCGGGTTATGGGGACGTTCTCCTCCCTTTGGCAGCGAGATCAGCCCGGGGTCTTCGGAAGCCCCAGGCACAAGATCGCCTGAGAAGCCCTGCGCCCACCCACTTCTCAGGGGGCCCAGGAAGGGCGGGCAGGGGCAGGGGCTGCAGCTGGGCTACAGCACGGAGGCGGGGCGGAGGCGGCCGCACGGCGGTGCCCGAAGGCTGGACGCCCGCTCCCCGGGCGGCAGCCGAGCGCTCAGCCAGGAACTTGTTAACAGGCCCCGAACAAAGAGCCGCTAATCCGGCGGGCGGCCGCGGGCGGGCTGGCGGGCGGAGGGATCCCGCCCCTTCCCGGCTTGGCCGCCGGAGTTTGCAACGCGTTAATTACCCCGCGCCCGGCTGCCCCGCGGCACCCACCCCCGGCCTGGAGGTCCTCGGGCGCGAGCCTCCCGCAGCCCCGCCCGACGGGCGCCGCGGCGAATGGCGAAGCCCCTTGGCCCCGGCTGCCATGGGCTCGGGCACCCGCGCTCCACGGCAGCTCACGTGCCCCCGCAGATCCGCCGGCCTGAGGGCCCCAGCGTACCAAGCTACCGAGACAGCGGGGCGGGGACTGCCGAGGCCCGAGACACGCGCTGAGGAGGGGCTGCTACCCGCCAGTGACGAGTACATTTGTTTGGGGAGGGGGATGCGGGGTGGGGGGCGGTGCTGGAAAGATGCAGACCTGGGAAAAAACCACTGGCCCCTCGGCTCCACTGGGTCCCCGCCCCGATTAGGAGGGGTAGAGTCTAATTCAGGGAGTACTCCCCTAGACCCCACAGCCTCTCCACTGGACCTGCTGGCCTGGGGCACGGGATTCCACCTGCTGCCCTGGCTGGGGACACGTAGGGCAGAGGTGGGATGCAGGGTCCAGACTTCTCTCCCCAAGGCGCTTCAGGTGCTGTCAATCTAGACAGACTCCCCCGGCCTTCCCCCCACCCCCGCCCCATCTCAGCTACATGTTTGCCTGGAGCTCAAGGTGACCCTGAGCCTTCCAGACGGACACAGCTCTGATATCCCAGTGTGGGAGAGTCCCGGCTCTGGGGGCCCCACCAGTCAGGGTGACGGCTGGCCCTTGGCGCTCCCACCACAGCACAGAAGCAGGGGCCTCACGGCCCCTCCCCCATCAAAATGGTACCTAAAACTTCCCCTTCCCCAGATACTCTGGGGCTGAGCAGCTGCCACTCAGACCTCCCAGAGCTCTGTGTGGCTCCCCCTCTCCCACCTCAAACAGGGCTGGGAGGGCCAGTCAAGGACCACCTGCCCTTGCATGATAAGAAACAGAGAGGAAGCCAGGCCTGTCCCCAGCCCAGAATGGGAAGCTCACCCCAGGCCTTTTCCCTCCCGCCTGGTTCCCCAGCCGCACCGTCTTCCACAAAGACAGCCAAGGACTCCCCCGCTTCCCGAAGGAGAGGACTGAACAGTGCCCTCTGCCATGTCATCATCAATTGCTAACATGTATTGAGTGCCCACTATGTGCCAGCACTGACACGCTTCAGCCTGCCTAATCTGCACAAAAACCTAGGAGGTGGGTTCTTTTTGAGTCCGTTGTACAGACAAGGAAACTGAAGCCGTGCAGGGAGGAGCTGGATGCAGGGCCAGGAGGCATGCACTCTTGGGGGCTGGCCCTACCTTTGTGCCTAGGCACCTGCCTGGCCTCACCCTAGTACTGGTCCAAACCCAGCCACAGAGCTTGCCAACTCACCTGTTTCACTACCTCCTCCATGTGCCTGGGGTTCTGGGCCCCTGGGGTCTGAAGCTGCCTGTCACACCTGACATCAGTGCCCAGGAAGGGGGTGGGCCTTGGGCACGTGGGCCTTGGGCACTGGGACCCTGACCTTCTGGGTGCCCTGAGAAGGCCTGTTTCTGACATAGGAGGTATTTGCCAGCAGAAGTGGGCCCTTAATTCCTGGCCTAGGGGTTGAGACTCACAGTCCCCAGCTCTGCCTCACAACCACTTTTGGCTCTGCCCCAGCAGCCACCTGGCTCTCCAGTGACGCAGGCAGCCCCTGCCAGGGCGGCTGATGTCTGTGGCAGGTGCTGGGCAGGTGTGAGCAGTTCCTGGGGGAGCCTGCTGCTGAGTGCGGAGTCCACCCCAGGCTCCAACACAGGCATCATTGGGTATACTACACCCTTTAGTATACAGAGAGGCAAACAGCCCAGAGAGGTTAAACGATTTGTCTAAAAGATCACACAGCAATCACATAGCAGAGAGAGGACTAGAATTTCGTTCTGTTCAGGGCTCCTGCCCCACTCTGTGCCATGTCCTGAGAGTCAGAGATGATCATCAACACACAGTTGCATGACAAGCTGAGCCCAAATCTTCATCTTCAGAACCTCCAAACAACTGCCCCTTGTGCACTGAAAGCACTGATGTCTGAATCAGGCCCAAGTCCCTGCAGTGGGTGGTGTATGTGCCAATGGCGGGGGAGGGGGGACGCTTCTTCCAACCAACCAGAAGGGGCCACTGCCTGGGCCTGGGGCAGTGGGAAATGAAGCAGCTCACATTGAGACGCATTTTTCTCCTGTGTCTGGGCTCGGGCTTAAGTCCCCACCTCTGTCCTAACTCATGCCATCCCCCCACAAATGCGAAGGAACACAGAGGAAGGAGACAGACAAGCTATGGCACCTACTGGGTGTCGGGGTTCACCCTGAGTGCCCTCTCCACATTGCCCATCAGTCTGTTACTATAACCCCAGAAAGCAAGCATGACCCATTCTATCAATGTGGAAACAGGCTGGGGACTGCAAGTTGCTTGTCCAAGGACACGAGGCTTGGGTTGGAAGTGGGCCCTGACTGCCTCCTAAGCCCCTGTCCTTTCTGCTCTACCTGGCAAGAATAAGGGGTGAGACTCCCCAGAAGGCAGGAGGACCCTTCAATGCCACTCCCACAGGAGCAGACAAGGAACGAAGGGGTGGGCTGGTGGAACTGATTGCAGGAAGCTGAGCTCCTGTCTGAGCGTGGTTGGGCCCTGGGGCTCAGCCTCAGGAACCAGGAGTCCCACCCCACGTAGGAGCTGTGCAGAGCAGCCCACGTCTTGACGTGACTCTGTGAATGACACCATTTGCTCAAGAAAACATTCACTCTGGGAAAATCCATGCCAGGGTGGGGATGGGGGTTCCTACTCAACAGACATGGGCATACAACTTGCGTGAGTGGCCCACAAGCATGCACCAATGTGAGCTGGTTTGCTGTCCATACATGTGGCTGGGGCACAGCATCCCCCACCCCAGGATGGGGCCTAGTTTTCCGGGTCCCCACCCTGGACAGGAGGCCGTCTCCAGCCTCCCTGGAGCATGGCAGTCCATGTTCGGGGACAGGGATGGGGTGGTTGCTGAGAGGGGCAGAGCAAACATCTCTCCCTGTCCCCAGCAATAGCAGCCCTCCCTGCCTGGACAGAGAACCCAAACTCAAAACGGGGAAATGAAGAGAAATAGCACCTGGCTGGCAGTGACTCGTTGCAAGTTGGGGCGGAGAACAGGGTCACCGCACCATAAACAATGGCAATACCTGAGGGAGGCACTGGAGGAGAAGGAGGCGGCTCAGGTCAGAGGCTTCTGGCAGTTTCCCCAAGGCTGAGGACTCAGTACCTCAGTCTTTCTTTAGCCCACCCAAAGCACATCAGTATGCCAGGGCTCCTTTGCAGGGGAGGAGGTGGGAGGCCTTTGGGAGGGGCTGGACTGAAGCTTCGGGCTTCACAGTGCAGGGATTGGCAGCAGCAAAGGGGTGTGTCCCAGGTCTGGACAGAGCCAACATTGGGGTGTTGGGTGGGGAGCATGCTGGCGGGGTCAGTGGCACGAGGCTTTGCAAGGCAAGGGAGCTACAGTCTGGAAGCCGGAGCTTGCCTGGGGGTGCCCACCCCAGCAGCAGTCAGAGCCAGGGAGGGCACCCGACCTCCAGATAGACCAGCCCAGAGCTGATGTGGGGTGATGACGAGGGAGGAAGGTATTTTCCTAAGGGCCCAAGGGGCTCAAGCTTTGGATTGACCCGCAGGCACTGGGAGTCACCGAAAGCTTTCTAGCAGATTTCCAGCCTGGATGCCAGGGGATGCCTTAGTCTGAGTGGAGGAGGCCTGAGGGCGATGGGTGGTGGTGGCTGCTGCAGTGGTCCAGGTGAGGAAGAAAGGAGTGGAGGAAGACAAAGAAGTCAAGAGACATGAGCAATGTCACAAGTAGGCCTGAGTTGGAGGACTTGGTGACATATTAGATGTGAAGCGTGAGAGAGAAGGGAGAACCAAGGGAGATGCAAAGGCTTCCAGCCCCAGGCTGGGAGAACAGGAGGGGACGACAGGGCCCTTGGGAGGAGGGGGCATCGGGAGAGGTGTGGCCTAGAACAGGAGGCCCCGCATGCATGTGCGTGGACACACAGGTTCCCAAGTGGCAGCTAGGCCCAGCACTAGAGCAGGGGAGCCCCACCCCAAGCTCAGGGCAGGCTCCTGCCTTCTGAAGCCTCAGAGCTCCAGCCTGCGGGTCTGGGCCCAGAGCAGCACTAGGCAGGAAGAAGGGTTGTGAGGACAGGGGCTCTCTGGTCCTTGGCTGAGGCCAAAGTTGGCTGCTCCTGGGAACCAGGGCCGAGACTTCTGGTTGTGGGCTTGGTACCTGGATCAATGCCTATCCCTGGTTCCCGAGAGAAGCCGCTCCCAACACAGGCAAGTGAGGAGCAGGCAGGCAGCAAGAGGACCAGCTCTCCCCTGGGGGGACCTAGGGGCCCCAAAGCCCAGGCCACCCCACCCGCAAGGCAGGGTGAGCAGGAACAGGGTATCTCCTAGCCCTGGAGGATTAAGACCCCCTCAGCCAGCTTCATTCTCCCAAGTGTGGGGTGGACAGACGAGTCCTAGGTCAGCCCTAAGTATGGGGAGGGGGTCTGAGAAGGAGGAGCAAGGCTAGATGGTTGGGGTCAGGTCGGGCAATGCGGCAATGCCACAGCATGGCACCCCTCAGCCCCATCTTCAAGGGAGCTAGCTCCCAAGTCCCTCCTGCTCAAGACTGCAGAGGTCTGGGTGACAGGGAGACCACAGGGGCAGGGTGGGGGTGTGCATGCCAGCTGCGTGTGACGGGGTTTCAGAGGGAAAATCCTGTGAGACAGATGGGTGCTTGCGTGCGCGGGCACAGAGAGGGCCTGCAGGTGCAAGCGTGCTGAAGGGACAGGCTTTGTGTGATGTCCAGCAACAGAGGGTGGGTGCGTGGCCTGGGGAGCAGGCGGCTGCAGTCGGTCGCGCTGGCCCCTGGCGCCCCCTGCTGCCCGCTGGCCATCCCTCCCTCAGCGGCTCACAGACACATTTTTCACCAGAGGCTGTTGCCACAGAGGAAAAAGGCAGCGCGGGAGGAGCCGGGGGTCACCGCAGGGCCAGCCTGCCTGGGCGTCCACATGTGCCCAGTGCCTGTGGGGCACAGGGGGAAGGGAGTCCCAAAGAAGTAGGGCCAGCCCCTCCCCACCCCATGGCCTTCAGCAGCTCCTCCCGCAGGCCCAGGGGCAGAGTTGATGCCTTGGGGCAGGCTCTGCTTCAGCCCCTGCAGCACCTGTGCCCACCTGCCAACTCCCTGGGCAACCTTGGGCCAGGCCTCAACAGATGCCCTGCCAACCAGGGATGCAGTTTCCCCACCCCACAGCCTCCTGAGGAGTCCATGTGGCAACCCCCCGCTCCAGGCTGCAGCACCCTGATTCACCGGTACCTGTGCCCCCTTATCTGTACACACTCACCTGTGCAACTGCACACAGCCGTCACACACGTGCGGCATGCTGGTCATCACACACGTTCATCAGGGCACACACATACCAATGCTGCACACACCATGCCAACCCCCCTCGTTACCCGGGCACACATGTCAACCCACAGCCTTCACACGTGCTCATGTGGGCGACATGCAGCTATGACCACACAGCCCTCACAAGCATCAACCCAGAAAACATTTCCAGGGTACCTAATGGGTGTCGGGCAACACCCCACCTGTGTGTGGGGCACTAATACCCCCACCTCATCATGGACAACAGTGCAACCTGCACCCGAGTGCTCATCTGCGGAGCTGCACACACGCCCCTAACACACACATGTGGGGGACACGGACACACACCCAACAGCAGTTCAGCCTCTCAGCTTGGTCAGGATTAGAAGGAGAGGCCCTGGAGAAGAAGAGGGGTGCTGAGGGAGAAGGGAGATAGAGGGGGTGGGATGGAGTAGAGAGGGGTACTGAGGAGGCAGGATGGGGCGCGGGGTCAGGCAGTGGCGGGTGCAGGATGCGCGCTGTGCAGAGACACCCTTTAAGGAAACAGCCATCAGCCTCAATTATCAGGCTGGCCCCTGAGCTCTCACTCATTGATCTCTGATCAATATGGTTTGGCAGCTCAGAAACCCCAATGCTCCCTTCCAACACTCCTGTTATAAGCAGCAGCCTAGCCAGGCTGGGGAGTAACCGCCCAGGTTCTAGGGGCAGCAAGAATCGAGAATTGCCAGGGTAAGCCTCAAGCCCCCTTGACCACACAAATGGCACCCACCCCCCACCACCACAGACACATACGCTCAGCTCAGCTAAGTGCATGGGGGGCAGAGATCAGGAGGCCCCCACAGCTCAGCCTAGGTGAAGGCTCAGGGAGAGCAGACAAAGGATGCAGGGGAACTTCCTCCCCCAAGCCCCTTCCCAAGGGAATGAGGTGGGCTGAGGGCTGAGTTAGCAGCGGGTTAGGGTGACCAATGGGGGCATGCAGGGACTAAGAAAGGCTATGGAGTTTAAGGAAGAAGGGGAAGCTGGCGGACCAACCACACACAACTCTGGCCCCCCCGCACCAGGGAGGCCGGGGCCGTGGCTCCTGACCGCGGCGCTTTGACTGTGCTGGCTGCAAGGACTGGGGGCTGGTGTATGCGCCTCCACGCCTGAGTGTGTGCGTGTGCGAGCGTGTGTGGTGGGGACAGAGGAGGACACTGTGTTCTGGACGTGGGCAGAGGCCAGGTGCCAAGCTGGGAGATTGTGAGTGGCTGTTTAGGGCAGATGCTACCGGGAAGAGGTATCTTAACCGCTCCCCGCACCCCCCATTTCCTGGGCACTGGGATACGCTCAAAACCCTCTAATCTTCGAATCCTCAAAGTCAGGCTCTCTGGGGTTGATCCAAACCCCCAGCCCTGCTCCGGGCCCAGGCAACCAGCAAACTTCCCCCACCCGGAGGCGTGGGGTGTCTACACTCGCCAGCCCCGCGCGCTGACAGCTGCTCCTGGACTTGGCAGAACCCAGGCTTCCGGGAGAGCGCGCGGGGAAGCTGCGCAGCAGCAAGAAGAGGCCCCCGCGTGCCGCCTCGCAAAGTTTGGCCTCGGGGGGCTCCCAGCCGGGTCTGGAAGCTCTGGTCAGGGACCCCCAGAGCAGCGAGCGTTCGCGCGCACGGTCCCCCGCATGCCTCCCCAGAGCGCGCGCGGCGTGACTCACCCGAGCCGCGGAGCCAGGCGGCGAGGACTATGCCCAGGAGTGCTGGCCACAGGCCGGGCCGGACGGCCATGGCCGCGGGCGGGCGGGCCGGGCGCGGGGCCCCGCGGGCGGGAGGGCGGCTTTAGCGCCTCAGCCCGGAGCCCCAGCTCGGGGCGCCCCCGGGGCCCATGCCAGCGGACTGCGCTGCCTCCGGGCGGCCGGCTGCCGGGCGCACGCGGCGCGTGGCTCCCTTGGGCACGGGAGCGCAGCAATGCAGCCGGGGCGGAGCGCAGCGCCAGCCGCGCCGCGCACCGAGCCAGCCGCGCCGCGGAGCCCGCAGCCGGAGAGCGGGCCGGTGGGCGCCGCAAAACCCGGACTGGAGCGACGGAGCGGGGCGGCGGCTGGGAGGGGCGGGGGAAGGAAGGAGGGGCCGGGCCGCCCCGCGCAGCGCGCGCGGGCCACCCCCAGCACCGGGAATCCCTCTGGGCGATGCCTGAGGCTCCCCCAGGGAGGGGCTTGGGGTGGTGGGCGTGGAGGCCTCCCACCGCCCCGCGCGGTCTCCAGGGACAGGGGCAGGAGTCTGAAACCCGGAGTGGATCGGTGCTCCGGATCCGGGCTCTCGCGGGCCCGCCAGTCTGCGCACAGGTGGCCCGGGAGGGGCCCGGGGCTGCGGCGACCCCGGCGCGGCGCCAGCCTGCAGAGAGCCGCCCAGGGCAGGGGTGTCCCGGGCAGGTTCCGCTGCAGTCCTCTCCCCCGCCCCTTCCTCGCGGCGGCGCTCCGGGGCCGTCCGGGCGCCGCGGTACCCTGCCAGCCCGCGGCTTGGTTAGGGGACTGCGAGAGAGCGCCGGGGCCCTGGCCCGCGCGCAGAGGTGCCCTGGCCACCAGAGCTGGCAGGCCAGACTCGGGGACACCCGCAGTCCCAGCCTCGCAGCCTGGTGGATTCCAGGGGCGCGCCTCACACCATGACCCAAGGTTTCCCTAACCCCTCGGCGCCGTTTGCCGAAGGAAAACAACCTTCAGGCGCAGCGCACCCGACTGGGCGCGCGGTGTTTGAGCCCCGAGAGCGCACGGCGCCCGCGACGTGGGCGTAAAGGAACGAGCTGGGCTTTGGCAGCTAGGGAGACCGCGGGTAGGGTCTAGGCGACTTCACCTTCTCGCTCTGTGACCTTGGTCAAGTCACGTCGTCAACTGGAGCCTCCAGCAGTGACCGCTGCTGGAGTCTCCTGCGCCCCACCCCCATTCCCTAATCGGGTTAAAATAAACAGAGGGCTGCCTTGAAGGAGAAAGGAAATGACAGCCGCGCGCAGTGTGCCTGGGGGGAGTGATCGGAAAAGAGAGGGTCCTAGTCTAGGTCGGGAGGGGAATGAGCAGGGTGAGGGCAGGGTCGCAAACTCAAACGCCTACGGGGCCAGTCGATAATATACATTGGCGCTGCAGGCTAGGCGATATAAGGAATGGTCTTGCTTCCACAAAGAGCTATGAGCTCTCCTATATTTCTTGAGACACGAGGCCCTCTCTCGGTCTGTCTTTTGTCTCCCACTTTTGATAGAGAAGGGTTATGAAAAATGTTTTGCTTTCCTCTTAAGTCTACTATAAAAAACACCAGCTAAAGCTCCAGAGGCAACCATACAGACACTGGGCTCCATCGCCAGGGAGGCAAAGGGCAGTGCTGGGGACGGGGCACAAGGATCCCATCTCAAGGGACAGCCGCCTCTTCTGCTCTAGGTGCTGGTTGTCGGGGGAGGTGACCGGGGCACAGTATAGCCGCATCTTCCAAATTTTCAACAGAAGCCGTCGTATGTGAAATATTCTGATTTAAAATTTTTAACTAGTAAAAAATAATTTTTTAGACTTCATGTGAGCCCAGGGGAAAATGTCCATCACCTTCTGGTTTGGGAACTCTGCTTTCGGGGCTGTTTGAATGTACACGGTGTCAGGGCCTGATCTACTCACATGTCTCGTGTGTGTGTGTGTGTGTGTGTGTGTGTGTGTGTGTGTGTGTAGGAGCAGTGTGTGCCCAGGCTTCTCCTGTTGGCACCATAACACCCCTCTTCAGCCTCTGCAGGAAAGAGGTGGGTGGGAGAGGTGAGTCAGTGGCAGGATCTGCCCTTGGGGCCCGTGGTATAGGGGAGATGATTAGGAACTGGGGATTGGGCACTGGAGGCTGGTAGTTGAGGATGAAGGAGGAGGACTGAGGGCTGGGGTATAAGATGACATTATAATAGTGTATGCTCTGTCTAAACGGATGGCCAGGCGTGGTGGGTCACACCGTAATCCCAGCACTTTGGGAGGCTGAGGCGGGTGGATCACTTGAGGTCAGGGGTTTGAGACCAGCCTGGCCAACATGGCGAAACTCCATCTCTACTAAAAATACACACACACACACACACACACACACACAGCCAGATGTGGTGGTGGGCGCCTGTAATCCCAGATACTCAGGAGGCTGAGCCAGAGAGAATTGCTTTAATCTGGGAGGCGGAGGTTGCAGTGAGCCAAGATCATGCCACTGCACCCAGCCTGGGTGACAAATCAAGACTCCATCTCAAAAAAAAAAAAAAAAAAAAAAGTATGCTGGACGCCACTATGTCCTTGCATACATTTATAATTCGGCTTGATCCTCACATGCAGTCCTGTTAAAGAAACATTATTATCCCCTTTATGCAGATGCAGTAGCTGAGGCATAGGGAGAGGAAGTGCCTGATTGCTCAGGGCCAACCTTATTCAATAGACTGCAGGGGTAGCTAAGATGCATCCTTGGGAGGTTTGATTTCAACGTCCATGTCCTCATCTTTCCTCCTGCTACAGTTTCTACTCTGGGATTTGAATTTGGGAAATGAGGTTTGACATACAGGAAAGGAAGGGTCTTTTCTGCTCAGCTGGCTGTTTTGTTCACTTCTCTTCTTGCCCCTCTCTCTTCAGCCGGAGTGGAATGGTCTGTGTAAGAGTCAGGATAGATTAGGGGATGTCGTAACAAATAGTCCCCAAATCTCAGTGACTTAAATCAACAAAGGTTTGTTTCTCATTTGTCCATCATGGGTCTATGACTCCAGGTCACCCTCACTTGAGGACCCAGCCTGACAGCAGCCACTCCAGAGGTACACCCACCAGCCATCAATGGCTCAGCCCAGACACAATGGATCATGTCTGGTCACAATCCACTGGCCAGAACTGGCCATACAGTCCCACCCAAGAGGGCTAGGAAGTATAATCCCACCTCGTGCCTGGAAGGCAGAGCTGAAATAGATGGAGAGTAGCATGAGTGCCTGCACAGCCTGTGGTCCCAGCAGGATCTGGCCCCTGCCTTCCTCTTCAACTCTGCCTAGGCCCTGGCCATAAGGCCCCCCAACCCCTCACTTTGTTTCTCCAGCATCCAAGCTCTTCTCACCTCCAGGCCTTCCCATTTGCCTTTCTTCCTAGAATACTCTGTCCCCAGATCTTCACATGGCTGGTTCCTTTTAGTCACCCAGGCCTCAGATGAACTGTTCCCTTCCAAGTGATGCTCAGAGTCATGTCAGGAGAAGGAGGAGGGGTGCCCCTGCAGAGAGGGGGAGTAGGTGTCTCACTGGAACTCTTCTTAAGCATCTAGGGTGAAGGGCTGCCAGGAAAGGGTTTGTCTCAGACCCTAAGGTAGGATGGCCAGATGGGAAGAGGACTCCTGAGAGCTCCAGCCTCCTTTGCTTCTGTTACTCAGGCAAATTTTTCTTCAGAAGATAAAGTCTTGATCTATCCTGAATTTTCAGGACAAACAGTTCTGCTTTAGATGCTGGCACGGCAGCAGGGCTCTGGGCCCCTGTCTCATCACCCAGACACCCTGTATGAGGCTGCTCCCTGAAAGCATCTCCTGAAGGGGTTGGCAGGTGTTCTGCCATCATGGCTTGATGGACAAGAGGAGTCCTAATCAGCTGTTGGTCAGTGACATCGCACTGCTAATATCCCCTGGACCTGGGGAGCTCAGACCCTGTGCTGAGGCCATCATTGGCTTGGACATGCACCGAAGTTCCTATGAGTTGCTTGGAGTGTAAATTTCCATGTCCTGCCTATCCTGATTTTGATCCAGGATGTCTGGGGAGGGGTCTAGGAATCTGCTTTTACCGTGCCTTGTAATACCTACAAGATGTTTCTGCTGCTGCCAGTGGTCTGAAGACTGATCACACTTTGAGGAACATTGTCCTAGGTCTTTGCTGTAGGTACTATCAACAACTGGGTGTTCCTCACCTACCCTTTAGGTTGCTGGTTTTCTGCAATTAAATGCAGACACTTAAATTCATCCCAATTATATTCCATCATATTACATCTAATCCCTCTTTCCCATATGGAGCCCTCTCAGGATGTGGGTGCTGTCAGGGAGGGTATTTGCTATTTTCTTCTGCTTCTGTCATTCCCAGATGACATTAGGAAGTCACATATACTTTCGACAAAGTCCTTACTAAACAGGTTTCTGCAGGCAGGACCAAGGACAGGGCCCAGAGGCTCCCCGCTCGAGATCAACTTGCATGTTGCACTAGGACAATAAACCAGCTGCTCCTTTGTCCTCTCAGGAAGCCTCTGACCACACCATCATTCAGCTCACACCTCACTGCTGCACCCACAAAAATAAATGGAAGACTTAGCAGAGCCCCAGAATCATGAGCTTCCAGCTTTGCTCCAATCTACCAGACAAATAACCCAATTGATCAGGAAATTACTTCAGCAAGCAGGACATGCTCTTGGAGACCCTTAAGCAAGACATTGGACTGACTTTCTTTCTTTCTTTCTTTCTTTCTTTCTTTCTTTCTTTCTTTCTTTCTTTCTTTCTTTCCTTCCTTCCTTCCTTCCTTCCTTCCTTCCTTCCTTTCTTTCTTTCTTCCTTTCTTTCTTCCTTTTTGAGATAGGGTCTGGCTCTGTCACCCAGGCTGGAGTGCAGTGCTACTATCTTGGCTTACTGCAATCTCTGCCTCCCAGGCTCAAGTGATCCCACTTCAGTCTCCCAAGTAGCTGGAACTACAGGCACATGTCACCACGCCCAGCTTTTTTTTTTTTTTTTTTTTTTGTGTAGAGTAGGGGTTTCACCATGTTGCCCAGGCTGGTCTTAAACTCCTAAGCTCAAGCCATCTGCCTGCCTCGGCCTCCCAAAGTGTTGGGATCACAGGTGTGAGCCACCACGCCCGGCCAAGACATTGGCTCTTTATGGGCCGTGCTGTCGTCCAAGTGTTCACGTCTGCCCACTGCTCAGCATCCAGCTTCTGTCTTCTGGAAGCAGCTTCCTGTCTTTCCTTGGAAGGATCACCCCTCCCCACCATCAGCACACAAGATTCAGGTCGGACTATCCCCCTCCAGTTCTAAAAGACAGCAAATGCCCAGGCCTGGCCAACCAGCATCCACTATTCCCTGAAACACAGTGATTGGTTCAGAGATGGGCACGTGACCCAAGCCAGGCCACTGAGGCTCATTTCTGGGACTTTTGTTGGAACTAAGGAGAGAAAGAATGTCTTTTGTTGCTGTACTCGAAGCTGGAAAGAAATGACCTGATCTTGGCAGCACTGCCACAATAAAAGGGCATGCCTGAGATTGAAGCTGGGGTGGAGAGGAGCAGAGCCTGGAGAAGAGAGGGTTGCAGGATCCTAGTTCATTGTTCAAGCCCTCAGATTCAGCTGCTTCTGAGGCTGCGGATACCCCTGAATTCTTCAGTTAGATCAGCCAGCACATTCCCTTTTGAGCTGTTTTAGCCCATTTGCGGTTTTTGTCATTTATATTTGAAAACAAAATACAAGACTGAGTGCTGTGGCTCACATCTGTAATCACAACATTTTGGGAGGCTGAAGGGGGAGGATTGCTGGAGGCCCTGAGTTCAAGGCCAGCTTGGGCAACATAGAGAGACCCTGTGTATTAAAACGTTTTTTTAAATGAGCTAGGCATTGTGGCATATGCCTGTTTTCTAGCTACTTGGAAGTCTGAGGGGGGAGGACTGGTCAAGCCTAGGAGTTTGAGGCTGTAATGAGCTATGATAAGGCCACTGCACACTATCCTGGGCGACAGAACAAGACCCTATCCCTAACAAAGGGAAAGAAAAAAGAAAAATAATATAGAATTATCCTTTATTAAAAATCTACAGGGTGAGCATTTATGACTGTCTACTATTTGTAAGCCTCAATGCTACCCACCAGGGGAACCTGCAGCATGTTGGGGAAGATACAAATGTCCTCCCAGTTGTAAGTTGAGGTGGAATAAGAGCCAGATCATAAAAGAAATGAGTACTTTGTGAGGGATAAGACAGGAGATAGAGCTAGAAATAAGCCCCTTCAAAGGACCCCTGGCAACATCTGGACCTGTCCCCTCTGCACACAAACCCCAACACTCACCCGTGCTCTGAATCCAACACACACACACATAGCAAGCCAGCACCTGCTCAGTCTCCACAACGAACACAACACAAATGCACTTCCCACACCCAGTTCACACACGTGCATACCTGGTAACTGATGACAAGCAATGCAGGCACTGATGTTCCTCACACAGTTACATACATGTACAGACACTTCCATATCTCCCCACTCCATTCCTGCACACACTGTTCACATGCTCACCCTCCATGCTGCCCCGTTCTGCTGAGCACTTCGTGCCTGGGCCTTAAGGCTGGCCTGGCCGTGCCTCGGTGCAAGAAGTGAGATGTCACTGCCTTGGAGCCTCCAGGACCAAGGACAGCGCCCAGCATTTCTTGAGACCTCTCCAGGTGCCCAGGACAGGACTAAACTCTGTACCTGGTTTATCTCCTTCGATTCTCACAGCCCCTTATGAAGCAGATGTGATTATTGTACCCATTATGTAGATACAAAAACTGTGGCACAGACTGGGGATGTAACTTGCTAAAAGCCACTCAGCTGGTAAGAGATGGAACAAGGATTTAAACCTGGAAGCTGCTCCAGAAATGTTTGCTGAGTGATTGAAAGAATGTTCAGTCTAAATGGTTTTATTAGAGACACATTCTCCTATGATGCATGTGTTAACACACACACACACACACACACGCACACACCCAGAGACATTTCCCAGCTCCGTGAGCTCCGTGACATCCATCTCTGAGGTCTCCCTGGCTACACAGTCCCCCTTTCAAGTTTTCCTGCTGGGCACTCTCAGGCAGGTTGGGAGGTGAGCAGTTCCCTGCTGAGGGGCCTATGTGAAAAGGAGGGGGTGGAGGATTGTCAGGAAGGGGCAGGAGGAGTGGAGGAGGAGGAGGAGGACGGGATTGGACCAAGTGGAAGCCTGGCACTGTGCCCTTTGCAGATGACCTGATGAGTATTTTGCAGAGTTAATTTCATTAGCGTCTCTGGGAGATGAACAATTAGCAAGATGCTCTGATGCCTTTAAAAGCTTAAGAGAAGGAGAAGCCTGCCTTTCTTGCTTCCCCACTGGACCGCAGCATCCCCCACCCCCACTCTTCTCCATCTCTATGCCCGTCTCTATAATTCATCCACCCTTGCCTGGTCTTCTCTCATGCCCTCATGCCCTCAGAGCTGCTTCCACCCCCACCCCACCCTGCTCCTTGGCTACCACACAGCCCCTCCCTCCCTCTTCCAGGCTCCCATCTCCCCTGCAGCCTATGCTGGAGCTCTGCCCATACCGCATCAATTGGTCCCCTGTGTTCTGATCGCTCAGACACCCAGCACTGGGGCCTGGCACTGGCCCAGCCCTCCAAAGAGACACAGCTGTCTTTGGCATCCAAAGAAAGCTGGGCCAGGTAGGGGTTCTCTGGTTTTTATTGATTTTGCTAGCAGGTCTCTGGCAACTTCCAGATGGGGTTCCAGTGGGGATTGGAGCTCCCATGTCAATCCCACGGTGGGTCTGGTAGGCAGGACAGAGGTAAGCTTTGACTCAGTGAACCGCGGGCTGGGAGACGAGGCAGAAGCTTACCTCTGCCTTGCTTACCAGACCCACCCTGGGATTGGTATGGGAGCTCCAGTCTATTAGAGAAGGTTGGGACCCACAGAAGGGAGGCCCAGGTTTGTGTGTGGGGCATCGGTGGCTTTATCAAACAGGTGGAAAATGGGACTCCAGACATTCTGGGGCAGTGTTTGTCCCAGACACCCGCTGCATGACCGTGGTCCTGGGAACACATCTCATACTGCCTCCTCCATGCCCTAAGTCAGTGGGAAGGGTTCTGGTCCAGCCACCAGCCTCCCGTAAGCCTCCTTAGGCAGCCCTGGGGTAGTGCTGGCATAGGGAGGACTGGCTAGCTGGGTCTTGAGTTCTCCAGGACCAGGTCAGGTCTCTAGACAGACCCTCTTCCCTCAGACTAGATGGCTCCTCGGTGATTCAAAACCCCCTTCAGTCCCAGACCCCCACTTCAGGCAGGGTATCAGAACCCCCTCGGAGCTTGCTGAAACCCCGATGTCAGACCCCTCTTCAGGTCTACTGACAGGATCTTTAGGTGGGGCCCAGAGAGCTGTGTGTTTTTGTTTTTGTTTTTGTTTTTGTTTCGAGATGGAGTCTCGCTTTGTCTCCCAGGCTGGAGTGCAGTGGCGCGATCTCGGCTCACTGTAAGCTCCGCCTCCCGGGTTCACGCCATTCTCCTGCCTCAGCCTCTCCGAGTAGCCGGGACTACAGGCGCCCGCCACCACGCCCGGCTTATTTTTTTGTATTTTTAGTAGAGACGGGGTTTCACTGTGGTCTCGATCTCCTGACCTCGTGATCCGCCTGCCTCGGCCTCCCAAAGTGCTGGGATTACAAGTGTGAGCCAGCGCGCCCGGCTGACAGCTGTGTTTTAAGAGATTTCTAGCTGGGCCCTAAAGACTGGGAACCACTGCACGCCACATAGGCCAGGAGTGGGAAGAGAGGGGTCACACCCCTGAAGCCAGGCAAAGAAACCCTTGCTCCCCAGCAGGGACTCTCAACAGTCTGTGGGCGGGTCTCCTTTCTCCAGGAGCAGGGTAGAAGCTGGTTATTCCAGGGCAGGTAAAAAAAATACTGTGTCTCTAAAGCACAGATATACACACACATATACCATACACACATACAGTGCATAACCAGATATACAGTGTTTCTGTGGTCTTAACATTTCAGGTGGGCTACTAGGGATGAAAAGTCCACAAAGGCTCCTTATGAGGGCAATGGTAAAAAACAGGTTAAGAAGGCCTCTTACTACTCAAAGGGCCTAAGAAGTACAAGAGCACAACGAGTACTCCACACCTGGGTGTGCACACACACAGAAACACAGGCAACACACACATATACACAGCCGACACCTGGATGTGCACACACACAAACACAGGCAACACACACACACATACACACAGCCCACACCCGGATGTGCACACACACAGAAACACAGGCAACACACACACACACATACACGCAGCCCACACCCGGATGTGCACACACAAATACACTCCACACCAAGGCATTCACACAGTCACACACACACATTGCACACCCAGACACGCAGACACACACACATACTCCACACCAAGGCATACACACACACACACCCCACACCCAGACACGCACACACACATATACATGCACCCCACATCTGTACTGAACACATACACACCCTACACCCAGACATGCATGCACACACAAATGCACATACTCCACACCAAGGCATTCACACAGTCACACACACACCCCACACCCAGACATGCACACACACACACATACATGCACCCCACACCTGGACCGAACGCACATACACACACCCTACACTCAGACATGCACACACAGATATACACATCCCACACCCAGACTGAATACATACACGCACACACAAGTCACATCTGGGCACACACACACACACACCGCACACCCAACATGAACACACACACACATTCACACATGCAAACACACCCAGGGTCATACATACACACACACACACACACACACACCTGGACATGTACACGCACACCCAGGGATACACATGCTCCCAGGCACACACACAGGCCACACCTGGACACAGCCCACGCACTAGCACACCCCACACACAAATGAATAGAAAGTCTCTCTCACACATATGCAAACACACGCACTCTCTTCTTCACCCTCCCACACAATCATCAAGAGCCTCCGGTAAGACTGCATTAGTGAAGAGGAGACTAGGTTAAGATTTTAATAAGCTTTTAAATAAATAAATATACCTTTACCAGGACACCATGTTTTTTATTAATGCGACATCTTGGCCTTATGTTTCTTGAGAATAGAGGAGCCACACAGCCGTCTTCACACATGGCCACCCGTGCATGTGTGGGGGTGTAGAGTTGTTTTTGAGATGAGTGTGTGTGCTGTTCATGGCTGTGAAGGAGATACACGTCTCCATGCAGGTGTGTGTGTGTGTGCAGGCATCTTCTAAGTGTGTGCTGAGTGTGGGTGTCATGGGCAACAACTCAGGAAGCAGTGTGTGTGTGTGTGTGTACGCTCATTGTGTGCGTGCTCATATGTGTGTTCTCATGTGTATGTGTGTGTGTGCTCGTGTGTATGTGTGCTTGTGTGTGTGCACTCATGTGCGTGCATGCATGTGTATCTGTGTGTGCTCGTGTGTATGTGTGCTTGTGTGTGTGTGCTCGTGTGCGTGTGTACACATGTGCTATGACTCTGGGGTCCTTCGGCAGACATTGTCAATTCCCAGAGCACTCAGTCTCTCAATTCTCCCTGTTCACCATCGTATTCCTTACTTTTGCCAACACAGTGCACACTCCAGGAATATGTGCTGAACGAGTGAATGAACAAATGAATGTAATTTAAGCATCTCAGTTTCTCTTCTCTTCATTAAACCTCATAAATTGCCCTGTGACTTAGTTACCATCCTGCTCATTTTACAGATGAGGTGACTGAGGCTTGGAGAATTTGAAGCAGCACCTCCACCATCGCCGTCCATGTCTCCTACCTCCCAGGCTTGCACAGGGCACACTGGCTACCCTGCGGACGCTTGGGAGATCCGGGCAGGGTGGCCCCGGCTCTGCCTTCTCTGAGGTCGGGTCAGCCCTGCTCAGGTGGTTGCAGGAGGGCCGCTGAAGAGGCAGCCTTGTTGGAATGCGGCGTCCATGGCAAGACTCTCTTGTGAGGTTTCCGACAATCCCTGCCTGCATTTTCCTCTGCTCCTTCCTGGTGCCACCAGACTCCTGGCCCTCAATGTCTGCTGCCCTGGCCCCTTGAGAGTCCGCCGGAGCTAGCGCAGAGCAGATGGGCGACGTTCACCCAGAGCAGCCATTCTGGCTCAGTCCCTCGGGGCCCGTACATACTGTGTGCCAAGGTTAATTAAGCCGGTAATTAGAAGGAGAGATGCTTAATCTATCTGGTTAATAAAGTAACCCCCCTCTCATGAGCTTGCGGACGCCGTCACTCTCTGGACAGAAGCGGAGATGCCGCAGCCCCGGCATCGTGGATCGGCCAAGCAGAAAGCTGCTTGGCTCCTGCCCCGCGCCGCTCCCCGACTCCTGGAACCAATTCCTGGGCCGGTGGGATCTTGGAGGAAGCTTCAAGGGAGGTCAAGCCTGGGGAGACAGCTGGGGGTGTCCAGTCCCAGAGAAGGTGCCGCGGTGACAGACGGCACCACAGGTTTGTCCACCGGGCACCAGGCCCAGGGCAGCGGCTCAGCACCCTGGGGGTCTCCCCTGCGGCCGGGACCCTCTCCTGTCCTTTCCTCACTCTCCTTTCCCTTCCTTCAAGGGCGAGCTCTGACCCTCGCGCTCTAAATCATATCCTTGGTGAATATCTTTAAAAATTAATTTTTAATCTTACATATAAAATATGAATACATTATTTTGTGTTTTTAAAAAAGACTGCACATCACCCCACCTCACATCCTTGGTTTTTCCAGGGAGAAAGCCGCTGGCGGAGTCTGCTGCGCGGCCTCCTGGGCCTTTCTCTCCACGGGTGCAGGTCTGTATGTTGGCACCAGTCACTAGATTTTTTACTAGCTGGTCTCTTGCTGTATGCTTCCTTCAGCGGTGCGTTTTTCCCCCTCACTAACCGCATGATGAGCTGATGTTTTCTTCAGTTACGTTGCATCGAGATGGAATTTTTCTGGATGAGGAGAGGAGCCTCCCCCGCCCTCAGGACCCCACACTGGGAACGTCCTGGAACCTGTATCAGGGCACCCCCTGAATGTGGACCCTCAGCCCCAGGGGTCCACCCTGCCCCACTCCGGGCTTGTCGCCACTGCCCAAACACTCCCCCAGCCCCTATTCCCCCGCGCCTAGAGTGAGTCAGGGTGACAGCAGGCCCCTTCCCTCCTCCATCGCGGAGACTACCGCAGTTCACAGAGGGCAGGTCTCTGTGTGCGAGGCTGCCTCAGCCCCGCTGTAGTGGCCGCCTCCTGCCAGCCTAACAGGTCCCCCAACAGGGTCTGGCTCAGGTGCAGGGTCTTCAAAGAGACAGGCCACCTCCCACTTTCCACCTCAAAGGACAGCCTGGAGGGACAGGGCCTGAGTGACAACCGCTCCCTGGGGGCTGCTCACCTGCACGGCCGCCCCACTCTCTCTCAGCTCCTGGCAACAGTGAGAGCAGACGCAGCTGATGGGCAGCAGCCGCAGGCGAGGGCGGACGTGTGCGGGTGTAGGGGAACGGGTTTTATTAACCTTGTAACGATCCGCTTAATGGGCTTTGAAGTCAGGTGCATTCAGCAGCTAGAGCAGGTGGCCCCGAGGCCACAGGGTGTGAGCTGGTGGGACGTGGGAGTTTGGAGGGTCTTTAGCCACCAGAGCTCCACGCCAGTTCCCAACCTAAAGGGAATAACAGGACACAAGTCTATTATTATTTTTTAAAGGGGCATGAAATAGATTAGAGAGTGAAGGCAGGACCGGACAGGGCATGGGCTCAGCCCACCTGGTTGCTGGTGCCAGCTGTGTGGCCTTGGGCAGGTCACATCAGCATCTGAGCACAGCCTGCTCATCGTCACCCACCCATCTGTCCATCAGATATCCATTCATTCAACAGGTATTTATTGACCCCCCCTGCTCTATGTCAGGCCTTGAGCTATGTGGAAGACCCTGTGTTTTTGGAGCCAAGTACTCCAGTGGGGGTAGCAGGTGGGAGAAAGACTGACAGTAAGTAAGCAAACAAATAGAACAACAAGATAATTCCAGAGGCTGCAGAATATAAAGTGGGTAAAGTGAGAGAGAGGGGCAGAGAGGAGGAGTGGAGTGCATCTCTATGGAAGTGTGGCCAGGGAGGGTCTCTGAGAAGGTGCCATTTCAGCAGAGACCTGATTGAAGAGAGAGTGGCAGCAGCCGTGGGGAAGACCTGGAGGAAAAGTGTTGTGGACAGAGGGATCAGCAAGTGCAAAGCATCCTGGGGGGAAATGAGCCGGATGTGTTTCCAGACCCCAAGGACCGGCAATGCAGCTGGAGCCACAGGGTGTGGCGGGAGGACATAAGTAGGGGATGGAGTCCGAGAGGTGGGCAGGGACCCAACCCCCAGAGCCCTGGAGCAAGGAGAATCTACAATATTGCGAGAGCAAAGTGAAGCCAGCGGAGGGTTCAGGAGGGAGTGACAGGATGTGATCTGCAGCCGAAATACATTCTTCTGGCTGCCACGTAAGATGACTGGGTAAAAAAGGGAGGGTTGGGGTGGCAGCCAATCATTTTTAAGCCCGTTTCAGTTCCAAAATCCTGTAGTGCCTCGCCCCTTTCCTGTTCTACAACAACACTAACGATAATCTCTAACATCTGAAGGGTGTTTTCAACGTTTACAAATCACATTTGTGAACAATTCTGTTTCACTCTCACAGAGGCTTCGTTCAATACTTTCCCAGGGAGGCGGACTCCTCTGACCACCTGCAGGGCAGCCCCAGAGTGGAGCCTCTAGGGACCTGGGACTTTCGAGTGCTCTGCTTGCAGGTCCAGCCGGAAGGCTGAGAATGCCACCATTTGCCTGGCGGTGAACATCTGTTGTCTGCCAACCAGGGTCCCAGACCCTCTCTTTGGGTAGTGGTGCTCCCATTTTCCCTTGAAGAACCTGCACCACCACCTCCACGCACAGTCTCTGTGGCTCAGATGAAGCCACTGTAGTCCTGGTTCCAGGGTGGCCAATCAGAGTTTCCCAACATCCTGGCTTCCACAGAGGTTGGTTCAAATTGAGTCCTCCATTTGTACCAGTAAGAACCAATCCTGAGGCTGAAGCCTGGGCTTATATAGAAGATGTTCCCTTTCAGGTGGGATGGGCCACATGGCAGGGTAGGGGCCGGAAGGGCTGATGGCCACAACTGGTAAAAGCCTGCCTAAGCAGGGAGCCCCACAGAGGAGGGCTGACAAGGAGATAAGGAAGGAGAGACTTGTTCTGTTGGAGCACCCTGATCTGGCCATACCTGAAGCCAAACTTCTCTCACCCTAGGGACTCTTCGATGACAAGAGCCCATGAATTCCCCTTTGAGTTTGAGCTAGTTTGAGATGGATTTCTGACCCTTGCAGCCCAATTGGGCCCTTATCAATAAATACACATTTGTACAACCCTTAAATGTTTATAAACAGACTCTCACACACAGGGCTTGATTCAGTTCTTAGAGCAACTCTGGAAAGTAGGCACTTTTTTTTTTTTTTTTTTTTGAGACGGAGTCTTACTCTGTTGCCCAGGCTGGAGCGTGGTAGTGTGATCTCGGCTCACTGCAACCTCCGCCCCCCGAGTTCAAGTGATTCTCCTGCCTCAACCTCTCGAGTAGCTGGAATTACAGGTGTTTGCCACCACGTCTGGCTATTTTTTTTCTTTTTTTTTTGTATTTTTAGTAGAGACAGGGTTTCACCATGTTGGCCAGGCTGGTCTTGAACTCCTGATCTCAGGTGATCTGCCCACCTTGGCCTCCCAAAGTGCTGGGATTACAGGCATGAGCCACTGCCCCTGGCCAGAAGTAGCCATTTTTATCCCCATTCCACAGAGGGGGGTGGTGAGGCCAGAATATCGAGTTGCCAGGAGCAGAGCGAGGATTGGACCCCAGCCTTCAGTCATTCCCTCCTGGAGGACCAGTGTGCCACACACAGGATCTCCCCCAGGGAACTTCTTTGCTGTCATGAGCCAGGCCTCTATGCCCCTCCCTTTGCCCACCGAGGCCTAGGACTGGCCTGTCTGGCTTCTTTTTCCTGGCTGCTGTCCCCTTCAGCTTGGGGTTCTTGGAAGCCAGACCCTCCTGCCTATTAAAGGCCTATTGTGTGGACGGCTGTGCTCCAGCACATGGGGACACGGCACTGAACGGACCAGCACTTGCATTCTGCAGGGTGGAGACAGATGAAAAACACAGGAAGGAGATATTTTCAGGCAGGGATACCTGCTATGCAGAAAAACAAATGGACAAAACTCAGGAGATGTGATCACGACCAGAGGAGGGAGAGGGTGCTAAGTGAGATGACGGAAGGCCTCTCCTCTGAGACCTGAGGGATGAGAAGGCGCCCAAGGCAACAACTGGCTGCTGAGTTTCCCAGGCAGAGAGCACAGCCGTGCAAAGGCCCTGTGGGGGCCTGGGCTGGAGGAACAAGGCTGCTGGGGAAGGAGGGTCAGGAGGCAGGGAGGGGTTGGCAGGGGCAGCCCTGGGTACATTTATAAATTTGGGCCTTATATGTGTAGTGGGAAGCTAGGGGTTCGGGGCGTCAATAAACAGGGGAGGGACAGCTACAAATCTCACTCAAGAAAGAGCAGTCTGGTGGCTGTGGGAGGACATGTGGTGGGGACAGAGGAAGCAGGGTGCGCCCAGCCCACTCCAGCCCTCCCAATCGGATCCTGTTGAGCCCCGAGCTCCCTTCTCATCTGCAGACCCCCGTGTTCAGCTCTGGGCACCTGGGGGAGGATGCACCTTGACAAAGTTCAGCCAGGGGGTTACTACCCCGTGGAAATGGCCTCCTATTTTCTATTACGTTCATCCACAAAGGCGCACTTCTTCAGGCTCCAAGGGATCTGCCCCAGGGGAAGAGCTTTTCCTCTAATGCCGAGGACCAGGTCCCTCCTTAGTAGCGTCTCTGGAATTTGGAGAGTCCAACCCCCAATCCCCAGCCCCCTCCGTGGCCGCAAGAGGCAGTGTCGTGAGCATGAGTGGACACTGTACCTGTGTGCCCACGGGCTCGTGAGCGGGAGCAGATGACCGAGGGCAGGAGGAAGGGAAGGACCCTGGTGGAGGAGAGAAAGGCCCCAGGCTGCGGGAACCCTGCCGCCACCTCCGCTGCCTGTCTGCTTCCATCAGGAGAGCCATCGGCCTCACAGGCTATTTTATCTGTGTTTATTCGTCTGTCTGCCTGTGTCTCGCTCTATCTTCTGATGTGCCTGTCTCTCTGCTGTCAGATGCCCCCTCAGCTGGAGCCAGTGTTGCTGAAGACAGGCACAAGCCCGCATCTTCTCCCTGAGGGCAGCATACACAGCCTTTGGACCCTGGGGCCTCGCCGCCTCTGAGAAAAGCAAAAACAGCTCCTCAGCTGCACAGCCCTTTACAGTTTGCATTTCTCTATCCCACGCACATGTTTAATTATATCCTTGCCTTGTTCTTGAAGGAGTTTAAGGCACTAACCCTCTGTTTGTTCTTCACAGTGACATTGTGGGGTGCACAGGCACAGACTTAGCCCATTGGCAGCTGAGGAAACCGAGGTGGAGCCAACGTGTGCGAGGGGCAGGGCTGGACTCCAGCCTCAGGCGCGGGTTGGGTTGCTGGTGCAGGGAGTTTCCAGAGCCCTCCCTCTCCCGGAGGTTTGGAGGTTGCACTACCTGGAGGTGTCCCATGCTACCCTGCCCTGTAGTGGGCTCAGCAGGCAAAGCTGGTCACTTCCTGGTTCTCTTAGGCCCTGGTTCCTCAGCTTTCCATCTAAATGTCCTGGGGGAGGCTGCTGTAAGTGGATCCCTTGGGAAGTGGGGGAGAGGGAAGGGGATTCAGTCTGGACCAGGGATGGAGGGTGGGGTGCTGAGGGCCGCTGTGAAGTGCCTGCCTGGGCCCCACCCTGCAGTCTGGCCACAAAGGGCTAGGCCTGGGGAGGGACTGAGGGGTCTGCAGGAGGCTCGGTGGGGAAGAGCAGGGGCTGCCCAGCTGACAGCAGGTGACAGGGTGGCTCAGCCGCTGCAACAAAGGAAGGGAGCAAGGGGGGTGACGAGGCTTGGCCACCGTTCTCCCAGCTGCTCTGGGTTTGAAGCTGAGCCACTTTGCTGGCTCCAGCACAGCGCGAACAGGTGGCAGCAAGATTGGCACAGCCAGGAAAATCCATCTTGCGGAGGCCAGCGTGCAGCAGAGCGGGAGAGGAGCAGCCAGACGGAGGGGGTGCAGAAGGAGAGGAGGGGAGGGGCTGCAAGGAGGGGACCCTGTCATCCCCAGGCCTGGCCATCCCCAGGGCAGCTCCTCCCAGCTTCCCCGACACATGTCCATGTGTGCCACAGAGCCAGCTCTGCACTCAAGAGACCTCCAGAATCCTCAGGGACCTCGGGCCGGCCAGGTCTCCTACCTGGGAGGGCCCACAGGGCACCTGCCTTCTCCTTTTGCCCTGTTGCCCCTGCCTTCCAGCCAGCCTCCCCTCCAGCTTGTGCCAGGTGGGCTTCCTGGCACAGGGAACACTTGAGCACCTGGGGCGGAAGGAGGCACCTGGAGCTCCCAGGTGGGCTCCCGGCTCCAGGAGTAGCAGGTTGAAGTTTCCTGCCTGGCAGCTCTGTCAGGATGGGCAGCCCCCAACACCTGCTGCAGCACCTGGTGGCTCAGTTGGGGGCTGGTTTGCTCAGCAGTGCCCCAATCATGACCACGTGGGCTCTGACACAGCCCCAAGAATACTGCCCATGCTCGAGGTGCTGTTTGCCACTCAGCGATCACAGGCTTGTGCATGGTGCTACCTGAACACTCAAATGAACTGGCTCTGGAATTCACTCGGTCCCCACTTGGTGTCTGTGAAGGGTCTTGCCTGGGCCAAGCCCTGTTCCAGGTGTAGAAGACGTAGCAGGAAAGAAGACAGGCAAGGTCCAGGCTCACGACGCTTACCTGGTGGAGGGAAAAGTCAAACCAATGAACAAGGTTCTTTTTATTTTTATTTTATTTTATTTAAGACGGAGTCTCGCTCTGTCACCCAGGCTGGAGTGCAGTGGCGCGATCTCGGCTCACTGCAACCTCCACCTCCCGGGTTCACGCAGTTCTCCTGCCTCAGCCTCCCCAGTAGCTGGGATTGCAGGTGCCTGCCACCACGCCCAGCCTATTTTTGTATTTTTAGTAAAGACGGGGTTTTACCATGTTGGCCAGGCTGGTCTCGAACTCCTGACCTCATGATCCTCCCGCCTCGGCCTCTCAAAGTGCTGGGATTATAGGTGTGAGCCACCGCGCCAGGCCGTGGTCATTTTAGATAGTGATAGGTTCGTGCAGAAATACACAGAGTGATGAAAAAGTACCTGGAGAGGTGGCCTTCCAGATGAGGTGGTCAGACAGGGCTTCTTTGAAGAGGCAGCATTTGGGCTGAGAATTTGGATATGGAGAGAAAAGACTTAAAGATTGCTTCAGGGTTGAGCTGGGGAGCTGGCATTCCCTGGGCTGGGAAGGACTGGGGACTCCCGTGAAGTTAGGGAGGGGCCATAGAGGATATTCTTTCTCCTCCTTTAAAAGTGCAGCTTAAAGGGAATTCCCACACTCCTCCTGCCTCTTGGGCTAGCCTAGCCTGGGGCCCCTCATCCTACCCGAGAGCCTGAGTGTTCACCCCTACCCCACAGACACGTTCACCCCGACCTGCTCTCCCATGCATTCTGAGTGAGCTGTATCCCTTCTTGAAGATGGACAGCACTTTACAAACTCCATATGCTCAGTTTTCTTTTATTATTTTAATTTCTAAATACTTGGGAAGGTTTCCAGCACTGGCTTCTGCTGTGATTCTGGTGCCAGCAAACACACTTTGCTCTGTCCCCCTCCTCCTCGTCCCTTCCTTCATCCAAACCACAAAGACTTCTTCCAACTTGGAGGAGAACTGGGATGCAGGGAGAGAAATTCAGCCAGCAAGTGGGTGCCCCGTGGGCCTGGTCGAAGAACCGGCTGCCCGGGGAAGCAGCATGGACTAGCAGGAAGGGCCTGGCCTGGCGGGTGGGAAGCCCAGGGTCTAGGTGATGCGGGGGTTTCTGAAGATGCTGTCAAATGGCCCCTGGCACAGAACAAGAATTGCAGGCCTTGCCACGCAGCCCACTCCACAGAGCACCCAGGCCTCTCCCCTTCCTGAGTCTCACAGGGTCTGCCTCCCCACCCACCAGCACCCATGTCCTCCAAGGGAGCTGGCTTCCTTTCTGGCTCTCGGAGGCCTTGAGGACTTTGCTTTGCTCTTCCTTTTGCCTAGAATGTTCTCCCCACCTCCAAACCTTCAAGAAGCTCGCCCTTTCTCTCTCAATGTTACCTCTTCTGCAAAGCCTTCCTGGACACCCAGTCTGAGCTGGCTTCCCTAAACATTCGTCACAGACCCTGTCGCTAGCTGAAATCTCATGTCCTGCTTTCATGGCGTGTTCCTATAAGATCAGAGACCTTACCTGTCTTTGCTCTCTTCTGTACCGCCAGTGACTGGAATAGTGCCTGGGGTGGAGTCATACATTCTTGTTGAATGAATGAATGAATGAATGAATGAATGAGTTTTCCAAGTTTCCTGTCCATCTCCTCCTCCTGCCAGCTCCCATTGGTGGAAGGGAGATAGGGTTCTGGGTAACTCATAGTCCGTTGTCTAGAGAAACAGGGCAACATTTATTGACTGGCTGCCAGGAGCCCCCATGTGACCACATTCAATGGGCTACCCCCGTTTTAGTTACAAGAAAATGAAAACTCAGAAGAATAAGAACCTGCCCAGAATCAGGCAGCTTGAAAGCAGGGGAGCCACGATTCAGATTCCTGGCTTTGCTACCCTACCAGGCCATAGATGGACCACAGAGAGATGACCAATTTTCAAAGAATTGGAATAATAAAGTGCACTTAGCACCACGCACTGTTGACTGTAAGTCAATGCCACTTTGATGACTCAGAAGGTGATGATTTCAGAGCCCCAAGGGGCACTGTCACCGCTGAGTCCCAATCTCATGGAGCGGCCCACACCTGTGCACAGCTCGGGGCACCGACAAAGCTGCGTGACCCCACGCCGCTCCCTGGGGGCTGCTTTCCAGGCAACAGCGCTTGTCTCCGCAGACGGTCCTCTGCTTTTTTGTTTGGAAGAAAGGAGGCTAGTGCCTTGATGTGAGGTTTCCTGCGGCGTGTAATCTTGACCAGCGGGAGTCTCCAAAGCCAGCCTCAACCAGGAGGGATGGCGACACCACTAGATCCTTTTGCATGGTGCCAGGATAGCTGTGAAGCCGCAGCTTCGCCTCCTCCCAGCCTGTGCTCACCGCCAGGCTTTCAGAGCATGAGCCAGTCTTGGCGAGGCAGCGCCCACAGCAGCCGGTGCCCTCCCTTCCCTATCTCCCCGTCCTTCAAATCACTCGCCACCATTGGTCACACCATGCATTTGATTTATTTTGGTTACATCTCCCCCTACCCACCCCTGCTGGACTGTAAGCTCCACAAAGGCAGGGCTTTGTCTGCAGGGTTCCCTGCTGCCCTCGCCCCTAGCACCGTGGCTGCCACACCACTGGCACCCCATGTTTGTGCAGTGACTATTTCCCCGTCGCCTGTCATTCACATCCCACCTTCACAATTTTGGTCGTAACTGTGCCTCACTTGTGCTATTTAATATTTTTCTTTCCATCAACCCCTTTAAAAAAAAACTTAAAGAAATGAAATGTAAGAGGAAGCTTTTTTATCACTGCCATAAATGGAAAGCCAATATCACTTGCCATAAATAGAAGACAACTGTTAAAATAAATGCCACAAAAACAAAACAATGTGATGAAATCTGAGCAAGAGCTGGTTGCCGGTGGAAGGCAAGAAGGCTGGGGCCAGCTCTCCCTCTGTGCTAAACAAGGGAGGGCAATGAGCCCTAGAGAGGAGTTAAAGAGGCTCACACCAAACCCAGACTTTGTCCTTGATAGAGGCTCTTAGAGCTGAACAAGGAGTCACTTTCTCAGCATGCAAGTGAGGCGATGTGACTGAACTCCATCCCCAGCACCTCCGAAGATCATTCCCCCCACCATGAGACTTACCTTGTGCTTTGGGGAACACAGAATCCGGGAAAGTTGGTGGGGCTAGACCTGGAGGAACTGCTCCCCAGTGCACCTGGCAATGCTAGCCCCTAAGGTGCCTTTGTACAAGTCAGAGAAAGAGCTCTCTCTGGGGGGAGGTGGCTGGGGGGAGTGACAGGGCTGGGCAACTGAACAGTGCCTTCGTGGGCAGAGAAAGGTGCTCTGTCCCCAGGGTCTTGCTTTCTTGCCAGGGTCGCGAGGCCCATGGATCCATGTGTCAGCCTCAGCTCTTATTCCAGTCTTGCTCGTGTTCCGGTCAGTTTTGTCTGAGCCTGTCTTCCTCACCTGGAAGCAGCTCCTGGCTGCAGGGGCTGTCTTGCTCATATGCGTGTATTCCACCACACGACAGAGTGTCCTGCATGTGACCAGCTTTCAGGAGACATTTGAGGACTGGAATGGAATTGATGATTAATCAAACTTCAACTAGCCAGCACTCCCTCCTGTCCAGACAAATAATACCAAAAAGTTCATCTACGCTCTCAGCCTTGGCGGCTTTTTTCTGAAGTCTTCCCAGCACCAGGTGGGCCGCTGGGTATTTCCCAGTTCCCATGCCCTTTGAAAGAATTTTGTCTTCCTGATTCCTGAGCTCTCCTGCCTGATCCAGTCTCTGGTTTAGGCCTCAGGGAGTTTCCATTAGAATGCTTTGTGTTGCAAGTGACAGGAAAACCCAAGTCTAATTGATTACCTCCTGGGCAGTTTATTGAGTGGAGGTAGTGTTAGCATCATGTGAGGCTTGGTCCAGCGGCTCCAAAGATGTCACAAGGATCTTGTTCCTTCCCATCTCTCCTGTCTGACCTCCAGGCTCCTTGCAGAACATTCCGTCCTCCCACTTCGAGCAGTTCCAGGCTATCCCTTCCTGGTAGCAAAATTCCAATTTTATACCACATCCTTCAGGGAAACAATGAAGGTCTCTCCCAACAGCTTCCATGGAAGACAGGAGAAACCTTGCTCTACCAGAAACACTAGGAATATTCTTGCGTCTTATGTGCTGATTGGGTTACGTGCCCATCTCTCAACCAATAGCCACAGCCAGGAGGAGGGAATACGCTGAGTGGCCAATCAGGGCCTGCTCCTGAAGGTGGGTGTGAAGTCAGCTCACCAATCATGAGCTGAGAATGGATAAGGGCCACGAGGGGAATGCAGGTGAATGGTCCCAGAAGGAAGAGGGGTTGGATGCTGGGGGCAAACCGTAGATGTCCCACTTGTGGGGGAGGTGACTCAAGAAAGCCAGCCATTGTGGGACTTGGAGTTTCGCTGCTGTTTCCATTGCGCAGATGGGAAAACTGAGGCTAAAGAGAATCTGTGATTTGCTCAGGCTCACGCGTGGTGTAATGGGTTCAAACCCAGGTGTCTCTGTCTGTTTTATCTCCATTATTCCTTAGAGCCATTCAGTAATGCGAGATCAGGCAACGTTGTTCAAAGGTTCTCAAAACTGCCCATCTACAGCCTGAGCATGAGAAAACCACCTCTAAAAGGGGGTCCATTTTTGCCGTGCCTCTAAGTATGTCCACCCAGGACTCACAGGCTTGGCTTCTGATCGACTCGACAATCTCAGTTTGCTGGCTCACCTCTCAGAGCTTCAGGTCCCTCATCCTTAATGGGACCCAACAGTCCTTATCTTGCAAAGCTGTTTGGGGGGTCCCCATGGGTCCTTGTTGGGATAACATCATGTGCATGGCAAGGCCTGATGTGGGAGAGAGGTGGCTCTTTGGCCACCTGGATTCAAATCCCAGCCTCACCATGACCATGTCACCTGGACCAAGTGACTTTCCCTGGGCTGCCATTTCTTTGTCTGCAGAATGGGGGTGTCCACAACACCTGCTCAGTGGGGTTGGAGCATGACACGCAAAGCAGCTGGTACAGAGACTCCGCTCCCCAAATGTGGACCACGGCATCTCTTAGAGGTCATCTGGTTGCACACTAGGAACCCCAGTCTTCCTTGGCTTGGGGATGATTTCCCCATGGCCGACAGAGGACATGGGCGAATCATTTAGAGCGACAGCATGGGTCGGGAAAACGAGCTGACCTTTGGGGAATGGCGTCTCTATGCCAGGTGTTTTGCATATATTACCATGCTCCAGCCCCTCAGTGGCACGGTATATTGATGAGGTTGAGATTTGAATCCAGGTCTGTCTAAGGCCAAAGCTGTTGCATTTTCCCATACCGTGCTCGCCATGAGCCGGAGGACAAAGTGCATTGCTGTGTGATGGGGACGCTCCGGACGGCAGCAAGGCTGGCCTGACTAGCTTGACCATCATTTAATTTAGACCTGTTCTTTGCTAGCTCCTTAGGGAGGTGCCAGGGGCAGGGGCCTGCACAGGGACAACTGGCCCAGCCTCATTGCTTCTCCTGCCCAGCCTGCCACCTCCAGTGCAAGATTCAGTGGCCCCACTGCCCCCTGCAGGCCTGGCTGCCCTTTGGGTTCTGGCATGGAGGAGTGGGGGGCTTCCTGCTCCAGTGGGCAAAGCTGCTGCCACCACACACTGCTCCGAAAGCCATAAAGCAGCTGAGGAAAAATGACGGCAGCCAAGGAAACGAGCCACGGAGGAAATTAACTCGCACCCAGGGAGCCGCGCGGCTTTCTGCTGACAGAGGGGGCCGGCTGCCTCATAAAACTAAACACTTAAACTCTCCTCTTTACAATAATTACGGCTCCTTGAATGCCTCTTCCCGCTGCCCCGGCCCAGCCTGGTTCCTCGCAGGGCACCAAAGAGGACCCGTGGGTGGGAGCCGGGCCTCCCTGGGGGAAGGGATGGGAGCCAGGTATGGCTGCTGGAGCCCAGGTGCCTTCAGCGGGGATGCCTGGCCAGGGAGCAAGAGGATGCTGGAGCCAATGGTGCCTTGGGGCCCGGCTGCTCCAGCCTCCTCATTTGACAGATGAGGAACCTGGGAGCCTAGAGAGGGTTTGTGACTAAGTGAAGGTCACCCAGCCAGATGGAGGCAGGACCGTACTGAAAGCAGCGCCTCTCCCTGAGGGCAGGGGTGTTCATTTTCCTCCTGAATCACTGGCCTCCCCACCTACATTTCCTGAGGGCCCGTGCCTGAGCCAGCCCCAGTGTGGAGCCCAAGAGGGAAGAAAAAGCACCTGGCCTTGGTCTCATTAGAAGGCAGGCCCCTGGGAGCCGAGAAGGCCTCTGCCCGCTTCACGCTGTGTCTCGGCCCCGCTAACAGGGCCAGATTCAGGTGGGCCCTTGGGCAACGCCTGGCTCTCACAAAGCCAGTCTGGGGGGCTTTGGAGCAGCAGCCCTGAAGCCCCTATGAGAAAGCGAGTGTCCTTTTCACCTCCTGGCCATCTGGGGCAAGCCCAGGAAGACATGGAAGCCAGCAGCAGTTTCCCAGCACAGTGGAGATCCTGTCTGCCAGAGGGGCAGGTGTCAGACTCTGAGCCTGGAGGGGCACCGCGGGTAAGCAGTCTGTCCCTGTAGGTCCCAGACAGGGCTTCTTCTCCCGAGCAGCAACAAGCTGCACTTTGGGCCGTGGACCCCAGCTTCTCCCTCTGCCTGCCTGCAGGGCTGCCCATCGGCTCTGCAGGGGAGGAACCCTGCCCTCTGTGACCCCATAACCTGCTCCCCAGGCCCAAGTCCAGCCAATCTCCTCCACCCTCCATCCCGCACTCCTCCCTGGGATTCCTCCCCCAGCAGCAGCCTTCCTCTCTGCTTGGCACTCGCTGCCTTCTGTGCTTCCAGCGCCCCCCAACCCCCTCCCCAAGTAGGGGACAGCTGTTGTTTTTTCCTGCAGGCATCGTCCTGCTCAGTGGGACCCCTCCTCCCCCTTGCTCAGTCCCTGAGCTTTGGAAGAAGCTGCTCGCTCACTCAGAGGGGTGGGCACATACCCTACGCCTGGCCAATCAGTGGAGCCCATCACCCTGGTTACCAAGAGTGGTTTGAAGCTGTTCAGGTCAAGTCGAATCAAGGCAAACCCTAGGATTGTAAGAAGGCCCTATAGCCTTTTGCTGGAATTGCCGAGCTGGGGTGGGGGTGAACCTGATGTTGCCAAATACTGGAGAATGCAGCTGACTCAGGAGGCCAGACCTCAGATGGGGCTTCAGCTTCCTGATGACTCACTGGCACCTGGATCCTGCCATGCCTGAAGTCATTGGCCAGGATTATTTATTTATTTATTTATTTATTTATTTATTTTTGAGGCAGAGTCTTGCTCTGTCACCCAGGCTGGAGTGCAATGGTGTGATCTCGGCTCACTGCAACCTCCGCCTCCTGGGTTCAAGTGATTCTCCTGCCTCAGCCTCCTGAGTAGCTGGGACTATAGGCGCGCACCACCATGCCTGGCTAATTTTTGTATTTTTAGTAGAGACGGGGTTTTACCATGTTGGTCAGGCTGGTCTCGAACTCCTGACTTTGTGATCCACCCATCTCGGCCTCCCAAAGTGCTGGAATTACAGGCGTGAGCCACTGTGCCCAGCCATATATATGTATGTTTGTATGTATATATGTATGTATGTATTTTGAGACAGAGTCTCTCTGTCTCCCAGGCTGGAGTGCAGTGGTGCAATCTCAGCTCACTGTAGCCTTGGCTTCCCAGGCTCAGGGGATCCTCCCACCTCAGCCTCCCTAGTAGCTGAGACTATGAATGCACACCTCCACGCCCAGCTAATTTTTGGATTTTTTTGTAAACATGGGTTTTGATATGTTGCCCAGGCTGGTCCAAACTCCTGAGCTCAAGCAATCTGTCTGCCTTGGCCTCCAAAGTGCTGGGATTACAGGCGTGAGCCACTGTGCCTGGATTGTGATTATAATAATTATTTCAGTATTTATATTTTGCCTCATCCAGTCTGAGTTTAGTTTCTGTCTCTCACAACCAAAAGGTTCTAATGTGGCCAGACCTCCTGTTTAGGGAGCCAGCTCACAGGGTAACGGCCTCTCCCCAGTTCCTTCCCACTGAGGAGGCCCAGAACCTGCCTGGGCCTGAGTCTCTCTCCTCTGTGAATTTACTCCCTCTATAAGCAAAGGGCTGGATCTTTTTGCTCTGTTCAGGCTCTGCTCTCTGTTGCTCTGGGGACATTGCATTAAGCAGAAGGGTCCGAGTCACCCTGACCAGGCCTCTGAAGGTCCATATCATGACTTTTCCCCAGATGCTGGTTCCCAAGTAAGTGAGCAGGAATTGAGCCAAATGAGTCAGGTCTACAGTTTTATGTTTTCAGTGGCGAATGTTGTTGGCACATACATTCCAATATTAGATGGCACACTGGGCTGTTGAAAACGAAAAGGGCCGGGCGCGGTGGCTCACACCTGCGGTCCCAACAATTTGGGAGGCCCAGCAGTTGGATGTCTTGAGCCCAGGAGTTCAAGACTGCAAGGAGCTTGCACCACTCCATTCCAGCCTGGGCAATAGAGTGAGATCTTATCTCAAAAAAAAAAATAAATAAATAAATAAAAATAAGGAAAGAAAATGAAACGGGAAATGAGGAACGAGTGTGTGGTGGCCCCTGCCGTGTGGTGGCCTCAGCATCTGCCCTCCTCTTCCTGGGTACTTCTTCCTGGAACCACCCCTCTCGGAGATCACGGACTGGGACAGACACCTAGCCAAGGCTTGGCCACCCAGAGCGTGCCATCCCTGACACAGCGATGTCTGGGAGGACACCTGTCCCTGACCAGGCAAGAGGACTCCATTCTGGGACATTGATCATATCTGAAGAATGAGGCCCTGTCCTTCCTGTGGGGTTGCTTGACCTGTGTGATATAAAGCTGGAGTTGCTGGGAACCTCCATGGTGAAAGAGCCTGTCAAAGAATGAAGCCAATGCATGGGGAACAGCAGGATGTGGCAGGGAGCAGAGCCCCAGTGACAGTGCTTTTACGCCGGGATCCAGCTGTGCCCCACGCTGCGGTTCATGCCCTTGAATTTCCCAGTTCCCTGTTTTCTTGAGCCACTTTGAGTTGGGTTTTTGACTCTTTCAAACAATAAAGTACTAATGTAGGAAAGGATTTGAAATTAGTCATTTTTTTTAAATGATGACATTTTAGAGGATGCCAAATTCATTTATGACTGTTAGAGTACACAAGATTTTAAAAACAGGATGTAACAGACTATGAGAGAAGACGGGCCCCTCCCCTCTGTGCAGGTCAGACTCCGAGAAGCCAGGGCAGATAGGATGGTACTCTCACCTTGCCTCTTTGGTACATGCCGTAATTAAGGCGATAGATGGCTTCCAGCCACATTTGCAGGTGGCTGTGTTTGACTTTGTTGACTGGCTCAGGTTTCCCCTCCCTTTCCTGTCAGAGGTAAAAACAGGGGGCACCTTCAGTTAGCGGAAGCTGGGAGGCTGACCTGCCATCCATCCCACCGCCATGGCCGGAGAAGAAGACAGTGGGGGCTTCCGGCAGAGCAGGAGCCATGCATCGGGACCCCCAAGCCATCTTTCCTGCTCCTGGGGTCTCCAGGCGCAGCACACAGGCTGCATCCTGCACCACTCCAGGGAGCGCCATCCCATAGACCATGATGGGAACGTCCTCCCCACTGAGCATTTAACACGGGCACCCTGCCTGTTACCAGCCCACTCCAGAACACTAATTGGCAAAGATTTCAAGCTGGAAGACCCGCTACTCAAGAAAAGAATTACTGTCAGGGCCCAAGTTGTTGATAAATTGATTCTAGAGTTCTGTTTCCCTGTATTTCCCCTTTCCACACAAAAGAAACAAGACACAGATGGCTTTGAAAATTTCTCCAAAGGAAATTGCCAAAGATCCTTAACCTTCTACATTCTTCTCTCTCTCGCTCTCTCTCACTGTCTCTCTCTCATTCTTTCAATCTTTCCCTCTCCCTCTCTCTCTCCATCCTGCATCAATTAGACTCCGTGTCACTCCCCAGCTCCAAGACCCTCGATGGCAACCTACTGCCAAGTGAATGGAATCCAGAGTTTCTGCCCTGATCAAAATGCTTTCTGGGCTCCATGCTCCCTGCATCCCTTTCTGGAGCCTGCCTTACTATTCCAGGCACTCAGCTGCTCACAGCTCCCCAAGCACGTCCGACAATTGCCTGTCGAGCTCGCGCTGCTCTGTCCCCTGGAATGCCCCTCTGGCCGACAGCCACCATTCATCCGTCTCCCAACACGTGCCGGTCATGTCACTCCTCGCGTCTCCTGGGAGATATACCCGTCCCTGCCCATTCTAGGAATAGGCAAACAAGCTCTCAGAGAGGTCAGGTGAGTCGCCCAAGGTCACGTAATAATAGGAAGAGGGTCAAGAGTCCAAACCCCTGTGTCTGGCTCCAAGCCCAGACCCCTTTCCCAGCTCCAAGAGCCCTGTTCCCTTTCCTGCTCGTGGAGACACTGCAGACACCACACACAGAGCCCTCCATCCTGAAGAATGCCTGTGCCTCCCCGTAGAAGCTGATCAGCAGCTGTTTTTTTTTTTTTTTTTTCTTATGATCACATCCCGTGTATCAGGCGGATTTCTGGCAGGAGATGGAAGGCTGCTCAGCTGGGATTTGAGGAGAGCTTAATGAAGGGTCTAATTATATAGGTGCAGGCCGGGTTATAAGAGAAGCCACAGGGGTGTGGAAGCACCAGGGACAAGCCACCCAGAATGCCACTGTGTTGTGACCTTGGCTGGAAGTAGAAGAGCATTCAAACGACACAGCTACTGTTAGAACCACAACCCAGGCGGGGACAGAGCGGGGAAGAGATGCCCCGGCCCCTCCTTCCACCTTCCAGTTTCCCGTGGGTGCTACCCATTGGCTGGCCCCAACTGTAAGCCACAGCACTGAGGAGCCTGGTTTGCAGTCAAGGAAGGTCAGCCTTCCAGGCTCAGAGCCACAGAGAGAAGGGCTGGGGGGCACTGGAGTGGGGAGGGTGCTGTATTTGCTTCCACTTGCTGCTGTAACAATACCAGGAACTCGGTGGCTTAGAAAAGCACACGTTTCTTATCCTGCTGTTCTGGAGACCAAGTCCAAAATGCATCTCATTGGGCTACCATGAGGGCATCAGCAGGCCTGCATTCCTTCTAGAGGCTCCAAGGGAGGATCTGTTTCCTTGACTCTTCCTGCCTCTGGAGGCTGCCTGCCTTCCCTGGCTCGTGACCACTTCCCTCTTTAAAGCCAGCCATGGCCAGCTGAGTCCTGCAACACCGTCTCCCTGGTTCTGACTCCTCTGCTTCCCTCTTCCCCACTTAAGGACCCTGTGATACTTTGGCCCCATCCAGATAATCCAGCGTTATCTTGGTTTAAGGTAAATTGATTAACAGCCTTAATTCCATCTGCAACCTGAATCCTCCCTTTCCATGTAGCCAACATATTCACAGGTTCCAGGAATTAGGACATGGACACTTTGGAAGGGGGCATTATTCTGCCTGTCACAGGCGCCACACAGAGAACAATGGGCCCACCTGCCTTATGTTCTGGGATCTGGGTTAGTTCTCCTACTGTGGAGGCTTCTTGAGGACAGGAACTGTTTGGGTTGTCTACTGCTGTGTAACAATACACCCCAAGATTTCAGTGACTTGACCCAACAGTTATTGCTCATCATGCATGCATCTGTGGATCAGCTTGTGCTCAGCTGACTGGGGCTGGGCTGCTGGCTATCTCTGTGCCTCACTGTGGGTCACGAGTTTCTCATCTTCCTTGGACCAGTGGGCCAGCTGGTGGGATCTTCCCAGGCAATGACAAAGGTGCACAGCAAAGGTGAGAGAAAACACACGGTGCCTCCTGAGGTTTGTTTCTGAGCCGTCACTTCCACTTATCTGCCACTGGCCGACGCAAGTTCCATGGCCAAGTTCAAAGTGCAATCTACCTTCCACAAGGCTGTGGCAAGGATGAATGCGGGGGAAGTGAAAAATGGGGGGCACAATTCATTTCAGGGGCAGCACCTTAATCACATTTGTTTTCCGTGCTGTACTAAAACATTGCTTTTTACTGAGTTGTGCATAGAAATGTATAAGTGAATGAATGAATGAATGAATGAATGAGTTCTTACCAGTAGAACATACTCAGCCAGGCTCTGAGTGTCTCCTACTGTGGTGGAGATGGGCTCTACGCTTTCGCTCTGGTTCTCTGCTGGAGGTTATAGCTGGCAGAGCACGAACACCCCGACGCTGTGTCTCCTGCACGCTGGGAAACATCTCGCAACTCTGGAGGGAGAACAGGCCAGGAGCTTGCCTCCCTTCTAGGGAGCATCCGGAGTGCTGCGGAGTGCCTGGGAGGGTGCAGCTCCTGCAGATGAGTGCGCACCATGCCATCAATACCATCCCTGCTACCTCCACTGTTTCACTCCCTCCTTCAGAAGTCTCTGCTCCCTGAGTTCCTGCCTATGGAACTGGGCCCACACTGCTTAAGGCTGCCACTGAGGCAGAGCTGAGAAGACCCTGCCCTGCTGTCAAGATGCTTATGGCCTCCCAAGGACACAGGGCTCCACAAGCAAGAACAAGATGGGTGCTTTAGGAGAATCTATGAAAGGAGTGTGGGAGGAGCAACCCAGGAGGACTACATGAAAGAAGCACTGGAGCCAAGGCTCGAAGAATAAATCAGGGTTTGCCAGGCAGACAAGTGGAGATGGGAACTTTCCAGGGGCCAGCGTGGATGGCATAGACGAACATACAGCCCATATGTGCATGGACTGCTCTGGGAACTAAAGTAGTTCATTACTGCTGGAGAGTAACGTGTGTGTGTATTTGGGGAGGGGTGGTGGGGGGTGGTGAGAGTGTGTGATGGATGAGAAAGCAGCAGCCTTATCGCCAAGGCTGTTTCCTGCAAGATGAAGGGTTTAAATTTCTTAACTAAGCCAGGGGCTGACAAACATCTATAAAGGACAGGATAGTCTAGGCGCGGTGGCTCACACCTGTAACCCCAGCACTTTGGGAGGCTGAGGCAGGCAGATCACCTGAGGTCAGGAGTTTGAGACCAGCCTGACCAACATGGTGAAAACTCATCTCTACTAAAAATACAAAATTAGCTGGGCATGGTGGTACATGCCTGTAATCCCAGCTACTTGGGAGGCTGAGGCAGGAGAATCGCTTGAACCCGGGAGGCAGAGGTTGCGGTGAGCCGAGATCACGCCATTGCACTCCAGCCTGGGCAACAAGAGTGAAACTCCGTCTCAAAAGAAAAAAAAAGGCAGGATAGTAAATATTTTAGGCTTTGCGGTCTCTGCTGAACGTTCTCACTGCCACTGTGGAGCGCAGGTGTAGTCAGTATGTAAGTGAGCACGGCTGTGTTCCAATAAAACTTTATTTGTAAAAACAGGTGGTAGGCCAGATTTGGGCTGTGGGCTACAGTTTGTTGATCCTTGCTGTAAGTCCAAAGTCACAGACTGGCAGCCTTCCGGCCAATTTTGTCCCACAGATTTTTGTTTTCTTTTGTATTTTTAGCCAACATTAAAAGATGAGGTGATTTCATGATTTCACATACAAATCTAGATTTCCAGGTTCTTTAGAGAGTCTGAAGCTCAGGCCTGCAATCCCACGCGGCAACAGCCAGCTGGAGCCGGCTTCCACTGGGCTATGGGCTCTCCAGTTTGCCAGAGCCCCCTCCACTCCCTATTGCCACCCAGATTCTATTCCCTGGCTGTGCCAATGTTCCGCTTGGTGTCCTCCCCACCCCTCACTGCATTAATTTCCCAGGGCTGCCTAGTAACAACGTACCACAAACTAGGGGGCTAAAAGACAGAAATGTGAAGTTCAAGATCTAGGCGTCAGGGTTGGTTCCTTCTGAAGGCTGTGAGAGGGAGTCTGTTCCATGCCTCTGCTCTTGATTCTAGCAGCCTCAGGCATTGCTGTAGATGGCATTCTCCCTGTGGTCTGACATGATCTGCCCCTGTGTTTGTCTGTCTTGCCCAAATTGCCCATTTTTATAGATGCCAGTCATATTGTATGGGGGCCACCTTAGTCACCTCTCTTTAACTTGATGACTTCTGGAAGGACTCTGTCTCCAAATAAGGTCACGTTCTGAGGTGCTAGGGGTTAGAACTCTAGCCTACCTTTTCTGGGGGCATAGTTCAATTCAACCTGTCACACTCACCCAGTTCCTTCACTGCCTTATATTTCCTTCCTGGCTCCCACCATTAGTAGTGAGGATCCAGCCACGTGTCCCCTCCCACCATTAGTAGTGAGGATCCAGCCACGTGTCCCCAACACAGTCAGATCTGCCTGTCACAAAGATTTTGCAGGTGACAGCACAGAAAACATATTTGGATGGGGCAGGGCCTGGCCCCAGGATCATGGGGTGGGGGTAGGGGCCCTGGACAGGAGGCGTCAGGGTCAGGAGGGACCGAGGAGAAGATCCTCAGGTTTGGTGCGATCTTGGACTTGGGGAGAGGAAGGCGAATGCCTGGGTCTCAGGCTTGAGAGAACAGATGGGCAGTTGTGCTTTTGTTTGTTTGTTTGAGATGGAGTCTCGCTCTATTGCCCAGGCTAGAGTGCAGTGGGATGATCTTGGCTCACTGCAACCTTTGCCTCCTGGGTTCAAGTGATTCTCCTGCCTCAGCCTCCCAAGTAGCTGGGATTACAGGCACCCACCACCAAGTGCAGCTAATTTTTGTGTTTTTAGTAGAGACGGGGTTTCGCCATGTTGGCCAGGCTGGCCTCGAACCCCTGACCTCAGGTGATCTGCCCGCCTCGGCCTCCCAAAGTGCTAGGATTACAGGCGTGAGGCACCGTGCCCGGCCGAAGTTGTGCTTTGGCTGAAGGAGCGAGCACATTTTAGCGGAGGTTTTGTACAGGGCGGAAACTGCAGACTGAGCCGGGAGAGAAGACACAAAATTGTGCTCCCAGAATTTCCATGGGGAGAGACCTGGGCCCAGGCTGACCAGAAAGAAGATGGGGGTTAGGGAAGTCCCCAGACGGGAGGACTCAGGGCAGCCACAGGAGAGGGGGAAGGGCTGATTGGACCACCTCAGCCACATAGAGTCAGGGGTAGCTTGATTTATTGGCCTCAATTTTTTACCCCTCTCTGTATCCATACCCTTTGCAGTTTCTCCTCCGAGGAGCTGCGTGTTCCCCTCGACCTTTAACTTTGGGTACAACCATAAGACACGGCCTGGCACCCCACTGGTCCAGGAAAGATGAGAAACACATGGAGCAGAGCCTGACCCAACCGCCCTCCCAGCGCAGCCCAGGCTGGGCTGCCAACATCCAGGCAGTCTGCACACGTGGGAGTCACATACACCCGGTCCCTGACTTACGATTTTTCAACTTTACAGTGGTGCAAAGCCATGCGTGCTCAGTAGAAACTGTACTTCGGCTTTTTGAGATGGAGTTGCGCTGTTGTTGCTCAGGCTGAAGGGCAGTGGTGCTATCTCGGCTCACGGCAACCTCCGCCTCCCAGGTTCAAGTGATTCTCCTGCCTCAGCCTCCCAAGTAGCTGGGATCACAGGGATGCGCCATCACACCCGGCTAATTGTTGTATTTTTAGTAGAGATGAGGTTTCTCTATGTTGGTTAGGCTGGTCTTGAACTCCCGACCTTAGGTGATCCGCCCACCTCGGCCTCCCAAAGTGCTGAGATTACAGGCGTGAGCCAAAGTGCCCGGCCCTCGATTTTCACATTTGGTATAGTGTTCAACAAATTACATGAAATATTTGACACATTATTATAAAATAGGCTTTGTTTTAGATGATGTTGCCCAACTTAGGCTGATAGAAACATTCTGAGCGCGTTTAAGCTAGGCCAGGCTAAGCTATGATGTTTGCCAGGATAGGAGAATCAAATGCATTTTCCACCTACAAGATTTCTAACTTACTGTGTGTTTATCAGGATGTGACTCCATCGTATGTCAGGCACATCTACAAGGTCTATTGCCATTTGCCCCTGAGAGTTTATGGTTGTTTGCTACATAGCAACAGCTGACTGACACACAGTCAAATTGTACCATTTTACAGATGAGGAAATTGAGGCCTTAGAAGGTAAGAGGCTTGCCCAGTGATTTACAAATAATAAATAGCAAAGATCCAGGTGTCCCGATCCCTAACCCAAGATTCTTTCTTTCTACTCCATGGCAGCAACTGTCACCTAGCTTCTGGTTCGTTCATTCATTCATTCAATTTAATAAACATGTGTTCCTGGAGAGACGTAGATGATTTGGGTTTATTCTCAGCCCTCAAAAAGCTCTGTGTGGTGTTGGTGGGAAGACAGGCCTCAAACGAACCACAAGGAATGTGGCAAGAAGTAACAGAGATGTGCTCAGGCACCAAGAAGAGTCACGGAACCTAGCTCGAGGAAACCAGGAGAGGCTTCCTGGAGGACGGGGCGTCTGAGCTGAGTCATCATGAATGAGAAGGAGCTGACCAGCAAACTGAGGAGGAGTGAGGTTGGCGTGAGCGTGGGCTGGAATTGAGGCACAGCGTGGGACTAGTGTGTGGGGCTACGGGCAGGCGGGAGCAGCCGCCGGCCAAGGTCAAGTCCCCTTGAGTTGTCCCAGCCATTCAGGTGAGGCAGGGAATGACAGGAGATGGGCTGGAGAACGGGGGCAGGGCTCACATCCAGGCGTTTATCTCCTGGAAGGAGCTCGACCCCTTTCACAGCAGGTGATTGGGGGCCCTTGGGGATGTGACCTCGGACAAATGAACTCATTTGCTGGGCCACGGTTTATCCAGCCCTAAAACCAGGTGCTGGACAAGCTGGCCTTCAGGGGCCCCTCCAGCTCTAAAGCCACTGTGGGGGCCTCACCAGGGGTGAGCATGCCACACAGGAGGTTATCTGTCCTGGCAGCCGATCCAGGCCCAAAGCGGAGAAGAGAAGCCCCCTCCGTCTGTGGGGGGTGGGGGGTGGCACCTCAGGGAGCCAGGAGACCCTTCCCTCCACCTTCAAGCAGCAGGGAATGTCCCTCTAAGCCAAAGGCTGGTCAAGAACAGGAAGAACGAGGACACATTGGACATTCGACATTAAATATAGGACTATCCAGATGGGGGAAATGACTTTCTGTTTCCCTTCCTCTTCTCCTCACAGAGGGAACATGGGGGAGGCTGGGATTAGTCATTGACGCGAGGGGGGCCGGCCAGCTCCAAAGAACCCTGTCCTCACACCCTGCCTCAGAGCCCAGGCAGAGACCACCTGAAGGATAAACAGACGCCTAACACAAGAACCCCCTATTTGACAGGAGAGGGGCAAGCCGGCCAGGCTGGCAGGAAAATTCCAGGTAATTGATGTTATTTTCCCATTGACTACGTTCTGCCAGAAAAGATTTCAGTTACAGGGTGTAATCAAACCACACTTAAGAATTCTGCTAAAAGATTACTTTTATAACGAGGAAAAAAATGTACTTTTAAAGAGGAGTCTGTGGTATAATCTCCTCAGAGGGCAATTTGGCGATGCCTTTAAAACTATGAAACGCGCACACTCTGATGCTGCAATTCCACTTGTGGGAATTGGCCTCACAAGTGTGTTTGCACAGGCATGCTCACACCTGTGCGAGGAAGATGTGCAGCACTGTCTGTGGAAGCAGATGACTGGAAGCGACCCCAGCATCACCAGTGAGGCGTTCGGGGCCGATGAACAGGATACCCCATAGGCTGGAATACTATGCAAGCATTCAGAAGACCGTGGCCACTGCCTGTGGGAAAGATTTCCAAGCAACAGTGTTCAACAGAAAAAAGCAAGAGGAAGGCCTCTTTCCTTGGGCATAGCTTGCTCTGTGTATGCAGAAAGCAAGGAGGATGGCTGTACAGAGACGGGCAGGAGCTCTGTTTCTTGCAGCGACCATAACAAATGACCACGCACTTGGTGGCTTCAGACAGCACAGATGTATCCTCTCTCTGGAGGTCAGAACTCTACCATCAAAGTGTCTGCAGGGCCATGCACCCTCTGGAGGCTCTACTTTCTTCTTCTTTGAAATGAAGTGTTGCTCTGTTGCCCAGGCTGGAGTGCAATGGCATGATCTCGGCTCACTGCAACGTCCACCTCCTGTGTTCAAGAGATTCTCCTCCCTAAGCCTCCTGATATCTGGGATTACAGGTGCTTGCCACCATGACCAGCTATTTTTTTTTGTATATTTAGTAGAGACGGGGTTTCACCATGTTGGCCAGGCCGGTCTCCAACTCCTGACCTCAGGTGATCCACCCATCTCGGCCTCCCAAAGTGCTAGGATTACAGGTGTGAGCCACCGCGCCTGGCCAAGGAGGCTCTACTTTCCTGTGTCAACTTGACGGGGCCATAGGGTGCTCAGTTATTTGGTCAAACTTTCTTCCAGGTGTTTCTGTGAGAGTGTTTGGGATGAGAGTAACGTTGGAATTGGCTGACTGCATTGAGCAGACTGTCTCCCTAATGTGGGTGGGCCTCATCCACTTGGTTGAAGGTCCCTATAGAACTAAAAGTGTGTCCAGAGTTGCTTTCTTCTGGTGGGTTCATGGTCTTGCTGACTTCAAGAACAGAACCACAGACCTTCATGGTGAGTGTTGCAGCTCTTAAAGATGGCACAGACCCAAAGAGTGAGCAGCAGCAAGATTTATTGTTAAGAGCAAAAGAACAAAGCTTCTACAGCATGGAATCCCTGAACGGGTTGCTGCTGCTGGCTGGGGCGTGGCCAGCTTTTATTCCCTTATTTGTCCCTGCCCATGTCCTGCTGATTGATCCATTTTACAGAGTGCTGACTGGTCCATTTTACAAACCTCTAGCTACAGAGTGCTGATTGGTGCATTTCTATACAGCACTGATTGGTGCATTTTACGAACCTCTAGCTAGCTGCAGAGTGCTGATTGGTGCATTTTTACAGAGCACTGATTGGTGCATTTTACAAACCACTTGTGAGACAAAAAAGTTCTCCAAGTCCCCACTCGACCCACAAAGTCCAGCTGACTTCACCTCTCAAAAGGCTGACCCTTCCCCCCACAAGTGACAGGATTCCTCCTTCCTGTCTACTCCTAACTGGAGTGTCAGCTTATTTTTTCTGCCTTCAAACTTGACCTGAAACTTTGGCTCTTCCTGAGTGCTGAGCTTGCTGGCCCTTGGTCTGGAACTAAACCATCAGCTCTCCTGGGTCTCCAGCCTGCCAACTCACCCTGCAGATTTTGGGACTTTACCCAACTCCGTGATCCCATGAGCCAGTTCGTGTGTGTGTGTGCGCGTGTGTGTGTGCGTGTGTGTGTGTGTGTGTGTGTGTGTGTGTGTGTGTGTTTATAATGTAGAGTTCTCTGTTCCTCTGGAGAACTCTGATCAATGCAGGAAGAGTCTGTTCACTGCCTCTTCCAGCTTCCATTGGCTGCTGGCATCCCTTGGCTTGTGGCCGCATCACTCCAAGCTCTGCTTCTGTGGCCACATTGCCTCCTCCTCTTCTTTGTGTGTCTCTTTTATAAGGGTGTGACAGTCCGTGGACTTAGGGATCACTCAGATAAGCCAGGATAATTTCCTCATCTCAGGATTCTGATTTAGTTACATTTGCAAAAACTTTTTTTTTTCAAATAAGGTCATATTCACAGGTTCCAGGGATTTGGACATAGTCTCATCTTTTAGGGGGCCACCACGGCCCTACTTCAGATCCCAGCTCCATGACAGTGAGGAGCCCTCTGGGAAGGGAGACAACAGTCCAGGGGGTCTGGTGAGCAGGAAACTTGTTTTTCATGGTAACTGTTTCTGCAGTGTTCGGCTTCTTTCCCATAAATATGTATTACCTGTTTTCACAAACCCCAAACAATCAGCAGTAATGCAGCTAGCCAACTTTTCAAGCACCTTAAACGGCCTTCTGTACACATGATTTGACTACAAGCTGGCTGCCCTTCTGAGAGTCCCTGACTGCAGTGTCCAGCTCCCCAGGGCAGGGTGGTCCTAAACATGTTTTGGAGCAGGACCCAGAGAAGAACATGCCTACGAGGTCTTCAATCCATATTCAAATAAAAAATGGTAACTTTCTGATTCACTAAGCATTTGACTCAAGATAGTCACAATATTGCAGTGTACTCAAAGCAGGTTACACACTTACATTCTGCATCATGAGAATATCTTTTCTAGTGTTGTCCATGCAATAGAAATAGCTTCCAATGTAGAAACAACAACCCACAGGCAGAAGCCAAAGGCTTCTTGGCAGGATGGGCTGCAGCTTGGTTCCCGTGTAACCCAGGCAGGGTTCTTTGAAGGCAGACACACTTTTGCTCACACATTCAATGTGTTGGAGCTGTCTCTGCTTCCTTAATTTTCTCTCTTCCCTGGTTTTTTTGTCCATGAGAGGGTTGGTTATATTTTTTTTTTTCTCTCTCTTTTTTTTTTTTTTTTTTTTTTGAGTGGTCTGGAACTCCCCAACCTCAGGAGTTCCACCTTCCTTGGCCTCCTAAAGTGCTGGGATTACAGGCATGAGCCACTGTGCCCTGCTCTTCTTAAATCACCAAAAGAAAAGGATCTGGGAAAATATGACAATAAATGGCAACTAACACTGGCCTCAGGGTGGGGAGATGTTGAGGAGTGGTGGGGACTGTGACAAAGAGTTCAGCGCACGCCTTGTCTAAGGGATGGCCACTCTGGAATATGTGCCCATGGATGCCACAGCTTCTGGTTTTTCAGGAGAAGCTTAACATCCAAATTTTAATGTAAACCCTTCCAATAATTTAGTGTAGGAAACTGATTTAAATCTTTTCAAACTGCTGTGTAGGCCAAATAAAATGCACTCTGGTCGGATTTCGCCTCCAGCCCCCATGTTCAAACCTCCCTCCTAATGCGTTAGTGCTTTAAGTTGCTGGTCAGCCTTGAGCTATGTTTTCACCTCTACTTTCATATCCAAGCAAATCCTTATTTATTTATTTTTTCATTTTTTCTCAATTCTTCAACTAGCAGCTTCATGTGGTAGTAACGACGCGGCCAAGGCGGTGTCCTGGGACGGGGATTCGTAGCGTGGGGAGATGCCAGCAGGAAAATGGGCTCCGCTCAACTGGGCAGGTGGGGAGATCTGTCCGGCATCGGCTGGAGGGGCAGCGGCTGCTCCCTGGCTAGCTGCCTGGTTGTTTTGGACATTTGCTTGTGTAGACTGTTCTGTTCTCAACCTAATGATGCCATTTTTAGTGACTCATTAGGAGCCTCATTAAGCGTTGTTAGCACATCAAAACAACGTTGGTGAGGGCTGGCAGAGGGCGGCTTCCTGGACATTAGCCGTTGTCTGAATTTCCCTGGCAGCAAGGAAGGGACAAAATGGCAATGCACAGATTCCCAAGTGCGTCAGTTCAGAGGGTGCTGTTTCTTTGGCAAGCACTTATTGAGCACCTACTGTGTGTATGCCTGGGCATACAGTGGCTTCCTCTGGTACCAGAATGAAATGCAAAGTCATGATGTCCCACCCTCTCCCTGGCTCATCCACTCCAGCTATGCTGACCTTTCTGCTCCTCCAATGCACTGCCTGGGCCCTGCCTCAGGGCCTTTGCACTTGCTGTGCCTCTCTTGGTATGCTCTTCCCAGGCCTCAGCCCCAAATATCCCATTTCTGGGGAGACAGCCCCTGACTCCCTGTCTGCTGCTGACAAACCCTCGCCTGTTACCCTCCAATCCACTGTCCTATTTTATTCACTAAATGATTATTGTACTTATGTGCTTACTAGTTTACTGTCTGTCTCCCTCCACCAGAATATCAGCTGCACGAGGGCAGGGACGTGGTCTGCTGTGTCTCCAGCCCCCACAGGAGTGCCTGGCACATAGTAGGTGCTCAATTAATACAGGTTGGTGCAAAAGTAATTGCCACTTTTGCCATTGAAAGTAATAACAAAAACAGCAATCACTTTTGCACCAATCTGGTTTTTTTTTTTCTTATTTTGAGACAAAGTTTCACTCTTATTGCCCAGGCTGGAGTGCAATGGCATGATCTCGGCTCACAGCAATCTCCACCTCCTGGGTTCAAGTGATTCTCCTGCCTCAGCCTCCCAAGTAGCTGGGATTACAGGCATGCACCACCACTCCTGGCTAATTTCATTTGTTTAGTAGAGACGGGGTTTCACCACATTGGTCAGGCTGGTCTCGAACTCCTGACCTCAAGTGATCCGCCCATCTCAACCTCCCATAGTGCTGGCATTATAGGAGTGAACCACTGCGTCCGGCCCAACCTGTTTAACAAATGCAAAACAATGAAAAAATAGCCCATCCTCTCAGCCCAGGGTCACAGATGATCTGGTATGCCCTGTACACCCCCCGTTGTGCATCTCTGAGCAGTACAGCTTGTGGCTTTATTAAAGAAATCTGAGATCATTCTGAAGGAAAGATAACGTGAGATAACGTTTTACTTTCTTCAGTTCACAGTTCCCTTCAGCAAAGAATACCTGTGCAGGAGCCCCGGCCCTGGCCCCTGCCTCTCCCCAACTCTGGTCAGTGCCTGGAGCGAGCCTCAGGTGCTGTTGGCAGCAGGCGGAGATCGGACAGGGGCATCCCAGGGCCAGGCTCTGCCAATAGATTATTTCTCTGAGTAATTAAGATGGAATTAAAAATTAATTCTTTCCTTCAGCCTGATTGCATTTCAAGGGATAAACTGAGTGTTATGGCTTTTGTGTAGTTTTTCTACCTAAATTAAATTGGATTGTGTTTTCAGAGATGGAGGAAATGAAATACTAAGATTAATCCAGCAGCTAAAAATCCCTGGGGAGGGAACCTGGTATTCTGCCCTGGATGAACTCGAAGGTTTGGCTGCTCTGGCCATCACAGTGGACGTGGGTCCCCAGGGAGCAACTTGAGTCCGTGCCAGGGACCCAGCAATTCCAATCTGCTCTTGTCCCTGAAATGCAGGACATCAAGCTATCTTGTCTACTCCCCCTGGAGAATGAGCTGAATTGACCGGAGTGAGCCCATGCTCCCAGTCAGTTCTGCCACTCGGTTCTGCCATTTACTGGTGGCAGTTCATCTCGTGCATCCCTCTCTGAGCCCCAGCTTCCTCCTCTGTGAAATGGGTGTAAACCATGACTTTACAAGGATTGGAGGCATTATATGACAATGAGGTGAGCCCAGGGGAATAGGCATTCAATAAATGCCTGAGTCCACCCATCCACCAACTCCAGGCTGTAGAATGAGTTTCCTTCCCTTCTTCTAAAATATATTCATTTGTTCACTCATTCATTTATTGATTTATTCACTCATTCATTCACTAGGTAGTGCATTCCCATGATTAAAAAATCAAAAGGTAGAAAAGCCCTATGGCAAAAATCTTACTCAAGCCACTGCCCCACAGCACTAGCTCCTCTGTGCAAAGGTAGCTAGTATTATCTGTGTCTTGTTTATCCTTCCAGAAATATTTTATGTACCCATGAAAAAATATGTTTGCATTACTCCTCCTCTTTTTGTTTCACAAATGACAGTGGGTTAGATGCATCCTTTGGCCTTTGCTTTGTTTTTCCTCCACAATATATTTTGGAAAATATTCCACATTGGTGCATAACCTAATTCCTCAGTCATTCCCACACCTGGATAGTTATCTATTGCATGGATGTTTCATGGTGCATCTAACTAGTCTCCTGTTAATGGACATTCATATTGTTTCCAACCTCTTGTTGCTTCAAACAGTACTGCAATAAATAACCTTAGACAAAGTAATTTTTCTCATATGCATATATCTCTCTAAGGTAAATCCCTAAGCATGAAAGTGTTGGTCAAAGAGAATAAACTGCATTTGTTAAAAATAAAAACTGTGTCTAGGGGAGAGGGAATGGATACAAGAAGAACCATAGAATATTTGTAAAAGTTGATGCTGATGGTTACATGTGACTTCGTTATATAATTCTTTCTACTCTTGTCTATATTTGAAAATGTCAGCCGGGAGTGGTGGCTCACGCTTGTAGTCCCAGCACTTTGGGAAGCTGAGGTGGGCGGATCATGAGTTCAGGAGTTTGAGACCAGCCTGACCAACACAGTGAAACCCCGACTCTACTAAACATACAACAAATTAGCTGAGTGTGGTGGCAGGTGCCTGTAATCCCAGCTACTCGGGCAGCTGAGGCAAGAGAATCGCTTGAACCCGGGAGGCAGAGGTTGCAGTGAGCCAAGATCGTGCCATTGCATTCCAGCCTGGGCAACAGAGCTAGACTCCGTCTCAAAAAAAGTAAATAAATAAATCATAAAGAAAGAAAATGTTCATAATTTATAAAAACTGCAAAAAGAAATGGGATTTCCTGTCCTATATCTTCCAGTAAGGAGCTTGAAACTCATCCCTGTCATCCACACAACAAGAAAAAAGCTGAACAAACTGAAAATCAACAACGTTTCTTAGATTCCTCAGAGATCTGAGGTCACAGGGCAAACTCTTGCACCAAAATTGACAGATGGATACAGAGAATCACAACTTACCAGAGCAGGAACCTCTGGTAGAACAATTCTGTGACAGGAAAGCCTAGACTGTAATTGATGGATTGCTGGAGACTCCGTGTAGACAAGTTTGAGAGTTAAAAACTCCACGGGGTCGAGCCCTAGGGGATGTCACCCTACCCCACCCCACTTATGTGAGTTTTACCTCCAGAAGCCCTGCCACGTTCTCAAAGTGAAGATCGAAGAAAAAATCCCCGTGTGCTTTTAGCAGATGGGGGAGAAAAGCAGCCATTTTGAAATGTGCCAGAGCATTCTGTCCTTAACCAAACCCTGCCCTAAAAGGCAACTATTTTACCAGAGCTTAACTGACCTGGGGGAAGGAAGATAACCAACTCTAGCCCCCCTACCCCAGTTTTTGGCATGAGGGGAAGGAAATTCTCAACTGCAGCCAAATCTATCCTTCTTGTGCCACCCAAGAGGGAAAGGTGGGAATAAGTGAAAGGCATTGTGAGGATCACAACCCAGGGGCACAGGCTTGACAAAAGACTGAGACCTAATGATAGGGCTATAGAACCCTTCTCTAACTTCCACACCTTACCACTACTCACTAAAGACCTTATCACAGTTCCTTTTACTTAGTACATCAAGTCCAGCTTTCAACAAAAAATTACAAGACATGCTAGATGACAGAAACATAGTTTGAACAGACAGAACAAGCATCAGACTTGATTCAGACATGGCAGGGATGTTGGAATCATCAGATGAGGAATTTAAAATAACCATGGTTAATATGCTAAGGGCACTAATGCAAAAAGTAGATGTGCAAAAGCAGATGGGTAATGTAAGCAGAGAAATGGAAATTATGAGAAAGAATCAAAAAGAAGTGTTAGAAATGAAAAATACTGTAACAGAAATGAAGACTGTCTTTGATGAGTTCATCAGTAGACTGGACACAGCTGAAGAAACAATCAATGAGCTTGAAGATATGTCAGTAGGAGCTTACAAAATTCAAATGCAAAGAGAAAAAAAGACTGCGGGAAAAAATGGAACAAAATATCCAAGAACTTTAAGATAATTACAAAAGGAGGTAACATATGCATAGTGGGAATACCAGAAAGAGAAGAAAGAGAGAGAAGAACAGAAGAAATATCTGAAGCAATAATGATGACTGAGAATTTCTCAAGGTTAATCTCAGACACAAAACTGCACATCCAGGAAGCTCAGAAAACACCAAGCAGGATAAATGCCCGAATAGTTATATCTGGGCATATCATATTCAAATCGTAGAAATTCAGGAACAAAGAAAAAAATCTTGAAAGAAGCCAGAGGGAAAAATCTCTTACCTATAGAGAATAAGGATAAAAATTACTTCAGATTTGTCTTCAGAAATTATGAAGGCAAGAAGAGAGTGGAGTGAAATATGTAAAATGTTCAAATAAAAAAACCTACCAACCTACAAATCTGTATTCAGCAAAGTTATCCTTCAGAAGTGAAGGAGAAGTAAAGACTTTCTCAGGCAAACAAAAATTGAGGGCATTTATCCCTATTAAACCTGCTTTGCAAGAAATGTTAAAAGAAGCTTTTCAGAGAGAGGAAGAATGATATGGGTCAGAAACTCAGATTTATGTAAAGAAAGAAAGAGTGTTAGAGAAGGAATAAGTTAAGGTAATGCGAACACTTTTGTTTTTAATTCTTCATTGATCTAACAAATAAAAGTTTAAGATTATAGTAGTAACAATATATTTGGTGACTATAGCTTGTAGATAAGCAAAGTAAATTGCTGAATGACAGAAGTGAAGGATGGAGGAATTAGGAATATTTTGTTATTATAAAGTTACTTGCACTACCCATGAATCAGTACAGTGTCATTTGAAAGTGAACTTGGATTCATTGTAAGTATATATCACAAACTCTGGGGCAACCAATAAAAAAATTTTTTAAGTATAATTGATGTGCTAAGAAAGGAGAGATTATAGAATCATATCAAATGCTCAATTAAAACCACAAAAGACAGAAAAATAGTACAAGACAAAAATAGAAACAGAGAACAAAGGCAATGAATAGAAGATTAGCAAATATGGTAGATATTAATCCCACTATATCAATAACCACTTTAAACATTAATGGTATAGCTATTTTATTCATAATTGTGAAGACTTGGCAGCATCCATGTATTGATACCCTTCAGTAAATGAATGGATAAATTACCTAAACAAGGGAATATTATTCAGCACTGAAAGAAATGAGCTATTAAGCCACTAAAAAACATGAAGGAATATGGAATGTCTGCTGCTAAGTGAAAGAAGCCAATCTGACTTCCAACCAGATGACTTCAGGAAAACTCAATGCTATGGAGACAGTAAAGTGATCAGTGGTCACCAGGGGTTGGGGGGAAGGAGGGATGAATGAGTGGAGTGCAGAGGACTTTTAGGACAATGAAACTACTCTGTATCAAACTATAATGGTGGACACATGGCATTATACATTCATTCAAACCCACAGAATGTACAACACCAAGAGTGAACTTTAATGTCAACTCTGGACTTTAGCGATTACAGTGTTTTACCATGTGTAGGTTCATCATTTATAACAAATGCACCCGTCTGGTAGGGGACGTTGATAATGGGGGAGGCAGTGCATGTGTATGGGCAGGGGGTATATGGGACAGTTCTGTAAGTTTCTCTCAATTTTGTTGTAAACCTGAAACTGCTCTTTAGAAAATAAGACTTTAAAAAACCTCAGAAAATAGCAAATGTTGACGAGGATGTGGAGACATTGAAACTCTTGTGCACTGTTGGTGGGAATGTAAAAAGGTGCAGCTGCTATGGAGTACATTATAGTGATTCCTCAGAAAATTACAAGTAGAATTACCATGTGGGTATTTGCCCAAAAGTAATGAAAGCAGGGACTTGAGATATTTGCACACTCATGTTCAAGCAGGGACTTGAGATATTTGCACACTTGAGTTCAAAGCAGTATTATTCACAATAGCCAAAGAGTGGAAGCAACCCAAGTGCCCATCAATAGACACAAATGTGGTCTATACATGCATGGAATCTCAGCCATAAAATTCTGACACGTGCAACAATATGGATGAATCTTGAGGATATTTTGTGAGTGAAATAAGTCAGGCACAAAAGGACAAATACTGTATGATTCCACTTACATGAGTTATCTAGAGCAGTCCAACTCAGTCCAACTCACAGAGACAGTAGAATCATGGTTGCCAGGGGCTGGGGGGAAGGCATAATGGAAGTTGTTATTTAACGGGTATAGAGTTTCAGACTTGCCAGATGAAGAGTCTAGAGTTTCTAGACTCGCCAGATGAAGAGTTAAAATGGATGGTGATAATGATTGCACGACAGTGTGAATGCCCTGAATGCCATTGAATGATACACTTAAAAACGGTTAAGATGGTAAATTGTATTTAAGACTTTAAATTTAAAACTTTAAAAATTAAAATCTTTTAATTTTACCACAATTAAAAGATCGGCCGGGCACGGTGGCTCATGCCTGTAATCCCAGCACTTCGGGAGGCCAAGGTGGGCGGATCATCTGAGGTCGGGAGTTTGAGACCAGCCCCGACCAACATGGAGAAATCCCGCCTCTGCTAAAAATACAAAAATTAGTTGGGCATGGTGGTGCATGCCTGTAATCCCAGCTACTCGGGAGGGTGAGGCAGGAGAATGGCTTGAACCCGGGAAGCGGAGGTTGTGGTGAGCTGAGATTGTGCCATTGCACTCCAGCCTGGGCAACAAGAGTGAAACCCCGTCTCTAAATAAATAAAAATAAATAAAAGATCAGTGGTTGCCAGGGATTTGAGACAATGGAGGTGTGAATTGGAGCACAGGGGATTTTAGGGCAGGGAAACTGTTGTGTATGGTACTATAGTAGCAGACATGTGTCCTTCTATACTTGTCCAAACCCATAGAATGGAGAACACCAAGAGTGAGCTCTCACGGAAACTATGGACTTTGGGTGATAACGATGTGTTAACAGAGGTCCATCGATTGTAGCAACTGTACCACCTGGTGCAGGATGTTGGTAGTTGGGGAGGCTGTGTGGTCAGGGGATGAGGCAGGCCAGAGGGCGCCCTGTGGGAGCTCTCTGTACTTTCTGCTCCATTTTGCTGTGAATATAAAACTGCTCTAAATAAAGGTTTATTAACTAAAAAAAAAAAAAAACATAGACTCTACAACTCAAAGAGTGAGCCCTAATGTAAACGATGGGCTTTAGTTGATAGTGACGCGTCAGTGCTGATTCACGGACAGATGCACGGTGGGGATGTGTAGTGTTGGGGGAGGCTAGGGGGAGGGGCATGTGGGGATTCTCTGTACTTGATGCTCACTTTTGCCGTGAACCTAAAACTGCTCTCAAAAAATAGTCTATTACTTTTTTTTTTTTTTTTAAGATACGTGCATTTGTAACTTGGTAGATTGTCAAATCTCCCTCTGCAGGGGTTGTGTGCGTGCAATAGCTCTTGAATCTTTGCCAGTTTTTGGTGTCTTGGCATAATTTTTTTATGAACAGAGTTTTTTATCTAAGTCTCACATACTTACAGAAAACAGCACAAATACTAAGTGTACAGTTTGATAAATGTTCACAAAGTGAACATATATGGTAGACAGCACCATGATCAAGACATAGAACATTATCTGAGAGTCCAGAAGCCTCCTCATCCCCTTCCAGTCACTATCTTCCCTCCCCAAGGTAACATTCAACCTGACTCCTATCACCATAGATTAGTTTTGCCTCATTTGCCTTTCATACAAGTAGAGTCATACAGCCCATACCCTTGTGCCAGGCATCTTTCATTCAACATAACATCTGTGAGATTCATTCTTGTTGTGTAGTTGCAGTTCATTCATTTTCATTGGCGCATAGTATTCCACTAAAGGACTATGCTGCAATTTATTTATCCATCCTACTATTGATGGTCATTTGGGTTGTTTCCTGTTTGGAGCAAATAGTGATGCAATAAACAGTCTTGTACTTGTCATTTGGTCCAATATATACTCATGACTGTTGGGGAAACATCTAGAAGTAGAATTGTGTTCTACTTTAGTATGTGTTCTGCTTTAGTAGATAATGCTATGTTTTCTGCTTTAGTAGGTAATGCTACACAGTTTTCCAAAGTAGTTTTTTGATTTACAATTTTGCTGTGATAAGAATTCCACAAGATCTATATCCTCATGAACACTTGAAAATGCCAGTCTTTTTCACTTTTGGAGTAGTTCTCTCAAATGGTTTTAATTTGCATTTCCCAGATGACTAAAGAAGGTTAGCGCCCTTTCATATGCGAAAATGCCAGTCTTTTTAACTTTGGGAGTAGTTATCTCAAGGTGGTTTTAATTTGCATTTCCCAGATGACTAAAGAAGGTTAGTGGCCTTTCATATGTGTATAGAGAGTCTTTCTTATGAAATGCCTGTTCAAATCTTTTACTCAGTTCTCTGTTGAATCTTCCTTTACTTATTGATTTGTTGGAGTTCTTTGTATGTACTGGATAAAGGTCTTTTGTAAGTGACCTGGCGTGGTGGCTCACACCTGTAATCCTAGCACTTCGGGGGGCTGAGGAGGGTGGATCACTTGAGGTAAGGAGTTCGAGACCAGTCTGGCCAGCATGGTGAAACCTTGTCTCTACTAAAAATACAAAAAATTAGCTGGGCTTGGTGGTGCACTCCTGTAATCTCAGCTATTTGGGAGGCTGAGACAGGAGACTGGCTTGAACCCGGGAGGCGGAGGTTGCAGTGAGCTGAGATAGTGCCATTGCACTCCGGCCTGGGCGACAGAGTGAGACTTTCTGTCTTGCTTTGTAAGTGATATGTACAGAAGATATCTTTCACTTTCTGGGCTTGACTGCCCGTTGTATTAATAGTCTTTTTTTTTTTTTTTGAGACAGAGTCTCACATTACCACACTATCACACTTGGCTAATTTTTGTATTTTAGTAGAGACGGAGTTTCACCATGTTGGCCAGGCTGGTCTCCAACTCCTGACCTCAAGTGATCCACCCTCCCTGGCCTCCCAAAATGCTGGGATTACAAGCATGAGCCACTGTGCCCAGCTGTGTATGAATAATGTCTTTTGATGGATAGAAGTACTTGATTTTAATGCAGTCCAATTTATCAATACTTTTCTTGATGCTAGTGCCATTATATCCTATATAATAACCGTTTGCCCTGCCCAATGTCACAAAGATATTCTCCAATGTTATTTTCTAGGAGCTTTATTATTTTGCTTTTCATATAGTGTAAGATAAGAGCTAAGACTGATTTTGTCCATGTGAATATCCAGCTGACCCTGCACCATTTATTGAAGATCTTTATTATAGGCCGGGCACGGTGGCTCACGCCTGTAATCCCAGCACTACTTTGGGAGGCCGAGGCGGGCAGATCACGAGGTCAGGAAATCGAGACCATCCTGGCTAACACGGTGAAACCCCGTCTCTACTAAAAATACAAAAATTAGCCAGGCATGGTGGCAGGCGCCTGTAGTCCCAGCTACTTGGGAGGCTGAGGCAGGAGAATGGCGTGAACCCGGGAGGTGAAGCTTGCAGTGAGCCAAGATTGTGCCACTGCACTCCAGCCTGGGCGACAGAGCGAGACTCTGTCTCAAAAAAAAAAAAAAAAAAAAAGAAGATCTTTTTTATTAAAGGATGAGCTCATCCTTTCCCACCACTCTGTCATATCAACTTTGTAAAAAACTCAAATCCTCACCTGTATGTGTGTATCTGTTTCTGGACTTCATTCTGGCCCATTGTCTACCCTTGTGCCAATATTATACTTTTTAAAATTATTGTAGCTTTATACTAAGTTTTGATATCTGATAGTATAAGTCCTCTCACTTGTTTTGTCTTCAAGATTGTTTTGACTATTTTCCACACTTTATGTTTCTATATAAAGTTTAAAATTAGCCTGTCAATTTACACACACACACACACACACACACACACACACACACACACACACCCTGTAGATTTTTATTGAGATTTCATGGAATCTACAGGTCAATTCTGGGGGAATTGACATCTTTATAATAATGAGTCCTTCTCGCTACAAACATTGTATCCCTCCATTTACTTAGGTCTTCTTTAATTTCTCTCAATAATGTTTAGTAGATTTCAGCATAGAAGTTTCATTCTGATATTTTCCTGTGGATTTTCTAAATACATAATCATGTTATCTATGAAAAATGACAGATTTATTTTTTCCTTTCCATTTTGTTTACTTGCCTATTGCACTGGCCAGGACCTCCAGTACAGTGGGTAAGAATTTAAAAGAAGTGGAGAAAGTAGACATCCTTGTCTCATCCATAATTGCAGGCAGAAAACTTTTAATATCCACCATTAAACATGATATATGCTATACATGTCTTATACATAACCTTTGTCATATTAAATACGTTTCTGTCGATTCCTAGTTTGCTAAGAGCTTTTTAAAATTGTAAATGGGTGTTGATTTTTATCAATCGCTTTTTCTGCATTTGTTGAGATGATTACACAATTTCAGCCTTTATTCTGTTAGTGTGGGAAATTACACCCTTCTTTTTTTTTTAAAGCCAGCCTTGCTTTCCTTGAATAAACCCAAGTTGGTGGTGATGCATTATTCCGTGTTTCTGGATTCAGTTCACTAATAATTTATTCAGGAGTATATGTCTGTGAAAGAGATTGCTGTGTTCATAAGAGAGATTTTCTTTTCTTATGCTTTTCATAATCAAGTTTTAATATGAAGGCCATGCTGGCTTTATATAAAATAATTGGAAATTATTTCTTTTCTTCTATTCTCTGGTGAACTATATGTAAGATTGGTGATATTTCTTCCTTATCTGTTTGGAAGAATTATTCAATGAAGACACACTGGTGCAGGGGTTTTCTTTGTGGGAAGGGTTTTAGCTACAAATATAATTTATTTAATGGATAGAAGAATTTTCAGATTTTCTGTCTCTTCTATCAGTTTTGGTAAGTTGTGTTTAGCAATTCTCCTATTTTATCTAAAATTTCAAATTTTCTAGTATACAGTTTTTCATAATATCCTTTTATTTTTAATATATGTAGGAGCTGTAATGATGTTCCTCTTTTCATTTCTGATATTAGCTAGTTGTGCCTTATCTTGCTGTCTCTTAAAAATCAGTCTTGCCAGGCATGGTGGCTCACATCTGTTATCCCAACACTTTAGGAGGCTGAGGCAGGAAGACTGCCTGAGGCCAGAAGTTGGAGACCAAACGGGGCAACATAGCGAGACCTTGTCTCTATACAAAATTTTAAAATTAGCCAGTGGTGTGGGCCTGTAGTCCCAGCTATGCAGGGGGACTACTTGAGCCCAGGAGGTCAAGGTTACAGTAAACTATGACTGTGCCACTGCACTCCAGCCTGCAGTCTTTGCAAGAGACCTTGTCTTAAAAAAAGAAAGAAAAAAAAGTCGAAAGAAAGAAAAAGAAAAAAAAATCGATCTTCTAGGGGTTATCACTTTTATTCCTCTTTAAGAAAACATTTGACTTAACTGATCCTCTCTGTTGTTTCTTTCCTGTTTTATTAATTTCTGCTCTTATTTTTTTCTTCTAAGTTTCTTTAAGGGATAAATATGCTGTTCTTTTTACATCTTACTATTTTCAGTCTTCTTCCTTTTTAAATGCTACCTCTAAGCATGACTGTAGCTGTACCCACACAGGTTTTAATATCTTGTGTTTTCATTATCATTCTGCTTAAAATGCTTTCTAATTTTCTTTTCTTTCCTTTTAATTGTTATTTTAGGTTTGGGGGTACATGTGAAGGTTTGTTACATAGATAAACATGTGTCACGGGGGCCTGTTGTACATACTGTTACATCACCCTGCTATTAAGCTTAGTACCCAAGAGTTAGCTTTTCTGCTCCTCTTCCTCCTGCCACCCTCCCTATTCAAATAGACACCAGTGTCTGTTGCTTCCTTCTTTGTGTTCATAAGTTCTTATCATTTAGCTCCCACTTATAAGTGAGAACATGCTGTGTTTGGTTTTCTGTTCCTGTATAGTTTGTTAAGGATGATAGCCTCCAGTTCCATCCATGTTCCTGCAAAAGATCTGATCTTGTTCTTTTTTATGGCTGCATAATATTCCATGGTATATGTGTACCACATTTTCTTTATCCAGTCTGTCACTGATGGGAGTTTATGTTGATTCTATGTCTTTACTATTGTGAACAGTGCTGCAATGTGTGTACCCAGTAATAGAATTGCAGGTCAAATGGTAGTTCTGCCTTTAGCTCTTTGAGGAGTGCGTTCCAATTTTCATGATTATTTTAATGTTGAACTGAGGCTATTTAGAAGGATAGTTTATAATTTCCAAACATTTGGGTTTTAAAAAGTTTTTTAAAAATTGTTTTTTAGCCTAACTCCTATGGTCAGGAATTTCAATCTTAGGAAATTTGTTGAGACTTACTTTAAGGCCAAGATATGGTTCATTTTGATAAATGTTCCATGTGCACACACACACACAAAATGTATACCAGAATTTGTGGGGCTCAGTGTATTGTATATGTCAGTTAGGTCAAATTTGTTATATATATGATTCAAATATTCTATATCCTCACTGATTTTTTGGTCTGTCCTAAACATTATTGAGAGGGCTATATTAAAATCCCTGGATGATGATTGTGACTTCCTCTATTACTCCATTTAGTTCTATTCAGTTAGTTATATATGTTGAGGTTATGTAATTAGAAATATAAAATATATAAAGAATTATTCTATTTTCCTAGTGGATTTAACCTTTATTATTAAGAAATGTCTCTCATTATATCTAACTAAATATTCTGCTTTGAAGCCCCCTTTATTTGATAATAATGTAACTACCTCAACTTTTTGCTGTTTTTAGTAGTTTCTTTGTAAATTTTTTTTATGTTCACCTTTTTATATTGGAAGCTTATTTCCTGTAAATAACATATAGAACTTAAAAAATCAAATCTAATAATATCTGTCCTCTAATTGGGATACTTAGTTCATTTACATTTAGTGTAACTACTTCTATATTTGCATTTAAATCTACCACCTTATGATTGGTTTTCTATTTGTCCCATCTGTCCCTTACCTTCTTTTGTATCAATCAAATACTTATTTTATTCCATTTTCTTTGTCTATTAGCTTATTAGCTTTGGCAATTAGTCTAAAATTTCATCTTTGGCTTATTCAAGTTGAATATAAATTAATAATTTTATCCCTTCCCAGAGTCATAAGAACCTTATAACACTTAGTTCTATTTACTCCTCTCCCACCTTTTATGCTGTTGTCATTTTGTATTTTCATTTGATTTTAAACCCTAAGATACATTTTTATTGTCTTATATAGTCAATAATAATTTCATTTACCCTTATATTAACATTTTCTGTTATTTTTCTTTCTTTCTTGCAACTTGATGTTTCCAACTGTGGTCATTTCCTTTCTGCCTGAAAAACCCCTGCTAGTATTGGCTTCAGTATGCATCTGTTAGTAACAAATGATCTTAGTTTTTGATAGCTGAAAATATCTTTTTATTATTTGAAAAATATTTTCAGTAGAATTTGAGATTGGAAGTTCTTTTCTTCCAGTGTTTTCAAGTTATCAGTCCAATGTCTTCTTGATCTCATTACTTCTGTTGAGAAATCAATTATCAGTCTTACTGCTGTCGTTTGGAAGCAATTGGCATTTTATCTCTGGCTGCTTTTAAGATTTTCCTTTTGTCCTTGATTTTCAATAGTGTTAAACTGGTATGTCTAGGTGTGGTTTTCTAGCTCTACTTGAATTTGTGGCATGCTATTATTATTATTATTATTATTATTATTATTATTTTTGAGACAGAGTCTTGCTCGGTTGCCCAGGCTGGAGTGTAGTGGCAAGATCTTGGCTCACTGCAACTCCACCTCCCCAGTTCAAGCGATTCTTCTGCCTCAGCCTCCTGAGTAGCTGGGATTACAGGTGCGTGCCACCACATCTGGCTAAGTTTTTGTATTTTTTTTTTTTTTTTTTTTTTTTTTTTTTTTAGTAGAGTCTGTTTTACCATGTTGCCTAGGCTGGTCTTGAACTCCTGAGCTCAGGCAATCTGCCCGCCTCGGCCTTCCAAAGTGCTAGGATTACAGGCATGAGCCAGCGCACCCAATGCATGTTATATATGCTTTTAAGAAAATTCTTAGCCATTGTCTTTTCCAATATTATTTACTTCTCTTTCTGTTCTGTCTTCTCTTTCCTTCCCTTCCCGGATTCCAGTTGCATGTCATATTAGCCCTTTCACCATGACTCATATAGTTCTTATTCTGTTTTTTTTTTTCCTTTTTCTTTCTTTTCTTTTTTTTTGTGGGGGGGGGGACAGGGTGTCACTCTGTCACCTAGGCTGGAATGCAATGGCACAATCAGAGCTCAATGCAGCCTAGAACTTCTGGGCTCGAGGGATCCTCCCACCTCAGCCTCCTAGTAGCTTGGATTGTAGGTGCACAACACCACATACCTGGCTAATTTTTTTACTTTTTGTAGCGATGAGGTCTCACTATGTTGCCCAGGCTGGTCTGGAACTCCTTGCCTCAAGCGATCCTCCCACCGGGGCCTCCCAAAGCATTGGGGTTACAGGCCTGAACCACCATGCCGGGCCTATTTCTTATTCTTTTATGTATTTTCCATTCTACATTTTCTTCTGATGCAATGTAAGATATTTCTTTCTGATCTATCTTACAAGGTGACTTCAATGGTTTCTTAACCCATTATTTAGTTCTTACTTTTAGTTATTGTGTTTAACGTTATGTTTCCCATTTTAAACAGCTTTATTAAATCATAATTGAGGGACAAAAACTGCACATATTTAAAGTATGCACCTTGATCAGATTTGACATATGCATTCACCTGTGAAACCATTGCTGTAATGAATAAGTTTCCTCATGTCCTTAATCTGTCCCTCCCTGTCCTCTCTCCCTAGTCAACAACTGATCTACTTTTTATCACTATACATTCATTTGCATTCTCTAGAATTTTATATAAATGGAATCATACAGTAGGTATTTATTTTTGGTCTGGCTTGTTTTTAACTCAGCATAATTATTTTGAGATTCACCCATATGTTGCATCAATATGCATCACCCATGCTGTTATATCAACAGTTCCTTCCTTTTTATTGCTGAGTCGTATTCTATTGCATGGCATGCTACAGTTCATTTATCACTGCCTGATGATGTTGAGCCTCTGGAGTTTTACAGATGTTGGCTCTAACAATGACGTTATTATGAACATTCATGGATGAGTCTGTGTCAGAGTTCTAGTTGCTCCACATCCTCACCAACACTTGGTGTGATCAATGTTTTTAATATTAGTCATTCTAGTGGATGGATGGTAGAATCTCATTGTGGTTTTTTAATTGGCATTTCCCTAGTGATGAATGTTGTTGGGTGTCCTTTCTGCATTTATTTGACAACCATTTATCTTCTATGGTGAAGTGTCTGAACAAATATTTTGCCCATTTAACATATTGGGTTGTTTATCATCTTCTTATTGAGCTGTAATAGTTCTCAGTCTATTCTAGATATAAGTCCTTTGTCAGATATATATTTTGCAAATACTTTCCCCAGGTTTGCGGTTGGCCTTTTAATTTTTTAACACTGTCTTTTCCTCCCACTTTTAACAGCTTTACTAAAGTCTAATTTACACATTATACAATTCATCCATTGTAAGCGTGCAGGTCAATGATTTTTAGTAAATAATTTGATTGTTCACCTATCACCACAGTACCATTTTAGAATACTTTCCCTACCCCTAAAAGTTCCCCTGTGCCTGTTTATGGTCATGCGTCACTCTCAACATGGGCCTCAGGCACTCACTGACATGCTTATTAGATCTATAGTTTTGCCTTAGTGAGACTTTGTCTTTACAAAAAAATTGAAAAATTAGCCAGGCATGGTGGGGAACACCTGTAGTCCCAGCTATTCAAGAAGCCGAGGTGGGAAGATCACTTAAGCACAGGAGTTCAAGGTTATTGTGAGCTACTGCACTTCAGCCTGGGCAACAGAGCGAGACCTTGTCTCTAAAAATATATACACATATATCCTTTTGTGTCTGGCTTCTCTCACTTAGCATAATGTTTTTGAGATTCATCTATATCTTGTCACATCTATCAATAACTCATTTCATTGCTGAGTAGTATTCCATTATGTGGATATACCATACTTTGCTTATGAATTTACCATTTGATGGACATTTGAATGGTTTCCAGTTTTTGACTATTATAATTAATGTTGTCATTAGCAATCACACGCAAGTCTTTGTGTGAACACATCTTTTCTTCTAGAAGAACTGCTAAGTCATATGGCAAGTATATATTTAAGAAACTGCCAAACAGAATAGTGTCCTTTAAAGAGTAAATATTTTAAGCTTAGTGAAGTCCAGTTTATTATTTTTCTTGTATATGTCATTGTTTTTGTCATATTTAAGAAATCTTTACCAAACCCAAGATCACTAAGATTTTCTTCTAGAAGTTTTATAGCTTTGCTTTTACATTTTGGTCTATGATCCACTTCAAGGACCATACACCTAATTTTTTAGGTCTACTTCATGAGGATCGTAAATCCTAATTTCAAGGATCATAGACCATTTCAGTTTGTATATGGTGTGAGATAAGGTCAAGATTTCTTTTAAATTTTATTTTTAACTTTTTGCATATGTTTATCCAAGTGTTCTGGCATCAGTTGTTGAAAAGAATATCCTTTCTTCATTAATTGCCTTGGTATCTTTTTCAAAAATCAACAGCTGTGGTCTATTTCTTGAATCATTCTTCTGTTCCATTGATCTAGATGTCTATCTTTATACCAATATCACACTGTCTTGACTATTGTAGCTTTAATAATGTCTTGAAATAAGGTAGTGTAATTCCCCATCTTATTCTTCTTTTTCAAAATGTTTGGCTATTCTAGATCATTCCATAGAGATTTTAGAATGAGCTTGTCCATCTCCACCAAAAAAAAAAAATTGTTTTTGCATTGAATTTATAGATGAGTTTGGGGAGAATCAACATCTTAACCACATTGAATCTTCCAATCCAAGAACGCAATGTATTTCTCTATTTGTATTTCCTTTAATTTCTCTCAGCAATGTTTTGAGTTTTATACGTGCAGATCTTACACATCTTCTGTCAAATTTATCACCCCCTTTTTTATTTTTAGAATTTCCATTTGATTCTTTTTTCTAATAGTTTCCAGTTCTCTGCTGAAATTTCCCTTCTTATTATCTAGCTTCTTGAATATATTAATTACATTTATTTCAAAGGCCAACTCTGGTACCTCGAATATCTGAGACCACGTGGATATGTTTGTAATGTGTTATTTTTCTCCTGGTTTTCATCTCGTTCTTGTATTTCTGCATTTCTGTTTTTCACTGAATATCAGACATAATAAATGAACATGGAAAAGGTAATTTGAGGCTCTGGATGCTGTTATCCTCCTCCAGGGAGGATTTACTTTAACTTCTGCTAAGCCAGGGGCACCATCAATCTTAAATTGCATTTATCCAATCAGGAATTAAGATGATTTGAAACAGACCTGCAGTCCCTGAAAGGGCCGGTTTCGTTCTGGTTCACTTACTTCTAGGGTATAGTGCTTTGGGATCCCAGATGAAAGCCTAGGCTATTTACCAATGTTCTTGCTTTTTGAAAAATTTTTCTGAAATACGTGTAACATAAGATTTACCATCTTAACCCTGTTTAAGTGTGTATCTCAGTGCATTAAGTACCTTCCCATTGTTGTGCAGCCATCAGCACCATCCATCTCCAGAATTCTTTCCATCATCCCCAGCTGAAACTCCACACCTATTAAACACTAACTCCTAATTCCACCTCCTCCAAGCCCCTGGCAACCACCACTCCACTTTCTGTCTCTATGAAGGTGATTACTCTGAGTATCTCACATAAGTGGAATCACGCAGTATTTGTCTTCATGCAACTGGCTTACTTCACTTAGCATAATGTTGTCTAGGTTTATCCACATCGTACCGTGTGTCAGAATTTCCTTCCTTTTTAAAGCTGAGTAATGTTCCACTGAGTGTATATGCCACATTTTGTTTATCCTTTTTCATCTGTCGATGGGCGCTTGAGTTGCTTCTGCCTTTAAGCTATTTTGTCGTGCTGTTCTGAACATGGGGATATAGATAAGGTCCTTATTTCTCAAGAGCCCTGGACTCCAGTTTTTGTCTCCCCAGCCCCATGAGATGGCTAAAGTGCTTCTCAGCCTCTCAGGCACTGCTCAGAAGTGGCAAACGCTGCAGGGGACAGAGCTCTGTCGAACAGCCGGCTCCCCTCTGTGAGCTTCCCTCCTCTCTGGGATCTTGGAGCCTTGGTACCTCTCCAGTATCTTCAAAGAGCTGTTTCTGTAATATTTCATCGAGCCTTCCGAATTGTTCCCAGCAGGGTGATTGGTCTGATGCAGGCTAGTCCATCATAGCTAGAAGCAAATGTGTCAGTATAATTTTAATGTGTGTGTCTATTATGCCCGGAGTTAAGCATCTTTTCTGGTATTTAGATGATGTTTGTATTTTCTCTGAAATCCTCACCCCGTTTTTCGACTGGGTCTTTCTTATTGATTTGTAGGCTGTGTTACATGTTCAGGAATTTAGGCTGTTGTCTTTGATCTAAAAATTGCTTTCTAGGGCCAGTTCTCACTTGCTGTATAATCTTAGGCAAGTCCCCTTCTCCTTTGGGACTCAAGTCTCCTCATCTGTGAAATAGGGTGAGAGGGCTTGATGTCATCACATGGTCTCAAAGTTTCCTTTTGATCTGTAATTCATGGATTAGTGACCTTCTACTTTGTAGATGAGACCAAAGAAAAAATTGTTATTGAGACCAAAAAACATCCTCACGGCACCCTCCCTCCACATTCCATTGCACATATTTATTGTACTCTGATTTCTGGCTGCCCATGGGCTTCAGAAACATTGATCACAGAAGGCAGGAGCAGGGAGCTCAGAGTGTGTGTGCTTTCATGCTGAGGACCGCAGCAATGTGACAAAAAGCCACACCTCCCAAACTTTAGTCATTCACATGATACACTCATGATTTTCGCTATACCCATGTACCACACGCACTATTATTTACTTACTTGTTTTGGTTCATTTAAATACCTAGCTTCTCCTCATCTTGAATAAGAATGTTGGAGAAATCACAGGTTTGCTGTGCTTGAGTATTTTTTCGGATACAGAGGAACACAAAGGAACAGCGACGATCGCTCAAAGTGCTGTCTGCATGCTCCTCCGTCCTCCACAAGCAGCCCTGGGGCCAGGACCAAGGGCCTGCAGTGCACCCAGCGAACCCAGGGCCTCCGCTCAGCTGCTGGGAAACTTTGCTCGAGCATTATTCAACGTTACTCATTATTGCTGGGGCATTCCGACAGATCCACATGCTCAGAAAGCTTCTGGCTTTGTGGCTGGGGGTTGTTTTTGTGCAGAAATGTTTGCTTCCTTGGATGAAAGGGGGCCTGAGATGGCCCCCAGACAGAAGGGAACTTTGCCGGAGCCACCACCGGAGGTCTCTGGAAAACGTTCCCCTTTTGGAGGCTGCGATCTGCGACGCAGAGCCTTTCTCCTTCCCCTTCTGAAGTTGGCTATTGCTTTTAGCCCAGAGCCATTGCAAGTCTCAGAGAGCAAAGATACCGTGGGAACCCTAAAATAAATTATAAAGTCCAAAGTGGAACACATTTAAAGTGAGCTCTGAGAGAAAAACAGATAACGCTTTAGAGCTGTTTTCACGAAAGAAATCACCAGACCAAGACATCTTTGGGTCCTTTTAACTGTGGCACCTGGAGAGATTTAATTTTGACTTTTGACATGACCAATCAACTCATACATAATCTCTAAGCCAGATAGTAACTACCTTGCCACCTTCTCTGTTTAGGGGCAGACTTGTTTCTTCAGCAAATATCAACAAAGACCTACTGAGTGGCAGTTCTCCGCGGGGCCCTGGGCTGCCACTGGTGAGATAAAGCACGCACAGGGGGCTTGTGGTCTGGTGGACAAATTGATCTCATTTTGGGAAACTCCAGCGCATCTTTGAGATGCTTTGGGCGGCAGAGTTGAACACCTCTGGCCTGGGAGTTTCCAGGAAAAGCTTCCTGGACCACAGGGGCTCAGTGTCTGTGCTGTCCCTTCTGGGACCTTTCCCTCCTCCGGCGAGCAACCCGGCCCCCCACACTCACTGCAGCTCACGCCCATCCACTGATAAACAGGCACAGTCTCACTCCAGGGGCAGGGGCCTTGAGCAAGGTGAATGTGAATCTGTTGAGCCACACCATGAGCGCACTGTCAAATCCTGCGGGATCATCTACGGGGTAACCCCCAGAGTCAGGAAATGGATGTTGGTCTCAAAGGGAGCCCACCATTTCCCTAGATGGGTAGGGCTGACTCTGGCTTTGTGGCCAGGTGCTATGTCCTGTAGGCGATTTCACAGTGGTTCCCACGCAGCCTGGGGCAGGACAAGGCTTTCTCCTTGTCCTTATGCCCTGTCACTTTCTACATGTCCCACCCCAAGGATGGCCTGAGTCAGATTAGGCTGCGATTCCAGGGGCAGCCTCACTCCTATCCAGAACGCTGATGGGAAATGAGTGACCGCTGGCCGTTTGTGACCATTGGTGACTACAGAGGCCACTCAGAGAGACTCAGCTTCCAGATGACCACCTGGTGGTGCTCCTGGAGGAGAAAAAAGGAAGGGGGTGCTGGGGTGAAATGGGGCACACGACTTTCCCAGCCGTCCCACCTGCCGTCTCCCCCAGCCCCCGCTGGGCATGTTGTCTGCGAACATGAGCCCCCCCACATCCATTGGCATCTGCTTCCAGAGGCTTTTGAGCCTTGACGCTGAGCCCCTGCAGCCTGAATGCCTGATTCTGCAGCAAGTGAGTCATGCATGGTGTGGAGGCTGGGAGAGGAAAGACACCCTCAGGGCAGGAGAAAAAACACGGTTAGCGCAGGGGTGGGTGGGTGGGAGATAAACATGCTGATTGAAACGTCAACGTGAGTGAGCTCATTCACCAAGCACCTTGCCAGGCTCCCACCAATGAGTCAGGAACGAGCCCATCACTCAGACTAGAAACTAGGACTGTCGGCAAGGTCCAGAGAGGGGAAGGTCCTTGAAAGAGGCTCTCTGACCTTGGCCGTGAGGGCGTCACAGTGTCTGAGAGCGGCCACCTCCACGGGGGTCCCGTGAGGGCCAGAAGGGAGTGCCCGGGGAAGGGGTGGTGAAATGCTCTCACCTCTGGGGCTGGGTGTAGCCTCCTCTTACACAGGCCTGGAGTGGACACGGCTGGTGCCCTGGGAGTGAGCTGGCCCTGGCTGGACAGAAACCTGAGTTTTGTGAATGTCAAGAGGATGCTGTGAGGCAAATGGAAGAAAAGGACACTCTTGGGTGCTTGTTGGGGCCTCCCTAAATCAGGAGGAAGCTGAGAAACCAGGCCTGGAGACGGGCAGGGAGTGAGAGGAAGTCAGAACATCCCTGTCTGGGCATTGTTGTGGCCAGAGCAGGGAGAGGTGGGGCAGGCCCTCCTGTGGGCCCTGAGATGCCCGCTCCAGAGTCAGCATCCCAGGAGCAGGCATCAGATGGGAGCGCTCAGGCTGCACACCTCCACCCTGGCTGCATCTGGAGTGCAGCAGGGGGAGTCTAGTGCTTTCACTTCTGCCCTGGGAGGTGGGTGGCTGGGTTATGCAGATCTAGAGGGAGATTTGGGGTGATATGCATGAAAGGGGTGGACTCTAAGCAGCCAGAAAATGACAAATGGCCACTGCTGCCCACAGGACCACTTTCCGACCTCTTGCATTTTCTTCTCACCTTTCCTTTTTCCCTTCATCACATGTGAGTTGTAACAAACAAGCCGGGTTCCCAGTCAGAGGCCCCACTGCCTCACCAGCTGCCTGGGAAAGGAGAGGAGTGTGACGAGAGAGGCTGCACACCCCGGGTGGTGGCCCCATCGGTGCCTGGCGTCCTGAGCGTGTCCTCCGTGGCTGCAGTGGCATCTAGGTTTGGCCATCCACTATCCTTCACCTGCTCTCATATTCCACTTTGGGCTCTGGGGGTGGGCAGGGGCCCCAGAAGATCACCATTTCATACCCCTGGCAGAGTGATTGGCCTGCAAAGGGGTCCCTGGTCCAGTTGTAGCCAAGACATTCTCCATCAGCCTCTGCTCTTCCTTTCAAAGTTGGAACCAACAGGAGGGGAGTGCGAGGTGTAGCAGCCATCTTGCTGCCACAGTGGGGAGTGCAGAGCTTCCGATGTTCCCCACGCCCAGCTTGAGATTGAAACTGGTCCAACAGCACCAAAGAGGGGGAGAAGCTGGGTCCTGAAAACCCCATTTGAGTCCTGGATCCCGCTGTGCCTGAAGACTATGGGACTTTTTAATTACGCAAGCCAACACATTTCGTTTTTTGCATAAGCCATTTGGAAAGGGTTTTCTGTCATTTCGCGAACAAAAATGACTTGGCCAAGAAATACAGTGGGGCAGAATGGATGAGGGAAAGAAGCTCTTAGGGCTCCCAAAGGCTCAAAAGAGAGGCAGGAGTGTCTGTGTGTGCACACGCACGTGCACAAAACAATTTTTTGTTTTAATCGGGGGCTGGGTGCGGTGGCTCACGCCTGTAATCCTAGCACTTTGGGAAGCAGAGGCGGGCAGATCACCTGAGGTCAGGAGTTCAAGACTAGCCTGGCCAACATGGCAAAACCTCGTCTCTACTAAAAATACAAAAATTAGCGGGCATGGTGGCTGTACAGGTGGGTTGCCTGTAATCCCAGCTACTCGGGAGGTTGAGGCAGGACAATCGCTTGAACCCAGGAGGCAGAGATTACAGTGAGCGATCGTCCTTCCTGCATTGACACACATACACACCGAGATCACGCGACTGCACTCCAGCTTGGGTGACAGAGCAAGACTCTGTCTCAAAAAATAAATACATACATAAAATAAAATAAAAATAAAAATAACAAAATTTGGCCCTCCTCTGCTAAAGGAACCTAGAGAAGGAGGTTTTCATTCTGCCTGAGCCAGAGCCTTAGAGCAACAAGCTGTGTCTTGGGAGACTCCCATGCTCGTGGGGACAAGAACTGAAGTCTCTTCCTCAAGGGAGATGCGAAAGTCGGGGGGTCTCAGGCAGAGCCTCCTGTTCTGGCTGCCCGCTCTCACTGGGAGACCCTCCTTTTCCAGCTTTGGTGTCTTCTACTAATACGGGAGCTGCTTCTTTACATGGGCACATAACCTCATCTTTCAAATGCAACTCAGCTTTCAAAATCAACAAACAATACTGTGATGACCTGGTATGCCTGCCGGCTCCGTTGCTGCAGACCCTCACCCTGCCCCCGCCTTTCCCTTCCCGGCCTCTTCAGTCTGAGAACAGAACCCACCCCCTCTCTGGGACTGTTTTCCCTTCCCTCTGTGACCTCTGTCCACCCCGCGCTGCTCTGTTGGAACCACTGTGCCTGCAGCCCCAGACACGGCTGGCAGAATCCCGAGTGGGTCATCCTCTGTGGTATCCACTCAGCTCTGCCCCCTCACCTGCCAGCTTGCCCATCTCCAAAGCCAGTCCACATCCACCGCCTGGGAAACACACACTCAAATCCACCCAGAACACCCCACATGGCCCGGTGGCCGACCTTCCACTCTCTTGCCCATCTGGGCCCTTGGTCCTGCAGTCTCTCTCTCTGACCTTGCCTTAGAGAGCATGAACCATCCCAATGGCCCGCTCCACCCACCTTACTCGGCTCCCTCAGATGGAAGGGGTCCTGATCCAGGGTGAGTGCTGGAGGAGCTGGGTTTTCTCTGGGCTACCGCCCCTTCCACACACCCAGTCCCCGCACACACACAGGCTCGTTCATTCACAAATCCCCACGCTCACACCCACAGGTGTCTCCCTGCGCACACACCCGCCCGCTTCCTTCCTGCATCAACACACACACACACACACACACACACACACACACACACACACACACACACACACACACACACACACACACACACACACACACACACACACACACTCCCACGGCTTCCCCTTCCTGCAGACATGCGCCCACACATCCCTAACACGGGATGGGAGGAAATTTCGTCTTCTGCATGGAGTTTTTATCCTCAGGTGGGCGGGGTGGGGGGGATTAAGTATAGGCTATTTGCAAGTCTGAGGGAATTTACTTTGGCATATCGTATAATTCTACAGAGAGGCAGGAAGTCGAAAGGGGAAAAGGTGGGGGCCAGAGAAACGAGGGAAGGGTCCCAGTAAACCATTGGTCCACTTTGCCATTCAGCCAGCACCTGGCAGCAGGGCCTGAAGACCCACTGACTGCTTCGTTAGCGTTCCAGGTGCCTCACGAACATACTCAATGTTGGAAAACACTGGATCAATGTTTATTTCTGTTTTGGGATTCTATTTGCTGAGTTTGATTGAGTAAATGATTATGTATCATAATTTAGCTTACTATTTAGTTGTTAGGTGTAGGCCTTTGTCAGATACCTCACTAAAAGCTCCACCTACAGCATTAATTTAGATCTTCGGAGCCCTATGGGTAGATATTTATATAACCCCCTCTACACAGATGATACCGAGGGTCCAATGTGCCCAAGGTCGTACAGTGAAGGCGGCAGAACTGCAGGTTTGAGTTCAAGTCTGCAGACAATTCAGCCCTAATCTCAATCACCAAGAAGTAATTAATGCCTTATGCTTTAGAATTCCCATTAGATCTGGAAATCTAAGATGGCTACCACATAACTTAGCAGTTCTTTGGGAGAATAAAATTGTCTGGTATGCATCTGTTAACACTTTGTTGTTCTGAGCCATTCTTGTAAAATCCAGTAAATGTGAGCTTCCCAAGGCTAGAAACAGATCGGATTTATCCTTCCACCCAGGTATTCTGCAGAACATCACTTGGCCAATAGGAGGTGCCCAGCCAATGTTGAAAGTAAATTAAACGAAGTGAAATTCAGGTTTTTGCTCTAGATGTGTGCCAAATCAGCTCATTAGGGGACTGGCAACAACAAAATTAACATTGAGTGCTAAGTCCTTTAGAGGCCAAGAGGCCTGGCGGCTCTTCCTAGCTCTGTAGCCACTGTTAGCAAACTTGCAGAGCCCAAACGTGGTGAGGAAGGCCACATGCGGAATCCACACTTGAGGCTGCACAGGCTGTGACCTGGAGAGCCATCTTCCAGATTCTGAACACCCATCTCTCCCTTGAGTCTGTGTTTCTCACAGGCCTGAGTCCTGCACACACAAACTTGTGTTTCTTACACACTCACAGGAAAAACGTGCCTTGCACGCCTGACAACATGCTGCAGAGGAGGACGTGCAGTCTGGATGTAAATGTGGGTCTAAGCCACAGCAGGAGTCTTCTTGTCTGCGCGATGCGCCTGGCATTCACTGAGCAGAGCTGGCGTGAGCATGAGTGCTGGTCCACGTGAAGCGCTTAGCACGGAGCCTGGCACCGGGGGCGCTGGGGAAGACAGTTGATCCCAACCACTTTCTTGCACATTTCTGACACGGCTGCTGATTCCTGCCAGGCAGGTCCCGGGCGCCTGGGATTCAGCAAGACTTCCTCATCGCCTTTTTAATCCTGCTCTGCTCAAGCCTCAGCTCGTGGTGATTTCCTGAAGATGCTGCCACCCGGGAAGAGCCTCCCAATCCTCAAATCCCGAGCCCATGCCTTTCATCCCTGCCAGGTTTCCATTTCCAGTTTGCTCCTAACCTGGCCCTTGTCCCCTGCCCCGGCCCCCCGGGACGTGTGAGAGCGAGCCAGACAATAGTAAATGGAATTCAGTCACACACATGGAAAAAAAAAAAAAAAAAAAGATTATGAAAATGAAAAGTAAATAAATACGGATGTTGAGGACCTAATTCTGATAAGCGGATTTTCAAAATTAGCCATTTGCAGGAGTAGATTAAATGCATTTAATGTGGTAGGTGGAAGGAAGTCGATTAGGATGCACAGCAGACCCCATTTCAGCAGATTCCGGGGAGCAGGCCTCGCAGGCCCCCTTCGCGCTGCGCATGTTTGCCGGGATAAACGCTGAATGCCTCTTAAGCGCACTAATTTGCTGTTGTCGTGCTGGGAAACAGGCCTCCTGGAAAGGGGCCACTCGCCGCTTCTGTACCCAAGGCGGACAGCGGAGCAGGGAGGGGCCGCCGGCCGGGCTGGGGCGGGAGGCCAGGGGCCAGCCCCGGGGGTGCGGGGGCTCCGCTCGCGGTCTGCAGGGAGGCTGAGAAGCGCCAAGGACAAAGGAGTGGCACTGGCTTTCCCCTCACCTTCCCCAGCCGGCCGCCCCCCACCCGGCCCTCTGCAGAGAGAATTCTGGTCCCAGAATACCTTGCAGCTCCTTCCATGGCAACGGCCGCCTCCCTCCCGCACCGCTTCGCCTCCTTCCTTCCTTCCCGCGCCTTCTCCCCGCAGCCCACACCCGAGCCAGGCCTCCCGAGGGCTCGGCGCACCCGCACCCCCGGGGCAGGGACCACGGCCAGTCCTTCCCCCCCGGAGGAGGGGCCAGCAGGCGCTCCCAACGCGTACGCCAGCCACACCCGCAAGCGGGAGAGGGCCAGACCCCCAAACATCCCTGCCCTGTCCTTCTCCGGGGCACCCACCACACTCGGGGGCCTTAGAGCCCTGAAAAGCCCGGCTGTGTTTCAGGTTTGAGGAAACAGATGAACCGCTTTACCGTGGCCCCGTGTTGGGGGATGGTGCGGTTGGGGGCGGGGTGGGGGGGCGGTGCAGAGAGAAGCCAGTGATCTGAATAAACACCTCCTGACGTCTTTGAATGGATCCCACCCAACGATCTGAAGTTGCTTCCAGGCAGTTCCTTACAGGACCTGAGGCTCCAAGTCACCATGTAACCCTAATGTCTCAGCCATGGTGCGTCTGTCATGGGGTGAGGACACAGAGAGCAGTCACCTAGCACCAATCCTGGTGCAAGCACTGTGCTTCATTTACTCCATTTAATTCTCCCAGCTGGGAGAAGCTGCCCATCACACTTAGAATAAGCTCCAGAAGGCCTGCAAGATCTGCCAGGCTGCCTCTCTGAACTCACCCCCTCCCTCACCCCCACTGCTCCTCCCTGGGGACACTCCAGCACAGCAGCCTTCTTTCTGTCCCCTTAGCACTCTGCATCCATTCCTGCCCCAGGACCTTTGCACTTGCTGTTCTCTCTGCCCAGGACACTCTGCCACTATTTACATCATGCCAGTAACTTGGCATTGGGGTCTTTCAATTGCCTTTGCAACAGTTATCACCGTTCGTTTCACTGGTTTGTTTGTGAGCTTGTTGTCTGCGTCCTGACACCTTGAAAATAGGGGCCTGGCTTGTCCGGAAGAGCTGTGTCCCAGCACTGAGAATGGATCATACAGGTGTGACGGGGTGAAGCCAGGTCTAGAGCCCTTGTGTTAGGGGTGCAGAGCCTTTCTCACCCCAACCAATGCCACCACCTGGTGCCCGATGACCCCATGCACCAGGGTGAGGCAGGGACGGGTTCCCTTCTGTAACAGCTTCTATCAGAGCCGCTCTCAGGGAGCCATAAGGCAAGGTGCCTTCTGCTCCCTTGGAAGCAGGGCTCAAAGGGGAGGTGGGTTCTACTCCTCTCCCATTTCACAGATGAGGCAGCTGAGGCACGGATGGGAAACACTCAAACTCCCACAGCTTTAAGTGGCAGAATGGGACTCAAGCCCAGACAGTCTGGGGTAGGGGAGGAGGAAGTGAAGGGGAATTCCGGCCCAAGAAGCATGACATCTCAGTCTAAGGGAGTTGTTCGCAACTGTTTCGAAGCAAGAGCATTGATCGCTGCAGTCATTTTTTGAAAGGTCATTTTCACGGCCCTGCCCCAACGATGCTCGCTTGGCACGACAGACGCGGTGCCTGGAGTCTGCATGTTTAACAAGCATATGCCCAGGTGCCTCTGATGCAGGAGCTGCAGGGCCACCCACTCTTTGATTGCAGCCGGGAGAGGAGGTGGTTGTCCTGGCCAGAGACCAGAGGAGCCACCTCTGTAATGTTCCCTCCAAGATCACCATTCCCTCCTCCGCCCCCGATCTCCAACCCACTTCCCTCCCAGTCTTCTGTGAGGCCCCGGGGCTCATGCATGCTGGGAGGCCTGGCTGCTGTCAGCCCATGGAATTTGAAAGTCCTCTGCGGAGCTTCCTGGTGGATGGGAGGAAGAAAAGACATCTGGTCCAGTTCTTCCCTGTTTTCCCTGTGCTGGCTGGGATCACCCGGAAGTCGATGCAGTCCCCATCAGCAGTGACCCACGACGGGGTGAGGAGCAAGCCTCCTGCAGAGGAACAGGGCTGGCTCTGAAAAGCGCAGGTGGAGACGACTCAAGTTCAAAGGAGAAGGCTTCTAGCAGGCGGCTCCTCAGGAGACCGCAATGCCACTCAGGGCTCTGCTATGGAAGGGCTTCCTTCAAAAAGCCTGGGTCCCTTCTTCTGCCACACGCTGTCTCATCCTAGGTGGGTGTGAGGTCTGGCCAGGACCCCAGATCCTAGCTGCGGGGGGTAGGGGCTCAGCAGGTGCATGAGCCAGGTTGTGAAGGCATCTTTGCCTTCTCATACAAGACGTAGTCCCAAGAAAGGACTCTGTCCTGTGTGTGGGGCTTCGCCAGCTGGCTGCGAGACTGCTCCTGAAGCGAGGCCTGGGCTGGGGGGCAGTGGTGGCCACAGCCACTGTACGCTGCCTGGATGTGCAGATGCTTGCCTGTTTACCTGATGGTCACGTTTCTCACAAGAGGGGCAGGGGCAGGCAGAAGCGCAGGTTTGGAAATTTTAAGTGCAGTGAACCCTTCTTGAGCAGTAGCCTCATGCCAGGCTCTAGGCCAAGCACTGGACAAGGGTCCTCTTAACTGCACAGAGCACCGGAAGATGACCGCAGAGCCTCTCATCCTGCCTTCCCCGAGGCCCCCCAGGCCTGTGGAAATGAGGCCCAGAAGCCACACAGCGAGGCAGGTTTGACTTCGCTGCTATGGAAGATGCGTGCTGGGTCATAGCCAGGTGCTGGTTGGAGCAGCGCTGACAACCACCCGGAGCACTTGGTGGGTCAAGCCAGCTGCTAAAATATTAAATCGCTTCCATCCCAGGTAGTGAGTAGCTGCTGCCTCTGGCCCTGGAGGCCTCTGCTTCTCTCTTCTGGCCACTCCGCCCCTACCCCCAGCCTTCAGGGCCTCCGGGACCTGCCCTATCCAGTGGCTGGTCTGGCCACAGCCCCGCTGTCTCGGCGCCCTGGCACCTCGGGTTGTTAAATGTTGTAACTGTCACCCTAGGGTTCAGGAGAGGATTTGGTACAAATATGACCTGAAGTCCTCCCTAAGCTACGATGGGACCCTCAGACCATCCCAGATGAGGACCCAGATCTGCCCAGAAATGGTCATGTCCCCGAGTCTGAGCTTCCTTCTCCATTAAAAGCAGCAACCAAGGTCCACGCGTCCTGCCTGCCTCTCAGCACTGCCTAGCCAGGGTCCTGCAGGTACGCTTTGTATGTGTGAGCGCTCAGTCTCCCGGGCTGCAAAGCCCTGGGTCTCCTGCGGGCTGGAACTAGCTTGCGGCCCCACCCAGAACCTTTCTTTCCCGACGACCAATATTTTAGAGTTAGTCTTCAGTTCTGAACAAGAGCAAAAATCATTAGACTTTTTCACAGGGGACTTGTTTCCATCGGTGTTTGCCGAACTCCAGCCTGGGGTCTCTGCAGTTCATTATTTGTTTTTTGTTTTTTTTTTTGTTCGTTGGTGATGAGCTGTTTTCCAAATTCAGTTGCCATGTTGGCGGGAAGCTCGGGCCTCCCACGCGGTGCTCAAACAGGCCTTCTCGGCTGTCACGTCGGGGAGAGGGGAGCTGTGGGCCCCATTCCAGATGGCTGGGGAGCCCCTGCGGGATGCAGGAGAGGAGGCGCAGAGTGCGGAGGTAAACACAGGCTGGGCCGATCGCCCGTGGCAACCTTCCCCCCAAGGAGGGAAATGGCTGGAAAAATAGGAAAACAGTATCGAACCAAGTACATGGCGGCAGAAGTTGTCGCCCAGCTGGGGTTTGCTGCTACCCTTCCCCCAACTCTGGGAGGAAAGGGCAGGGGAAAATTCCAGAATCTAACAGGACAGGGAGGTTGGCAGAAGGATCTGTGCGAACTAACAAGTGCGAACACGGTCAGGAGGGTCAGGTCTGTGGTTAGGAAAAAGGAGAGAGAGGTTGAGAGCAGGCATCGGGGACTGTGGTCCGTCCCCCCCTTGCAGGCCACCCGCGCCCACACCAGCAGCACCTGCTGGGTAATGAGGGCCCAGGCCTGTTCCAGACACAGGGAGCTTCCTTCCTGTGAGAACATCTTTTTGTCCTTGAGCGGGTGGTGATAGATAGAGCAACCAGCTCAGAGAAGGGAGGTAAGTTGCCCAGGGTCACCGGGAGAATTAATATCATAATTGAGAATAACAACTAGGCCTCCTATTTACTAGATAAAATAGCACCGGGAGATGTACTGAGAGAGATAGGAAAATAGAATTTGAAATCATTTATTATTTCTCTGCAAATGTAGTTGGTGTTAGGTTTTTTTTCCTCCTCTCCTCTAGAGATGCTGTAACCACTACTGTCTTTTCCCCATCCATGCACGGACGCTGCGACCCTGTGTTTCGCCTGGATTTCATTTCCTCCTGCCTGCCAGGGAAGCTTCTCCGTGTAGGATCCAGGGGCAGGTTGCAGGGAATCGCCAGGGGTAGAGCCAGCGGGGCCACCAAGTTCACTCTGGGGCCACCCCAGTAGGACAGATGTGCACCTGGGAGCTGACAGCCACCATGCGCTCCCCCCTGAATCTGGAGCTGCTGTTGATTCAGGCCAGCAGCTGGAGGTGGAGGTTCAAATCCCAGCTCCGCCTGTCCTACAGTCCTGGAGCAGACTGCTTTACCTCTTTGAGTCTGAATTTTCCCTCTCTGTAAAAGGAGGCTACTCTCCTAAGGTTATTATGAAGATCAAATGCAGCCGATGTGCTCGGATGCAGTAGGCGTGAATAGATGACTGTGTTGTCGGAGATGCTGCTGTTGCCCGCGACAGTTAAACTGGAAGGGTTTGTGAGGGCAACTTATGTGAGAACTTTCAAGAGCTATGAAATTAATTGGAGGGTGTTAACTGTAGAAATAAAGTAACAGAAGAAAATTGCCTCTAAAGAATTAGAACAAAGCAATTATCCAGAAAGAAAATGATGTCAAGGAGGAGTAATGCAAACCGCGGCGGCGTGGAGACCCAGGAAAGCGCAGACCATCAGTCGGGGGCCGAGCCTGGGGAGCTCGAGGGTCCCTCGGGGATACCCTCACACCCTCACCATGGGGAGGTGGGAAACTAAGGCTGGCAAGCAGATGGAGACCAGGGCCACACAGTTAAGACCAGACTCCCAAGCAGTGAGGCAGACACAAGGTAAGCGACAAGCTGTCCTATTAGATGCGGATTCTAGTCCCCGTTCTGCTATTCGTGGGCTGTGCGGCCCTGAGTGCATTACTCGAAGAGACTGGAGACAACAAACTCTAAGATCCTTTTCAGGTCCCAAACCTAGGAGTCCAAGTACTCTGGAATATCAGGGGCAGGGAACGTGGGACGGGGGATCGGCGCCAGCTGGACCAGGAGGCGCAGGAAAGAACTTAGAATAAAATAGAATCTTTTATCTGGATTCTGTTTTAGCTGGAATCCCCCTCTGGGTGTTGGGCAAGTCCCTCTACCTCAGTGCTCTGATCTGAAGAAGTATCTGCAGAGGCAGCTGAGAGGGGTACGTTGGAGGAGGTGTGTGGACACAGGCTCGGCGTTGCCGTGAGCCAGCGTCTGCTTGCTTCCTAGGCCGGCCCCGCTCCGGGGCCTCCTGTCCTCTGTGAGGCTTGGATGGAACTGACCCCCCGCCCCACTTCACTTGGTCCTTTGGAGTGGGCCAAGACAATCAGTGTATCCCATCCTCCTGGCCACAGTGTTTGGTTTAGGGAAGGGGCATGTGACCCAAACCAGACCAATCAGAAAGGACCTTGGGACTTTTGCAGGGAATGCCTGGCCCCAGACATGCTCCCGCAGTGTGTTCAACAGGAAGCATGTGGTCTCAGGAACTATTAGATGTTCTCACAGGGAGTCCTGGTTTCAGCCGTACCTGAAGCTAGACTGCTCCATGAGCTAACATATTTCTTGTCTGCTGAAGCCATGCTGGCTTATCCTCAGCCGTTATTCAGTAAAGCCTCTCCCATCCCACCAAATCACCAGCTCGTTTGACATTGAGATTCCCTTCTCCTAAGTACTGACTCCAGGGTGGGAATTTCCACCTCCAGCCTGCTCCATCCTCCCGGCAGCAGCAGGGAGCAGGTTGTGGAGCACAGCCGGCCCGGCCCTTGCTGCCTGACATCGCCCCTCCCCTACTCAAGAGCTCCGTGTTCTCACCTTGCTATTAAGCATTGCCAGGAGCCAGCCTCCGCTCAGCTCTGGGCCCTGCGCATCAGGCTCGGAGCTGCATTAAATAAAGACTGCAGCCCTGAAACTGCTCAAATGGATCTACATCAACGAGAACAGCCAGGGGAGGCCTTTAAATAGATTATCACCAAGAGCCAGTCAGAGCAGGCAAAGTTTGCCTTAGGCATCATGCCCTACCCCGCAACCCTCCCCCTACCCCTTCCTGGGCCTCTCCTGCCCTTCCTCTGTCTGCTTTGAGCATGCCTCACCCCAGACCCTATCATAAATTAGTTCACACATTCATGGCTTAATATGTTACTCCTCTAGTTTGAAAAGAACAGAATGCAGGAGTGGGCAATGTTTAACCTAGGGATGAGCTCAGCAATAATGGAATTCGAGGGATCCTAAATACATGACAGACCATGAAATACATGTTTGGAGACAGAGGAACATCTCCAGCCTCCCTCAAGCAACCCACTGAGCCCCCATTGTCCCCAGAATTTCTTTCACTGACCACAAACACTATATCCTTTCCTTTCTTCTCAGAGGCTGTACCTCGAAGTCCAATCCATGCAGATTCCACTTCAGGTTTGTGCTCTCCCTCCTCAGGGAGGACAGGAGAAGGAAGGCGGGAGCCTGGGTTCTCTGGGCAGGGGTCCCTCCGCCTCCTTAGGTGCCTGGGATCAGATTTTCTGCTTGGCCAGCGTGGAATTCATCATTGGCTGCGGGACCTTGAAGGAGAAGCTCCTGGGGGTGCTGATCCCCAGGAAGTGAGAGCTTTCCTGGCAATGCTGCAGCAGACCTCACTGCATGGCCAGGGTCCCCCCACCCCCACCCATGGGGCCATTCTCCACACCCCAAAGGGCTACTGTCCCTGCCAAGTGTCAGGTTCTGCCCTAGGGGCCTCAGGTGCCCTATCTCATTTAATCCTCAAAAGCAGACCAGGCTATGTGGCTCACACCCGGAATCCCAGAGCTTTGGGAGGCCGAGGTGGAAGGCTCGCCTGAGGCCAGGAGTTCAAGATCAGCCACATAGGGCAACATAGGGAGAACCTGTCTCTACAAAAAATAAGCCTCAAAAGTAGCACACGCGATAAGCACGATGATTATCTCCATTGTACAGATGGAAACGCTGAGGGCCGGAGAGGTCAAGTAGCCTACCCCAGGTCACCCAGGCAGGGAGCAGCAGAACCAGGACTCAAGCCCAGGGAAGCTGGCTCAGAACCCAAGACCTTGCCAGGTCCATGCAAGGCCCCCTGCCAAGCCCTGTGTTGATGGCCTGCCGCCAGAGCTTATGGCCTCCCACAGCCAGGTCCTGAGCGAGACAGAGCACAGTCTTGACTGTATCCTCTGTCATCACCACCCCATGGGGCGGGCCCATAAGCCCCACTCCACGGATGAGAATGCTGAGGGTAGGAGAAGAGACGTGACTGACCCAAGGCCACTTAGCAGGTGAACAGCCATGCTGAGATTTGAGCTCTGGTCCATCTGATTTCAATGCCCATGATTTGCCTTTTGGGGTCCAAGAGCTGCTGGGTGGTGCGCCTACAAAGAACTTCTTCTTTATAACTTTTTGTTTTGAAATTATTACAGATTCACAGGAACTTGCAAAAATAGTACAGAGAGGTGCCGTGTACCCTTCACTGGGTTTCTCCCAGTGGTTCTATCTTACATAACTCTAGTACAATACCAGACCAGGAAACCACATTGGCACAGGGTATGAATACGGCTCTACGTCATTTTGTCACATGTGGAGATCATGAAGCCACCACAGCACTCAAGTCCAGACCTGTCCCATCCCCGTGAAGATGTCACACCCACCTCCAGCCCTAGCTCCCGACAGCCACGAGTCTGCTTGTAATTCTGCCATGTGTGGGGTGTTATACCCAGGAAATCATAGAATATGTCTTGAGACTGGCTGTTCTCACAAAGGTCTTATCTTCAACATGTATTGAGAGCCTACTGTGTATCAGGCACATGTTTGTCCCTTTCAGGAATGTAGCACATACAACTCCTTGATTGCAAATGACAGAACCCAACTCAGGCTCTGTTATAAAAGGCAATGTATTGGCATCGGTTACTGAAAAGTCCAGAAGTGGAGCTGGCTTCAGGCCCAGCTGGATCCAGGGGCTTGTTAGGACTGCTCTTATTCTCCGTGCTTTGGCTCTGCTCTCCTCTCTGCTGGTTTTCCTCACAGGCGGGCTCTCACCACATGGCAACCACCAGTAGCTCTAGCTCATAGCCTGCTCACTCTCACAGTGAGCAAGGAGCACCCCTTCCTTAGAAAAGTCCCAGCAGGCTGGGCACGGCAGAGTATGCCTGTAATGCCCGCACTTTGGGAGGCTGAGGCAGGAGGATCACTTGAGCCCAGGAGTTTGAGGCTGCAGGGAGCTGTGGTTGCACCACTGCACTCCAGCCTGTGCAACAGAGTGAGACCCTGTCTCAAAAAAAATCAAAAAAAGAGACTGGGCATGGTGGCTCATGCTTGTAATCCCAGCACTTTGGGAGGCCGAGGTGGGAGGATCACGAGGTCAGGAGTTTGAGACCAGCCTGGCCATCACAGTGAAATCCCATCTCCACTAAAAATACCAAAATTAGCTGGGCGTGGAGGCAGGCGCCTGTAATCCCGGCTACTTGGGAGGCAGGAGAATTGCTTAAACCTGGGAGGTGGAGTTTGCAGTGAGTTGGGATCACGCCACTGCACTCCAGCCTGGGCGACAGAGCTAGACTCCGTCTCAAAAAAAAAAAAAAAAAGAAAGGAAAAGGGAGTGGGGGGGCAATGGAGGGGAGGGAAGCGGAGCTAAGTTCAGCCAAGGTTCTGGCCCTGACTAGTCCAGCTTGGCACCCACTTGGCCCCGAACCAAGCACTGAAGTGGGGGTGGGGCTGAGTTGGCAGTGCTTGGATTGTCTCATCTTTGGTCACATGTCTTCTCCTGTCAGCCCTTCCCAAATCTCAGGGATTGAGAAGGGGCTTAAGGACAATTTGGGATGCTATTCCAGGCTGGCCCGAGGGGTAGGTGATGGTATTGTACTACCTCAGTGCAACTGGTTTATTTTTCAAAATATGTGCAGGTGGTCAGGCTGGGAAAGGCTAAGTAACCTGCCCAGATTCAGAGCTCTGGGTCCAGCCCTGCAGGGCCTCGGACCCCAGGCTTGTGATTCTTGTTTGCTTCCAGGCTGCCTCCCGCCCCCACACCCTTCTGAAATGCCCACCCTCTTCCTACTTCCATGCTCAGATACAGAATTGAAAGGCTCTGGCGTCCAGCAGAGCTGGGTTGATACCAGCCTTGATACCAGGCATCTCCGTTTCTGCCTCGGCCTGGCTGTGGGCTTTGTCTCTCTGAGTCTCTTTGGTTTCTCTGAGACTCGTCCCATGGACCACCGGACCCTCCAAGGCCGCGGGGGGGAGGCCTCCAGCGGGGGCTGTCCTTGAGGGGCCCCTCCTGGGATGCAGGCTGGCACCAAGCCGCTCACAGTCACATCCCCACGCGTGTGCCGGCTCTGGCACCCGCTCCACGCGTGGGCTGCCACGTGGCTCCGAGAGAGCCAGGAAGGAGACGGCCACCGTCCAACAGCGAGGACAGGCAGATGGAGAGGGTGACTCAGCATGGGGGCCAGATGTGTCCAGATGAGAAGAGTAAACACGAAGGCCAGACCTGCCGAGGCCCCCTCAGAGCTGGGCAGGGATGGTGGGGGCCGGGCGGTGACAGACGGACGGGAGATGGGGCTGGGGGAGATGGATGGTACCATCAGGCTCAGCCGAGTGAGGAAAGCCAGACAGATGGTCTCGTTAAAGAAGCCAGCCCGCGTGAGGGAACAGGGCTCCGCGCGGGAGTGGGGGACAAGGCAGGCTCCTCCTTGACGGGCTCCTCCAGGCCTGGGCCATTCCACCTGTGCTGGGCCCTGTCCTCATTCTGTCTGGAGTGGCCACCAGGTGTGGGCAGGCCTTTCTCTTGGGTATGTCTCAGGTGTCTTCACTGCTGGCTTAAAAGCCCGGGCACAGCAGGTGGGACGGGAAGCCCCATCCCAGGACAATCCCCCCCCCATCCTTACTGCCGCCAACACACTTTTCTGAGCTCCTGCCACCCAGACACGCATGGCTATTGAGGTGCATCACCCCCATATTGCAGTTGCTGTCCCCTCAACTTGGAGCCGTCTCCCTCAGTCCCCAGTCACCTCCTCTGAGAGGCCCTCCTTGACCGCCCCATCTGAAGCAGCCCCATCACTCCTGAGCCCAGGGCACCGCTGTAGTTCATCCCAGCCTCACTGCCTTCTGCACGTGCCCCATTCATTTCCTCATTGGCTTTGTCCCCCTGCTAAAAGAGGTGACCCTCCGGGACAGGGGCTGGGTCTGTCTCATTCTTAGCTATGTCCCAGGCCCTGGAACCTGGTAGGTGCTTGATAAATGCGTGTGGGCTGAATCTTCACAGCCCCGGGCCTGCCCTGCCCTCCTCTCCCCATCCCTGCTTGTTCTCCTTAGCATGCTTCACTGCCTCCCACATCACGTACCTGGCTTCTTCACTCTCCCTCACTAGGATGGGAGCTTCAGGAAAGAAACGGTTTTTGTCTGTATGTCCAGTGCTTTGTTAGTTCCATGAATGGTCCTGGGGTGGATACCGTCACCTGCGGAAGTGGAGGGGTGGAAGGAAGGAGCCTGCCTTGCAGAGGACGAGGAAGGACCAGAGGAAGGCGTCTGTATGTTTCCAGACGGTGAGAGCCAGATCAGGGGACAGAATCGGGCTTGTCCCCAAGTCCTGCTACTCCATCGGCCCCCACTTGGCATTTTCCTCTGGGACCCTGCTTGTCCTGGCTGCCAGGGAAGGCACCTGGGGCCTAGAGTGGACCACTGTAGCCAGGGTGTTAGGTGAAGAGCGGCCCCTAAACACATGCAAGTCCCAATTCCTGGACCCATGAATATGTTACCTTGCCTGGCAAAGGGGACTTCGCATATGCGATTGAGAAGGGAGGGCGGTCCTGGGTTATCTGGGTGGGCCCTAAATATAATCATAAGTGTCCTTATAATCGGGAGGCAGGGGGAGATTTGACACCAGAAGTGGGAGCTGTGACAACAGAAGCAAGAGGTTGGAGTGATGTAAGGAAGTGGAATTCTGCCAAAGAATGCAGGCAGCTCCGGAAGCTACAGAAGTCCGTGAAATGGATCCTCCCTCCAACCTCCAGCAGGAGCCAGCCTGCCAACACCTTGACTTTAGCCCAGTGACAATGATTTTGGACTTCTGGCTTCTGGAGCTGTAAGAGAATAAATTTGTGTTGTTTAAAAAATCACCAAGATATAGAGTTTCAGTTTTGCAAGATGAAAAAGTTCTGGGGATCTGTTGCACAATATGAAGATACTTAGCACCAGACCATACACTTACAAATGGCTGGCATGGTACGTTTCATGTTACATGGGCTTTTTTTAACCACAATATTTAAAAATGGAAAAAAAAAAAAGTCACCACACTTGTGGGGATTTGTGACAGCAGCCACAGGAAACGAATACAGCCAGACTGTAACTGACTGGCCCCGGGGAACCTGTGTCTCAGGCCCATCCTGGCCCCGTCCCTGGATGAGCCTTCTCCGTGCAGGCAGGGATGCCCCAGGAGACTAGGAACCACCGGACTGGCCACACACCTCCCTCGCTCCTGTCCGCATCCTGAGAAGTGGTTTCTATGATGATCCCCAACCTCCCAACATGGAAACGGGCTCAGAGAGGTGAGGTGACATGCCCAAGGTTACACACCAAATAGCAGAGCTGGAATTTGAACCATGAGTTCCTAACCCTGTTTCCTGCATCCTGAAGTCTGATTCAGCCCTCGTCTCATAGCTGCTGGCCCACAGGCGTTCAAATGCCCAAATACTGCTTTTCAGCAGCTTCTAAAAGAGCCATAGAATTGCCTTCTTTTTCTCTGTTTGTAACCAGGCAATCTCTTCCAGTTAATCATAGAGCAGAGAGTCTCATTCTGTCCCGATACGCCCACAAGTAGATCTGAGATTGCATGGGAAAGTACAGAAAAATGAGTTAGCTCACGTTCTATGTACGGTCCTCTGAGGCCCTACAGCTGAGCCTGCGATGGTGGGTGGGCCGCAAACCAGTGGCCCGTGGGCCACGCCTCTCCTGCAGAGGGATTCTGCTTGGTCTGCTCTATATTGGTTGTATTTTTATCCTGTCTCCAGCATTTAACACCAGAAGATTTCTTTTCAAAATCACAAGTCAGGACAACATTTAGCTCTATTTCTGTGTAGGTCAGGATAGGCTGAGCTATGCTGCAGTAACAAGCACCTCCAAGTCACAGGAGCTTACCACGCAGGTCTTTATTGCTCGCGTGCACCACATATTCAGTGCACGTAGCCAGGGCACTCTGCTCCTCACAGTCACTTAGGGAACCAGGCTGATGGAGGCACCATCATTTTTAAGTGGCATCTGAGACACATGGCCTCGTCAGTTGCTGCTTCTGGAAAAGAAGAAACAGAAGAAGAGGGCAGGGACATTGCACAGCTTCAGCATGTGACATCGCCTGACTTCTGCTCACTTGTCATTGACTGAAGCTAGTCATGTGGCCCATCCACACCCCAAGGGCTGAGAAGTACAGTCTTCTGTGACCACTAGTTTTACCAGTTTCAATATTCGTGGACACTAGTCTATAGCATCTTCCCACTTGGCAGCAATTCACTGGGGCCGAATGAGCCTTGCCCACTTCTGGGCATGCTGCCATGGGCAGATGTTCAGAGTGTGCACTGTACAGCTCCAGGAGCCACCGTTCAGGTTGTATTTTCTGGGGTTGGTGTTCCCTGCAGCTGTGCAATGCTCAGCTATAGCAGCCCTTTCCTGAATGCAGGGCATTCAAAGAGTTTACAAATGGACCCCAGCTTCATTTTTCAGTAGCATCCCTCCGGTCCCCCACCTCCATCCCTGGCTGCCACGTGCCCCTATGCTCTTGTCAGTAATTCCTAATTCCCAAGTTGGTCTAGATGGCCCTCTGAGCTCTCCACATCCTCCATGAAACAAATCAGTTTGGGAAATGGGACATGCTATATCACATTAAAGGCTCTGGCGAGTCCTGCAGTGACAAAATCAATCTACCTTTGTTTAATCCAGTGTTTGCCAACATTTTGCCCTTTTCTCTTTCTTTCTTTCTTTAGACAGAGTCTCGCTCTGTCGCCCCGGCTGGAGTGCAGTGGCGCAATCTCGACTCACTGCAACCTCCGCCTCTTTGGTTCAAGGGATTCTCCTGTCTCAGCCTCCCAAGTAGCTGGGATTACAGGTGCACCACCACCATGCCCAGCTATTTTTTGTAGTTTTAGTAGAGATGGGGTTTTGCCATGTCAGCCAGGCTGGTCCCTAACTCCTGGCCTCAAGTGATCTGCCTGCCTTGGCCTCCCAAAGTGCTGGGATTACAGGTGTGAGCCACTGCGCCCAGCCCCTTTTGCCCTTTTCTTAAACAGAACCTATGATGTCCCAGGAGGAGGAAAGCCCATTCACCCAGCACACCCTGCCCATGTGTTTGTGTCTGCACCATTCTCTTTTCCTTACTCTTCCTTCCTCAAGTGAGCTTAACAGCTCCCACACATCCTGTAAATGGCCTTTCTGAAGATTCTCCTCATGGCCTGTGTCACAATGAAGAGTCAGTTTTGTGTTGGGATTCCCCGGCACCGGAACTTCTGTTGGGCGTTGCTGTGAGCCTCCAGGGCCATAGCCTGAGCTGCCTCCTCTCTGTGGGGGGACATTCTTGCCCCCTGGCACTGAGCACGTCTGTGCTGTCTTCCTCCTTCCCTGGAGTGGGCAGAACCTCTGGACTCAGCCACCCACCATCATGCTCCTGCTGGGAGCTTCTTGAGAAAGGAGACTCTCCAGTAAAACTGTGTTTTGGGTCCTCATATGTTAAAAATGCCAGAAATTCCCCATAGCGTTACAGAAACTGCGGGATAACTTAAATGTTTACATTTAACAATTCATTCATTCAGCACGTGTTTCCAGAGCTTCTACTTAGGGGCCAGGCACTAGGGAGGTGTCAGGGAACAAAACAGACATGGGATCTGTTCTATAGCCAGTTGCATTGGAGGCGAAGTAGAGAAGCACTAAGCAGCCATTCAATGCGCCAGGTGGAGGTGCGTGCTGAGCAGGCAAAGCTGAGCCAAGGTGCAGGGGTGCGGGAGGCCGGGGAAGGAGCGGCTTCCCTCTTCTGTGGGGTGGCTCCAAGAGGCCTCTCTGATAGGATGATGTGAGTGGAGATTCAAGAAAGAGAAGGAGAGCGGCACACAGCTGTCTGTGGGGAGAACCTTCCAGATCGGGAAAGCCGCAGAGGCAGAGGCCCTCAGTGGGAGTGGGTGGAAAGGAGGCTGGGTGGCCGGAACCTGGGGGCAGGGAAGGAGATGCTGAGACACAGCCCTCAGCCCACAGGGCCCAAGGGAGGCAGAAGGTGGGGCTGGGTTCTGGACAGATCCTGAGGACAGAGTTCACAAAGGTGCCGAGAGATTTCCCGGGGAACGAGGGAGAAGACAGAGGCGAGATGGCCATAGCTATGCAGAGTCATGCCTGTCTTCTCTTCTCCATCCCGACAGAGCATCTCTGTGAGTCTCCAGTCTGAATCTGAGGCCTATTAACCTGAGGCCCAGGAGAGCAGCCTGCATGGACCCCCTTCCTTCCCTGTGACGGAAGATGCCGGACCCCGCAGCACCCTCTGCCGCCCTGGGAATCCGGTGGCTGGGTTATCAGCCCCATCTCACAGCCTGGGAAACTGGGGCTCAGATGAGGAACTGGGGCCCATCAGAGCCCTGAGGAGGAGTGTGTCCTGCCTCAGGAATCCTCCCAAGGTACCCACCTGGGGACATCGAGTAGACAGAGGTAAGAGGGCAAAACAGCTCAGTGCCCAAGCCAGGACAGGAGTGGCAAAGACCCGTGGGCCAGGAACGCTGCCTTGACAGAGGACTGAGGCTGGCCTGCCAAGGAGTGGCTGGCCGTGCCTGGGGTTCCATCCTGAGCTCCTGGCAGAGAAAGGGGCACATCAGAGGACCCAGCATGCAGGAGGCAAAGGAGGGGGCATCCCAGCACCCTCTGGCAGCGGTGGCTTTGGGGGAAACGCCTGGAAAGCACAGGCTCTGAGGGTGGTGCGAGCTGTCGTTCAGCCTGCGGTCCCAGCACCGCCCCACCTCTCCAGGCCGCTGCTCCCACCTTAGGGACATGGGGCCTCCTCATGGGAGCCTCTGGTGTGTGAGTGAGTGGAGTGTCTCCCCTCCCAGCCCCAGCACAGCCCCACCGCACAGAGGGCCTGGGTCCCCACCGCACAGAGGGCCTGGGTCTCTGGAGCCGGGAGCACCCCCGCAGGACGGGCTCATGGGTCATGTGTGACTGGCAGTGCCTACATCTCAGGACATTTCCTATTTTAAAAGCCCAGGCTTCTGATTCCTCTTCAAAATGCAGCACGGCCACCCACACCGGCCTGTCTTGCGAGTGCTTCTGTCAGCTGGAGCCCCAAGGGTCCGTCCTGGGCTGTCCCCACCTGGCTGGCTTGGCTGTGGGCATGAGAGTTTGCAAGCCCTACCCTTGAAAAGGTGATGAGGCTGCTGGCAGGGGTTTCACCCTCTGCTGCCCCCAGAACTGACAGACGCACCTCCCACAGGCCCCAGGCCTGGGGTCCCCCACACCCCTGCAGGCTGAGACCAGAATCGTCCCCAGCGGCAAGTGGCGTGAGCTCCTCCAGCCGCTCCGTCCTCTGCAGCCGCTGGTGACGGGCAGCATGGAGAGGGCCACGGCTGGGGTTCACACCCACCTCTCTCATAGGCAGAGGAAGCTGGAGAGGGTGAGGGGGAATCCCTCGTGAAGGGGAGCGGGGAGCCTCCAGGGACTGCCCCAGTCCTCCACACCAGGAGAAGCCAAGGACAAAGCCCACCAAAAGGCAGGGCAAGAGCAGCGACAGCCGCAGGACAGGAGCCTCCTCCCACTGCTGACACCTCCTAGACCAAGGGTGGATGCCTGTGCGCCCCTACTCCTTGCCTCCGTGGCCAGCGAAGAAAGGAAGGGCAGGCGGCCACACGGCCGGCCTGGAGACCCACATTCTCGTCCCTGTCTGCCCCACCTCTGTGTGCCCCCAGGAGGGTCCCTCAGCCTCCTCGGGCGTGAGTTTGGGGTGTTGAGAGAGAGAAGGTGGGCCTGCATGGCCCCTAGGGCCCCTTTTGACTCTGAAAGCCTCTGGCTTTAATGGAGCCTTTACAGACTGTAAATAAAGGTTGTTATTTACCGACAGCCCCCCCACCGCACCTGGCCACGGCACAGCCTGACCCTGCAGCCGACCTGGGCCGCGAGATGACAGCCTCCACATCAAGTGCTTGGGCCGGGCCTGGCATGTCCCACGTGAGCAACACATATTTCCTGCCATTGCTGTCACAGTACCGCTCACACTGTTCAATGGGGAAGCCAAGACCCGGTGAGGTGACAAGACTGTGCTAAGGGCTCACGGTGGCCCGTGTTCCCCAGGCAAAAGGCTCCAGAGCTGGGCCCCTGCTTCTCAGCAAGTCCGGCTCCTCCCCACAAGGAGCACGAAGCTCTGGTCTTGTTAGCCCCCTGCGGGGCTGCGGGTCGGGGAGTATTTGGTCCTGCATCCTGCCTGGGTGCTGGGCAGGTCATTCCAATGTCGCATTACCCATCACCCCAGCCCCCTGTTCTCCACCCCTCACTTCAAGGCAGGGAGAGAACTGGCTCTAGGCCAGGCGGAACCCAACTCAAGGGTCACTGGTGGGCTACCTGGAGGAATGCAGGTGGGCTGAGCTGGTTCTGGTAGCTTCTAAGCCCTAAGGCCCATTCAGAGGCAGCCTTCCAGGGTCACTCCTCTGAGCAGGGTGAAGGAGGGAGAGACTGAGATCCCCCTCCATGCTGCAGCCCTGGTGTCCTCAGCAGTGCTGGGGTCCAGCGGAAACCCCCCCAGTCCCCCAAAGCAGATTCAGCTCAGGATCCCTGAGAATGGCCAAGTGCATCATTTTGGGGTTGTCTTTCTCACGAGTTCCAAATGTCTCCTGTTTATTATGCTTGAGGGCAGTTTTAGGAAAAGGTTTTATGGCTGCTGAGGAAAGAGTAAGTAATGCAAGATGTGGGGAAAAAGCAAATTCACAGAGTCCTCTCTGCAAAGCCTGCGGGGCTGGCGCCTCCGACAGGGCAGATGGATGACCCGCAATTACCCGCCCGGATCCCCCAGCCTCGGCCCGCTCCCTCCTGCCTGGTCTCCAAGCAATTTCAGACTTTTTGTACATCCAGAGCAGAGATTGCGTACGATTTCTCTCACCGGCAGAAGCGGCTTTCAGATAGGGGAAGGAGGCCGAGGCATGTTTATCTTTGAACAAAGACAGCTAGAGACAAAAAGGGAGCATGGCCCTGCCCCCAGCCTCCTGCTCCTGGTGCCCTCCCCAAAGCCCAGGTCCCTCCTCTGGCTGCAGAGGGGAGACTTTAATTGTGTGTGCTCAGCTCAGCTTCTTCAGGGTGCCAGGATCTGGGGACAATGGTGTGGGCTGCTCTGCTGGTCTCTCGTGTGTGGGTCAGGTGGTGTCTGTGCAGGTAGGAAGCAGTCACCGCCTGGGCCAGGCTGTGTCTACATGAGTATGGGAAGGGAGCCAAATGGCTGCCACTGGGCAGTTCCTCAACCCGGGCAGGCCCCTCTGGAGTCTTCCCTTGGTGGTGGGACGCAGGATTTAAGGTGTCCAGTTTGAGGGGGGCCTTTCATCACCACTCCAGAACACTGTGGGCTTGACACAGGATGCCAGGGGTGGCTCTGGTTGCTGCTGGCAGCTGCGTGCATGTGCACACAGCTGGGCGGGGGTCTGCACTCTTGAGTGCTATCCCCACCCTCTCTCCAGCTCTCTGTTGGCTCCTGCAGGTGAAGGAGGAGTGCAAGAGACAGCTCAAGACCACAGAACGGAGCAGCTCCCCAAAGTCAGCCATTAGCTGCCACAGTCAGGATTTTGGTCACCTCCGTGTTCCCCCTCTACATTCATTTATGTTTTTGTTTTGTAACCAGGCAATACAATCACATGGTTCCAAAAGCAGAAGGAGCTTAAAAGGTAAATGGAGCTGGGTGCAGGGGCTCATACCTGTAATCCCAGCACTTTGGGAGACCGAGGCGGGAGGATTACCTGACGTGAGGAGTTCGAGACCAGCCTGACCAACACGGTAACACCCCATCTCCATTAAAAATACAAAAAAATTAGCCAGGCATGATGGCTTGTGCCCGTAGTCCCAGCTACTCAGGAGGCTGAGGCAGGAGAATTGCTTGAACCTGGGAGGTGGAAGTTGCAGTGAGCCGAGATGGTGCCACTGCACGCCAGCCTGGGCGACAGAGGGAGACTCCGTCTCAAAGAAAAAAAAAAGGTGAATGGGAAGTCTCTCCCCTAACCTGCTGCCCCACCCACCCCCACCACAAAGGCAGGTACGCTTACCAGCTTTCCATCTGTCCATCCAGAGTATCTTTGTTGAAGTATAACAAATATGAAAACATATTCTTATTTTCTCTCTTTCTTGTACAAAACCTAGTATGTCCTATGGACTGTTCCGTATCTTGTTTTCTCCCTTGATAAATTTATTGCATGCATGCTCCACTTTGTACTAACTCGATGACATAGGTGTAAGGCTATTCACCGCACTACAAGAGCAAAAGATTGAAAACAACTCAGGTGTCCGCCCACAAGGGGCTGGCTCAATGAGCTAGGGCCTGTCAGGACCATGGGATACTCTATAGCTGTGAGAACAAAAATAGAAAAGAGGAGAAGGGCAGGTGGGGAAGGTTTCTATCCCTTGACTTGGAAAGGCCTCTAATCTCCAGGCTTTACTGGCTGAATAGGAAAGGAGGGATTGTTGGATTAAAGGACATATATATGCATTTACAATTTTGATGCTGTCAAATCTTTTCTGGTTTCAGGATTTGGAACTCATAATTTGAATTTTTAATTTACTTAATATTTTTCTTTGTATGAATTTATGTTTTAAACTTAATAAATTTATATTAAAGAGATACTAGAATAGGGTTTTAAAAAAATGAAAAAGGTGATGGGCAAGGCAGCGTCTTTCGCTGTAATATAATGAAATACAACCCAAAGCAATGGGAGTTTTTTCGGGCTCAGGTAAACAGAAAGGGCATTTATGAAAGGATATTTGGAGCCCAGAAACCCTCTGGGAAGCCGAGCATCTTGCTGAGAGGCTGAACGCCTGGGAAGGAGCTGCGGAGACACAGCTCCCTTGCCCTTGGCTTTGAGACCCCAACCTGCCCAGCTCTGCGTCCTGTCCCCCTGCTTCTGGAGGCCGGATGAGGTTGCTGGTGCTGCCACTGCCCCACACAGAGAGATGGATTCTGGGGGTCCCTCCCTCTCTGTAGCCCTGGCTAGTTGGGGTAGGTGCTACTGATGGTGGACCCTTGTGTTTTGGGGAAGGCCCAGGTTGTATGTCTGGCATTTCTGTGGACAGAGAGAGGGGCTGGGTCTTCCTTTTCAGGAAAAAGGCTCTGATACTAGGTGGCCAGGATGAGAATCCACTCCCAGAAGGAAGGGCCATGTTCCCAGAGAGAGTGCTGCACAGGGGCAGGGCAGGGGGGCCAGATGTGTCAGAGCTGGGCAGAGAGAGAGAGAACTGGTCTGGGGCAGTGAACCCAGGAAGGAGGACTCAGTGGGTAGTCAGATTGTGTCAACAGATATGAGGCAGCCAACTGGAGGCTTGAGAGCGCCAAGAGAAGGGAGGGAGAACTAGGACAGAAGGGGAGGAAGAGGACACAGCAGGGATGGTAGGGTGGGGACTGCAGTAGGGGGAGGCTGGGAGGAGCTGGAGAAGGGGTGGAGGCTCAGGGCTGGAGCCTGGGGGGAAGAGTGGAAAAGACCTGCCCCTGGAGGGCAGGCTTGAACCTGGGCCTGGGCCCGGGAGGGGCAGTGGGCAAGCTGAGGGTGTGGGGGCACAGAAGAGCCAGGGAACAGGTGGCCTTCCAGAAGCAGCACACAGAGCTTGCACCCCCAAAGGCTGCAGAGGCACCTTCCTGAGTCTGGCAGAGAAGGTACCTGTGTAGTCAGGGTCCAGCAGGAGAGCTCACTGTGGCCTCTGCATCCCCCTAAATCCCCAGGGACACCAGCCCCCACTGTGGGAAGCTGGGAGTGGATCCTGTTTTTCCCTGCGTCTGGGCTTCCCACGCTCATCTGTATGCCGGCACGGCCTGAGCCCCTCAACTCCATCCCTCCTCTTTGCTGCTCTTTTCACTGGAGCTGGCCCTGCCTGGAGGGCTTGTGCCCAACCCTGCTTCTTCACAGCGAAACCATGTCTTCAACGAGGTTTGGGGGATCCCACCTCCTCCCCACCCCCAGCTGCTGCACACCCTGGGCTGTGTGTAGAGCCTGCATTATTCACGGCTCTCAGATCTCAGCAAAACGCACAGATCTGGGCTGGAACCATCACGGTTTTCATCTGTAGCTCTCAGCCCTCCTTCCCTCACGATGCCTCTGCATTTGATCTTCTGCAAATTTGCCTCTTTGTCCTTCAGACAGAATCATATTGCCAGGGGCTCCTGACAGCCCTTGGTGACACAGACTGCCACAAAAATTCTCTTTAAATATGAAAATAAAATGTCCCCAGAACAATGAGCGGAACACCTCCAGGTGGAAATGTCACAACCTGCCATAAGACAATAGCTCAGAGCAAAGAACAAAGCGGCCCGAACCCAGTTGTGTGTGGACGGGCACCGAGAACTCACAGGAAGAGAGGCACAGCCGGTTTTGGTTCTCACCCCCCTTGGATCAGTTGTTTCCTCCTGAATTTCATATTCTAGGCTTTAATGCTGGTTGATGATCATACCCAGAGCTGGTGAGGCTGCAGAGACGCAGGGAACAGATGCATTGCTGGGAGTAGCGTGTTTCTAGAGATTTCCAACAATGCTGATTGTCTCAGGCTCCAGAAGCCAGTGGCAGAAAATGCAGTTAAAACTTGGGGTGACTACTGGCTTATAAACCTGAAAAGTCAGGAAGCAGATGGCTTTGGAAACTGCTGGATCCAGGGGTTCAAAAATATCTTCAAAACCTGCGTATCTACTAAACTGTGCAGGAAAAAAATGTTTAATGGTAGTTTACGTTATGTGTATTTTACCATATTTGAAAAATTAAAGACCGGACACAGTGGCTCCTGCCTGTAATTCCAGCACTTTGGGAGCTGGAGGTGGGCAGATCGCTTGAACCCAGGAGTTTGAGACCAGCCAGGGGGACATAGGAAGATGCCCGTCTCTACAAAAAATACAAAAATCAGCCGGGTGTGGTGCCATGTGCCTGTGATCCCAACTACTTGGGAGGCTGAGGTGGGAGGATCACCTGAGCCTGGGGAATTTGAGGCTGCAGTGAGCCGTGATTATGCCACTGCCCTCTAGCCTGGGTGACAGAGTGAGATTCTGTCTCAAAAAAAAAAAAAGAAAAGAAAAGAAAAATGTAAAACAAAACAAAGCAAAAAACATGCACAAATCCATGTCCCACCTTAGGCCTTAGGTGACTGCCTCCAACTGGAATACATCGTTCAAGTTGCTCAAATGTCAACTCTTCAGAGGCTCCCTGAAGGCCAGTCCACAATAGCCACCCTCAGTCAGCTACCCGCTCTCACCCCTACGAGCTGTTTTTCTTCTTTGCAGTTGCCACTTTCTGGAGCAATCCTACTTACTCGCCTGTTTACCTGTGTGCTTACTGGGTTTAGGGCCTGATTCTCCCTGCTAGTGTGTCCGGAATTTGTGGGTTCTTGGTCTCACTGACTTCAAGAACGAAGCCACGGATCCTCGCCGTGAGTGTTACAGTTCTAAAGGCCGCGTGTGGAGAGTTTGTTCCTTCTGATGTTCGGATGTGTTCAGAGTTTCTTCCTCCCAGTGGGTTTGCGGTCTCGCTGGCTTCAAGAGTGAACCTGCAGACCTTCCCGGTGAGTGTTACAGCTCATAAAGGCCCAAAGGGTGAGCAGCAGCAAGAGCTAGTGCAAAGAGCGAAAGAACAAACCTTCCACAGTGCCAAAGGGGACCCAAGCGGGTTGCCACTGCTGGCTCGGGCAGTCTGCTTTTATTTCCTTATCTGGCCCCACCCACATCCTGCTGATTGGTCCATTTTACAGAGAGCTGATTGGTCTGTTTTACAGAGAGTGGATTGGTCCGTTTTGACAAGGTGCTGATTGGTGCATTTACAATCCCCATGCTAGACACAAAAGTGCTGAGGCCAAGGAGGCACCAAAAGCGAGCGAGGGCTGCGATGGCCGCCGGCTTGCTGTCACCTCTCACTAGGATGTCAGCACCGTGAGAATAGGGACTCTTGTTCCTGGCTGTTTCCCCAGGGCCAGGAATGGGCCTGGCACAGAGTGGGGCTTAGCATAGAGGCAGGAGGAGTAAATGAAGGAAGGTTCACTCTGCCTCCCTTGGTGCTCTCGCCTTGTGTTGGCACCACCTTCAGGGGTTCTCCCTAGACAGTGGCAAGTTGGCTGCAGGCAGCTCCGATGTTCGCTGTCAATATTATGTCAATATTCCATCAGCGACATTAAGGCATCATTCCTGGGACGTCCTCACAGCCCCGAGTTCAAGGGGAAGAAAGGGCATTGCTAAGTGTCTCAAGGTTGCAAATCATTGGCTCTGACTCAGTCATGTGACATTCCCTGAACCAATCCCTGCGAAGCAGAGATACAGTACTCTGATTGGCCAGGCCTGATGCCCAAGTCTGCTGGGGAATAGAAAGTCACCTCAGTCCCACTGAAGTGGCACATGGGCACAGGTGGGGGTTCCCCAGGAGAAAATCAGCCAGCGGCCAGAAGATGGGGCATAGATGTGGGGCAGGCACATCAGGCCAAGGCCACAAATGTCTCAGACACACCAGGTTTTGTAACAGGCTGTTATGTCTGTATCCCCCCAAATTCCTGCGTCAAAGCCCTAACCCCCAATGTGATGGTTTTAAGGTGGTCAAAAGTAACCTCTGCAGGGTGTGGTGGCTCACGCCTGTAATCCCAGCACTTTGGGAGGCCGAGGCGGGCGGATCACTTGAGGTTGCGAGTTCCAGACCAGTCTGACCAACATGGTGAAACCCCGTCTCTAACAAAAATACAAAAATTAGCTGAGTGTGGTGGTGCACACCTGTAATCCCAGCTATTCGGGAGGCTGAGGCAAGAGAATCACTTGAACCCAGGAGGCAGAGGTTGCAGTGAGCCGAGATTGCCACACTGCACTGCAGCCTGGGCCACAGGGTGAGACTGTCTCTCCAAAAAAAAAGTAACCTCAATCTCCTGGTCATGAGGGTGGAGCCTTGTGAATGGATTGGTGCCCTTATCAAAGGGACCCCAGAGAGCTCTCTGGCCCTCTTTCTGCCATGACGACACAATGAGAAGTTGGCGTCCAAAACCAGAAGAGTGGCCCTCACCAGAACCCCTGCCAGTGCCCTGATCTCTGACTCAGTCTCCAGAACCGTGAGAAACAAACTGTTATGGTTTGTAAGCCACCTAGCTGATGGTGCTTTATTACAGCAGCCAGAGGCATAAGACAAGGCTCTGGAGAATCCAAGATAGATAAAACTTTAATAAACATTTGCTAAATGAGGACAACACAATCTCTGACTGCTCAGAAGAGCAGGGAGACAGATCTGTGTCATCACAGAATGTGTTTATGCTGAGGGAAGGGATGGCGGTAGGGGCACTCTGTCCCTCCCTGTGAGCCGCGCCCGAGCCCAGGGGCCTGCCTGACCCAGGGATTCCACGAATTTACTCAAAAGGAGAAATAAATGATCTTGCACAAGAACAGTTGTTGCGGTATTATTTGTAATAGAGAAAAAACTGGAAACAACCCAAATGTTCCCCGGTAGGGGACTGGTTAACTAAATTATGGAACATCCACTTGATGAAATATTCTGGAGTGGTTAAAAATGATCGTTATGAAAACTGCAGAGCAACAAGGGAAAAGGCGTCTGTTCTAACACACAGTGACAGCACAGAATGGCAAACTGTGACCGCAAGAATCACAAACCACGCGCCAGGCTCTGTGCTTGGGACACAAGAGACTCGCCGGAGCCCTCCTGCCTCCAGGAAGCTCCTGGCCCCATCAGGGCAGGAGAGACATGAAAACGAGGAACAACAGTTGGGGTGAGAAGGTCAAGGACAGAGGCAGAGAGACAAGGAGTTACTCAGGGTCCAGGAAAGCTGCGTTGGGACATGTCCTGTGAGCTAGGTTTTATGGGGAGTAACTACCAGCATTGGAGCTATGGACATTTTAGGAAAAGGGCTTGAAGGCAATATACATGGAAAAATAAAAATGAAAATAGTTGTGCCAGGTAGAATTATGGATGATTTCCCCATTTTTTCCCCAAAATGTTTCATGTTATATTGTTTTTACAATAAAAACTAGTTGACAACTAAGGTCAGATATGGGCGAATAACTTTCACTACCAACATTTGTGTCTATAAATCATACATGAGTTCATAAATGCTTTCTTCCTTGACAGAGCAGGGAAGTGAAGAAATATTTATTGGACATTTTGCAAAAAGTATATCTGTATTGTTTGCAAGTTGCCTGGCCCTGCACTCTGCAGTGAAGGGGTAAGGCACTTAATATTTCTAGCAAGGAGAACAGGTGTAAACGTATGAAATAGGAAATGTTTTTAAAAATATTTAGATATTGGCTGGAGAGAAGTGTGGTGGCCAAGGCGTTCTACAGGTGTGGGAGCCTGGAGCTGGCTGGAACAGAGGAGGAGCTGAGATGGCCAGGGCAGATGGAGAGCTGGAACCCAGTGGGCTGCGTAAGCTTATGCTGTAAGCCACAGGGCAGGCCTTTGCTGCTGCTTGAAGTGTGGCCCCCTCCAAAATGCACGTGGAAACGGAATCCCTACTGGAGGAATGTTAAGAGTTGGGCACTTTGGGAAGGGATTAGGTCCTGAGGACTCCACCCCATGAATGGATTTGAGGGAAATAGCTGAGGCCCTTTTTGCCTTTCTGCTTTTCTGCCAGGTGAGGACACAGCCATCGTCCCCTCTGGAGGATGCAACAGCCAAGCAGCATGGTAGAAGTAAAAACCAGGCCCTCGGCAGACACCAACCGGCCAGCACCTTGACTGTGGGCCTCCCTGCCTCCAGAGCTGTGAGAAAGAAACTTCTTTTCTTTACCACTTACCCAGTTGGGAGTTTTTTGTTATAGCCACAGAAATGGACTAACAGACTTGCCTTTGGATAAGAGACAGGAGGTTAAGGGTCCAGGACTGGGAAGGGCAGGAGAGGGTCGGTCTGGAGAGGCAGAGCAGGACAGAGGTTGTGAGAAGTTTGCAGGTGGGGAAAGCCCCCTTTGGGGAGGTTCCAGGTGCAGCTTCCAAAGGGCTGAGCAGGACCCAAGGGCACAGGGAGAAGGACATGGCATCCTGTCAGGAGGTCCCTGCCCTGACCCCAACTGCCAGTAGCCTGCCACTAGCCAGTTGTGTGAATCACTCAGGGCTCTTAGCTGATCATGGTCCAAATCCTTTGAAGAGCCCAGCTGATGTGAACAAGGCTGCCAGCACCCCAGCCGTGCCCACCTCAGCCTTGCATGTGGCATGATCCCTGCTGCTACCCCGCCCCAAAGGTCTTCCCCAACCCCTGCTTCTTCGCTCACTAGCTCCTGACCAGATCTGGGGTGGGAGCATCTTATTGGTATTGGCTGGGCTTGGGCACAGACTCCCAGCCTAGCTGCTAGGCATGACAGGCAAGTATGTATGTGGCATCGTCAGTTTCTACAAGGGGTGATGGGCTCAGCCTCATAAAGTGAGGATCGACCCTAGACAGGAGGGGGTTAGATGTTCCATGCCTGTTCATCTCCATCAGAAGCCCTAACTGTCATCCCCATCATCTCCTTTGTAAGCTGTGGAGGGTGAGATATGATTGCACACAGAACATGCATATCTAATTTCACTCCCGCCCAGCCCCCACTAAAACTACAACAAATGAATTTTTTAATCGTATTTTTATTTTTTAGCGACAGGATCTTGCTTCGTCATTCAGGCTGGAGTTTAGTGGTGCGATCATAGCTCACTGCAGTCTCCACCTCCTGGGCTCAATCGATCCTCCCACCTCAGCCTTCCAAGTAGCTGGGACTCCGGGAGTGCACCACCATGCCCCGATACTTGTTTTATTTTTTGTGGAGATGGGATCTCACTATGTCACCCAGGCTGATCTCGAACTCAGGCCTCCTGGCCTGATCCTCCCACCTCAGCCTCCCAAAATGTTGAGATTACAGGCATGAACCACTGCACCTGGACAGCAAATGATCTTTTAAAAAACACCAACTTGATAAGAAAGATAACAGAGGAGGAGACGACAGCAATGCAGTTGTGGAAGCTGGGAACAGAGAGATGAGTGATACCTGACAGAGAGGGCTCCGTTGGACAGGACCTTAAGCCATTTGATTCTCTAGAAGAGATCCAAATCTACTCATATCTCAGAGCCCTCAAAGCCTCAGGAACTTGCAGCTGCAGGTACACCTGGAAATGGGGATGAATGGGAGTTAAAACAAGAAAGAGCAGAGCAAAAGCTTTTGAAAACCATAGGCTCTAGATCCCCTGCCTCCCTCCAGGCTGTCAGATCACTACTCCCATCCTCTCCCCAATCACTAGCAAAAGTCCAAGGTTTATGCACTAGACTGGGGGAGGCGAGGCACAGCTAAGAGCTGCTGTACTGAAAACGGGGGTTACAGAATCCTGGGACCCCCCTGCCCAGCTTCCTTACCTTAATCAGTTCCAGAAGCTGATAAGCCAGAGCTTTTTACCAGGCAGGAGATTGAGTCTTTCCTAGGGATCTGGCCAGCCCAAATGTAAGACCTCAACTTACCAACACTGGGAGGTTCGCCAGGGGATGACTCATCAAGATCTGGGAGCTTCCAATCTGCGTTTTGGTACTTGATCATGATCTGATGAGACTCAAATCAGCAGACAGCTCAGGGACAGCTCATCATGGAATAGAGAAAACAGAGACAAAGAGAAAAAAAAAAAAAAGCCGGGCGCAGTGGCTCACACCTGTAATCCCAACACTTTGGGAGGCCAAGGTGGGCGGATCATTTGAGGTCAGGATTCGAGACCAGCCTGGCCAACACGGTGAAATCCCATCTCTACAAAAAATACAAAAATCAGCCAGGCATGGTGGTGGGCGTTTGTAATCTCGGCTACTTGGGGGGCTGAGGCAGGAGAATCACTTGAACCTGGGAGGCAGAGGCTGTAGTGAGCTGAGATTGCACCACTGCACTCCAGTGTGGGCAACAGAGCGAGACTCTGTCTCAAAACAAACAAACAAAAACGAAGAGAAAAAACAACAGTGTAAAGAAAGAGACCATGCAAGTTTATCTCCGAAGAAAACCTTTACAAAGTGTATGAACAACTTCAGAGAGATAAGAGATGTTGCATCCACGAAGCGCTAACAAAATGAACAGTCAGAGAACAGAGAGTTGAAGGAGAGTTCTTGGAAATGAAAAGCACAAACGAATGATTTTTAAAAAAGAAGAACGAAAGGATGGATTAGAGGGCAAAAGGGAGGAAGCCTCCTAGAGAACAGGGCAAGAAGACAAAGAAAAGGAAAATCGGAGGTAAAAGGTAAGAACATTGAAAGATCAACTCAAGAGATTGAACATATGAATAACAGGAGTGAAGAAAGAGAAAACAGAGGGAAAGGACTCATACCCGCAATCACTCAAGAACATTTCTCAGAAATGAGGGACACCAGTTTTGGGATTAAAAGGATTCACAGTTGCTCACCACAATGATTGAAAACAGGCACACCAAAGTGCATTGCTGCAGAACTTCAAAAGCCTGGGTGTCCCGAGGCTTGGGGACTTGCAGAAGAAGCTTCTGCAAGTTTCCAGAAAAACTAGAAGACAAGAAGTAATGCTTTCAAAATTCTGAAGGAAAATTATCTCCAAACTCAATTCTATACCCAGATAAACTACTTCTCAAATGAGAAGAGAGAAAAAGACTTCTGCAGGCCTCTTCCCCTCTTTCTTAAGAAGCTACTTGAGCCTGTGGTGCACAAGAGAACAAAGCAAGAAAGAGATGACCATAGACACGGGCAGCCCAACCGCGGGGAGAGGGCAGAGGGACTCTGGGTGATGGTGACAAGCCATCCAGGGTATCTACTGAGTCCCGGGCATAGACTGGAGGCGGTGTGAACATTTGCAACCAAGCTCCAGGGCAGGGCTCCCTGTGTGTAATCCCCTGTCCCTCTGAAGTGGACAGACAGGCATGGTGAAAGTTGGAGGAACCGCCCTCCTACTGCCAAGGCCCACAGTGAGGCCGAGTGAGGAGGAACAAAGTACTGCGCTTTCCTAACACCAATGGCTAGGCTGGGCACAGTGGCTCATGCCTGTAATCCCAGCACTTTGGGAGGCCAAGGCGTGCGGATCACTTGAGGTCAGGAGTTCGAGACCAGCCTGGCCAATAGGGTGGAACTCTGTCTCTACTAAAAATACAAAAATAAGCCAGGCATGGTGGCGCATGCCTGTAATCCCAGCTACTTGGGAGGCTGAGGCAGAAGGATCGCTTGAACCTGGGCAGCAGAGGTTGCAGTGAGCTGAGATCACGCCACTGCACTTCAGCCTGGGTGACAGAGTGTGAGACTGTCTCAATTTTTAAAAAGAAAAAAAAAAAAAAAAACTCACCAAAAATGTGAATGGCTGTGCTGAACCTAGACCTCTGGCAAGAGCCTTCTCATACCGGCCCCCTCAGACCACGGTGCAGGAGGAAACACAAATGAAGGATTCTCCTCCATCTGCACCTGCATGTGGGCAGCCTCTCTGGCTGTGCCACTGAGCTTTGGGCAAAAGTGACAGTCTCCCCCTCGTGTAGGGTATAAACACGGGACACAGGAGCCAATTCTGGAGTGTTCTGGGTGCTCTGGAAAACAGGTGAATGGGGCTGAGAGTGACTGTGGTAGGGAGCGTGGGGCAGGCCCTCTAGGGAGGGGCATGTGAGCCGGGGCCTAATGATGAGATGAGTGAGTAGTATGAGGATCCTGGGGCAACGTGTTATAGGCAGGGGGAGCAGCAAGTGCAAAGGCCCTGGGGGGTTGGGGGATGAGCTCAACACACATTGAATGAGAGGGAGGAGGAGATGAGTCAGGAACGGGTGGGGCAGGGCCTGGATCAACTAGGGCTGTGGGGCCGTGGTGAAGAGGACAGGAGAGTTTTAAGCAGGGGCAGGCCTTGATCTTATTTACATGTTGTCACCACTAATGTCCTGGGGCCAAGGTGCCTGATTGCCTTCCAACACTCCTTTCTCCCTTCTGTCTAATATCCTCCTGAGCAAGGGGCTCAGCTTAAAGAAAACAAAAAGAAAGCAAAACAAAACAAAACCTTACATTTTCCAGCCTCTCTTGCAGCTAGGTGTGGTCAGTGCACTGAATTCTGGCCAATGAGATGTAAGCAAATGTGTGTGGGACTTCCGGGCAGACTCCTTGAGAAGAAGGAGCTAGACCCTCTTTGCTCCTCCATTTTTCCCCTTCCAGCCTGACATTATGACTGGAGGCCCAGCAGTCTTTCTGGGCCATGAGGAGACCTTAGGATAGAGGCCACATGTAGGAAGGGGCAACAGATAAATAGAAGGAACCTGGGTCTCTGATGCACACATTGGTCCATGAGCCCTAGACGGCCGACCTCCCAGGCTTGTGTGTGAGAAGAGGTACGCTTTGGAGGGGAAGCTGCCACCTTCAGCTCCCCTTAACTACTGAGTCATCTCCAGGGGTGGCTGAGCTTTTGCATCAGACCCTTGGAATCGTTGGTAGTTTGGGCGTGTTGGCCTCTTATCTGCCAGTTCCTCCGCTCACATGCAGGCTGTAGGCACCTCGAAGAGGGCTGCTACCCTTGGAATCTCAGAGTGTGAAAGAGAAGAGGCCCTTGCGGGAGGGGAGGACTCCCGGGAAAGCGCACCCACCTCCTTGCTGAGGGAGGGGACCCCGGAGTCTTCTCTTTGCTGTTTCATGGGAGGAGAGAGTCGCAATGAGTGAAATGACAAATGTTTTCTATGTTTAAATTTTTATATTCTACCCCTTACTTGGCAACTGGAATGCCCAGGCTACGTTTTTTACACATATAGAATTCCAAGTCCAGAGTTGAAATTTGAGAGCAGAGGCTTCACCCGAATCCCTTGGGGGTCAGCTCATTAAAAATTCAGGTTCCCAGGTCCCTCCCGGAATCCAGAATCCAGCAGAGCTCCCTGCTTTCCCTCCCATGGCCTTCCCCTCTCCAGGGCTGGCCAGTCCTGGCTCAGGGATGGCTCAGGCTCCAGATCAGACCTCCTCCTGCTCTTCTCTAAATGGCCTCCCACAGGCACCCATTAGCAGAGGCTGCAGGCTCCACCCCAGACCTATCCCAGGCCCAGCTACTTCCTTCACCGGCCCCCCTGGTCCAAACCCCCTCCTCTCTCACTACAGCCTCCTACATTTTGTCACCTCCTCCCCAGTCTCTCCATTCGACACGAGAGCATCTCGGGTTGTGTTTTGTAATGTAAATCAGATCACGGAACTTCCGTGCTGAAGCTTCCAGTGACTTTCTGGCTGCAGTGGAAGGAAATCCAGACTCTTTTCCAGGGCCACACGCTTCCCCCCACTCCCTTGCTCCGTCTGCTTCCGTCACTTCCCCCAAACCTCTGAGGCTGGCCCCCACTCCTGGCCTTTGCCCCTGCTGTTCCCCGGCTGGCCTGCCCTCCCGTATCCTCAGCAGCCCAGGCCTTAGCTCCCCACCTCCCTCTCCTGCCCCAGGTCCCTGCTCCGTCAGCTGTGTTGCCACTGGTGCAGACCACATGCTGTCTTTCTTGTTCATTTATCTGCTGGCCTGGCCATCGTCCTCTTCCTTCTCCACTGGAACATGAGCAGGGACCTCCGAGGACACGCCCACCAGAGCCCCAGGGCACAGAGGAACATCTGGCACATAGTAAGTGCTTCAAAAACAACGTTGAATGGACAGACAAATATGTGCAGGGCTTGCCCCACCCCTCACTGTCCCCTTTAATCCCTGCAGCTGGGACGACAGTGAGGCCCAGAGGTGTCCAGCTGGCGAGGTGGCCAGCCATGGTCCACAAGCAGCTCTCCCGCCTCTCTACTGGGCCCTGCCCCCAATGCCTCACTGAGGGGTGGGGGAACCTGTGTGTAGGGGCTTTCCTCCCTTCTTTAGCTCTAGACACTGAGCTGGCACCTGCCTTCCCACTTCCTTCCTAAGGACGCAGTTCCCGGGGTTCTCAGTCCCTCCCTGTGTAGACAGATCCAAAGGCCCAAGTAGTAACACAGTACTCGGAGCCGCCGCCTGGTGGGGGTCGTTCCACTCTTTCTATTCAGAAGATGTTTTCCCAGCCTCCTCCTGGTGTTAAATCATTCCTCCAAATTAGCAGGAACACTCATTACCAACCCAACCACCTCCATTAGGCAGGAAATGTGTCTTTCTTGTGGCGGCTCCCCCCAGCCCCGGGGCCATCCCCCAGCACTCCCTGGATGGGGGTGGGTGGGAGGCTCGCTGGAAGCAGGAAGTGGAGCAGGCGCCCCTCCTAACTGGAGTTGGGGGGTCGGGGGGCTCGGAGCCCTGCCGGGGCGGGTAATAGTCACAGTGGCTTCAGGCTCCTCTTCTGCGCCCTTACCTCTCGGTCCCCCAGAGCCCCTGCTCAAAGGGCACACAAGCGCCCTCACTTGTGCACCCTGCCTCTCTGGTCCTGCCTCCGTAGACATGCCTGTGTGATAGGTTTAAAGGAAGGCAATGAGGGCAGGGGCATTTGTAAAGCAGTGAGGGATCAGACATCACTCACTTATGGGAATTCTCGTAAGAGTTCGGTCCTTTCCACCATGGGAGGCTGAGGCAAGAGGATTGCTTGAGTCCAGGAGTTTCAGATCAGCCTGGGCAACATGGCGAGACCCCATCTCTACAAAAAGAAAAAAATACAAAAATAAAAAAGAGTTCAATCTTTCCACATTCTAAAGTTTGGACGTGAGCTTTCAGAACAGCCGTGGATGCCCTCTGTCTCCAGGCCCCCAGGGCTCCCCATGGCCCAGCTCAGGGCCTGGAAGCTGCCCTCAACTGAGTCTCCCAACAGGTGTGCTGGAGGACTCCAGCTCACTACAGTCTTCTAACGAGTTACTCACCAGACTGTCTTCAGGGAACAGAAACTGATTAAAAACCAGGCGTGAAATGGCTCATCCTACACAATGCGTATAATAAATATTAGATAACAACAACAACGATAATAATAATTTTACCTACATCTCCCAGGTTGTCTAAGGAAGTGTCAGCAGCACAGTCACAGACTGGAGAAAACGCAACATTTGGCTGCCTTAAAACAGCCTCCTTTGGCTCATTAGAGGGGTGTGTGCCCGAGGGCAGGGGGCAGCATTTGTTCAGCTCTGGAATTTCCCGCGCGCAGCAGCTCCACACATCATGCCGAGTTATCCTACGCACGAAGGAGCCCTTGAGGTCCCAGCATGGGGAAAACTCCTGTCTAATCTACGGGAGGGTGTGTCTAATTGTTCGTTTATCCAATCAGTATTTATTGAGCTCCTACTGTGTGCCAGGCTGTGGATACTCAGAATGAAAACAACTCGGGGTCAGCCCTTGTGGAGTTTCATCTGCTGCAGTGCAAATGACAAACTAACAAAACCCAAAGCAATCCTGGAAACTAGTTAGAAATGCAGATTCCCAGGCCCTACCCGGACCTGCCTGCTGAGGAGCTGTTTTGCTGCCCAGCCATCTGGATGTCCCAAGCCCTCCTGATGAATCTGATGGACGCTTTAATAGTGCAAGAGCTGGGACCTGAATGACAAGGAGTGGTGAGCCTTGACAAGCCCGAGGGGAGTGTTCTGGACAGAGGGCACAGCTGGGCACGGTCCTGTGCCAGGCAGAGGGCCCGTGTGAGGGAGAGCCGAGCAATGGGGCCAGTGAGCTGCAGCCTGGAGTAGTGCAGGTGACACCGGGGCAGCTGGCAGGGGCTTCTCAGACCTTCCAAAGACATTTGGATGTTGTTCCAGAGGCACCACTGCTCTCACCTGCCTCCTGGCCTGGCCTGCTATGGTGCAGAAACCTTGGACTTCACCTTCGCCTTCTTTCTGGGGGAAGGGCAGGGATTGGCTATAACTCCTGTCCTATGTCTCAAGAGTTTTCACATTCCATCCAGTGCCCAGCTGGGTTCACTGGTCACTTCTCTCCACCAGTCTAGGAGAGTGGGAGAGGGATGGAGGAGAGACTCCGCTTTTCCTAGAAACAAAGAAATGGGTGTGGAGGCGACAAAGGTGGTAGGACCCTAGGGAAAGGCTGGGAGAGCCCAGAAAAAGCAAGCCATGGCATCGGGGTGCGGGAGGGGCAGAAGCCTGGGAGTAAGTAGGGAGAGACTCAGTCACTCTCCCAGTGCCCGTGGAGAGACTGGACAGGCCCTGGAACCACCTGTCAAGCTGTCTGGCCACTGGAGACTGGTGTGAGCCCCTTGTCACTCCCTCCCCGCTCCATCCTGCTGCAATGGTGAGGCGCAGAGCAGTGCAGTGTGGCCGCTGCTAAATCCCTCCCAAGCCACCTCACTGGGCACTTAAGCGACGTGCAGCCCCAGGGGACAGACAGGAGTCCCAGGTACTCCACTGGGACAACTGTCCTGCAAGTCAGCTGTTAAGCCCAGCCCACTGGCACTGCCTCGGAGAGCAGGTCAGCCCCCCTTGGAGAAAAGCCTCCTGCCCTGCTTGTTATTCCAGCAGCTCTGGCTGGAGGCAAAGACAAGCCAGCCTGCCAAGCAGAGGTCCCCTCCCAGAAGGTAGGCCACAAAACGCAAGGAGGGCTTGAAGACCTCAGAAATTCGGAACTGGTTGGGCGCGGTGGCTCCCATCTGTAATCCCAGCACTTTGGGAGGCCAAGGCAGGAGGATCACTTGAGCCTGGGAGTTCGAGACCAGCTTGGGCAATGTAGTGAGACCCTGTCTCAAAGCAGAAAGAGAGAGAGAGGGGGAAAGAAGAGAAAGAAGAAAAAGAAAATAAAGAAATCAGAAACAGCACATCATGAGCTCTGTGAGGCCACTCGTTCCCTCTTCCCGTTTTCAAAGTCTTTCTTGAGCACCCACTATGCACTGGGGGCTGTTCTGGGCTCTGAGGATCCCCCGTCTGTGAATAAGACAAGATAGGTCCCCTCTTCCCTGGAACTTCCAGTTCTAATGGAATGAGATAATAACACGAGGCTAGTAAACGGGAAAATGACAGTGAGGATGCTGTAGGGTGATGCTTCTGGGGGCGGAGGGCTATCGGCAAGGCCCCAGAGGACCTGACATTTTTGCTGAGACATGGATGATGAGAGGGACCAGAGAGGGACCTGCAGGAAGAGCATCCCTGGCAGAGGAACAGCGAGTGCAAAGACCCTGACAGCAGCGGGCCCATTACCCCCTGCAAGGAAGCCAGGCCTCAGAAGAGGTGGCAAAGTCACTGTCCCTTTTCCCCTGGAACAAACGCAACTACTCACCTACATGGGGTTTCTTCTGGTACCAAGGAAAAGTCAGAAAAGAGACCAAATCAAATAGAAGCAGCCTGATATTTTCAGGCTATTTGCAGACCCCTGGAGCTCACATTTGGAGGGCAGGGGAGGGAGTACCGGCAGAGAGGTGAAGCCAGGGGTTATAGAACGCATCAGCCAGACACAGTGAGGATCCCAGCTCTATTGCTCACCAGCTATGTGACCTGGGCAATTGCTTCCCATCTCTGGACCTGCATTTCCTCACCTCTATCTTGCTTTTTCGTTTTTTTTTTTTTTCTTTTTTTGAGACAGGGTCTCGCTCTGTCCCCGAGCCTGGAGTGCTGTGGGGCCATTACGGCTCGCCGCGACCTCCGCCTGCCTGGCTCAAGCGATCCTCCCACTTCAGCCTCTTGAGTAGCTGGGACCACAGGTGTGCACCACCGCACCCAGCTAATTTTTGTATTTTGTGTAGAGACAGGGTCTCGCTGTCTTCCCAGGCTGGTCTCAAACTCCTGGGCTCAAGTGATCCTCCTGCCTTGGCCTCCCAAAGTTTTGGGATTACAGGCATGAGCCACCATTCCTGGCCTCTATCTTGTCAAGTGTAATTCCTGAAAACGGTATTTATGAAGCACCTTGTGGAGGTAGCTCCTCCATCCACAGTGGCTGTCATTGCAACACCCAATTTCGAGCCATGCTCTGTGTTGTTCTGCAGGGTTTATTAGGCACTTTCTGACCCCAGGAACAGAAGAGGGCGTGATTCCCACACCCAAGCTCTACACAGGGAGGAAGAGGCATCTGTGGACAGCAAGGGAGAGCACACGGTGCTGGCAGAGTCGGAGAGGACAGGGTCACTGGGGGCTGTTTTCCCTCTCTGCCCAGCTTATGGGACTTCTCTTCTTGAAACAGAATCCATCCATCAGAAGTCTCCCCTCCTCCTCCCTTAGTTCCTATGGATCTGGTGGGGCTCCCCCTCCACCAGTGTCAGGGGTACAATCGGGACCAGACCTGGCCTTTCAGCCCTGTGGGCCCCACTGCTCCATGGTGATTGGTCAGGGGTGGAGTGGGCATCAACCCTGAGGCCTTGGCAGAAACCTAGGCCAAGGTTTCTCTTTCCACAGGGGCTGCTAAACTGCGGATGGGCACCTGGACTACTGGGGCCATCCCTCCGTTCCTTGTGGGGGACCATCCCTCTCCTCCTTGTGGAGGGCCTTCTGAGAATGAAGTCACATAGAGGCCAAAAGAGCCCAGAGACGGAGAGAGACCAAGCACCCACGATGCTGTTGGAATCCCTGGAACCACCCAGGCCTGGTGCGGCGGCACCATCTCTGGACCTTAAAGTCATGTCAGACAACTCTCTTTAGCTCATGCCAATTTTAATTGGGTTTCTGTTACTTGCGACCAAAGATTCCTGACTGATTCAGAGGATTTCGTTAGGAGAGATAGAGCTTGAGCTTCCCAGCAGGATCCGAATCGATGATTAGGGAGAGACAAGAGTGTGTATTAGGGAATGATAAGAAATGAAATTGAGAGGTGGTGTGGATGCGTGTTTGTTGCTGCCCCAGCATCCATTTCCTCCCCTCCCCCTTCCTCGTAGAATCTGAAATTTCCTAGCCATGCATTTTGGTAAAATTGACCCCAAATGCAGCTTCAGGGTTGGGCCCGGGTTAGCTTAGCTGATAGCGTTTTCCATCCCCATGTCCAGGTGGAGATAACTGGATCATGGGGGCGGTTTCCCCCACCCTGTCCTCCCGATAGCGAGTGAGTTCTCATGCGATCTGATGATTTTATAAGTGGGTTTTCCCTGTTTTGCTCGGCACTTTTCCTCGCTGCCGCCCTGTGAGGAAGTACGTGTATGCTTCCCCTTCCACCATGATTGTAAGTTTCCTGAAGCCCCCAGCCATGCTGAACTGTGAGTCCATTAAACTTCCTTCAGGCGCGGTGGCTCACGCTTGTAATCCCAGCACTTTGGGAGGCCGAGGCGGGCGGATCACGAGGTCAGGAGATCGAGACCACGGTGAAACCCCGTGTCTACTAAAAAATACAAAAAATTAGCCGGGCGTGGTGGCGGGCGCCTGTAGTCCCAGCTACTCGGAGAGGCTGAGGCAGGAGAATGGCGTGAACCCGGCAGGCGGAGCTTGCAGTGAGCCGAGATTGCGCCACTGCACTCCAGCCTGGGCGACAGAGCAAGACTCCGTCTCAAAAAAAAAAAAAAAAACACCATTAAACCTCTTTCCTTTATAAATTACCCAGTCTTGGGTATGTCTTTATTAGCAGCATAAGAACAGACTAATACACTCCCATTGCACAGTGATAGGTGTGCATAAATGAAGTAATGCATAGCCCAACATCAGCATAATCAGGGCCAATGAGGTGCCATTGTGAGGCTTTCATTTAATCCTGGGAAACGTTCCCATTAAACACAAACAAGAAAGTGGCCCTGGAAGCTTCTGGTAGCCATCTTGCGACCATGAGAAGAGAGCCTGCTGAGAATGGAGCCTGTACCAGGGCAGATGGAAGGATTAGGCCACATTGTTGGAGTCCTGGATCGGGCCACACCTGAGGGAGGATCTACCCTGAACTACTCAGCTACATGAGCCAGTTAAGTTCCTTTGGGCTTAGGAAGTTTGGCTTAGTTTTCTGTCATGTCCTGTCTGCTTCAAATGAGACTCAAGGCGAGGCTCCCATTTCCTGACGTCCCGCTCCGCAGTGGCCTAAGCCAGCACCAATACTCCATCCTCCTAGTCTGCACCTTGCGGCCTCTAGAAAAGAATTTAAATTCTCAGGCCACCAGAATGCAGGGATCGTCTCTAGGGCCTTGGAACTGAGACTCCTGAAGGGGCCAGGGATCGATGGAAGTGTGTCTGCCATGTGGGCTGGAGTGATCTCAGAGCCCCAGACACCCTGGAGGAGGCAATAACTCACCCTGGGTCCTCCTCTGCCCTTCCCCCAGCCCATCCTGGGCAAGGACAGCCATCAATCCCACTTATCAGTCCTCTTATTTCATCCTTTATCCAGCTGTCTTGGATGTCACTCCACATCCTTAACTCAGAGTTATGAGAGATTGAGCGCTCGGGCCTGGGCTGGCTGAAGGATTCATGGGTCCAGAGCTGCCCATTCATCAGGGAGAAATCGCAGTGGCTTTTGGGGTAGGGTGGAATGTGATTGACTGGGTCAGGGAGAGGGGCTTTTGCTATCAGCACCCAGAAATATCAAAGTCATGGCAAAGAGGCTGGGGATATTGGGTGAGAAGACCCCCACATTCCTGTGAAGACAATCCTAGGCCTACGGGGTATCAGCAAGACCAGCTCCAGGAAGCAAGGGTTCTATTTCTCACCAAACAAGGAGTTGGCTCAACAATTATGGGGCATCCCAGGCAGGGGAACCCGGGAAGATGAGTCCAACTTGCCCCAAAGCAATCCAAAGAATCTCTAAAAAATGTGTATCAGTCCCTGGCTACCATGGTTAACCGCACCGCAACCCCCCCCAAAATGGTTGCCACTACAGTTAAAGTAAAACCCCTATTCCTGACCCCAGCTTCTGAAATCCTCTTTAACGGAGCCCCTGCCCATCTCACCTGCCATGCCCCAGCCCCTGCTGCCTCTGCCTGTTCTTCAGTCACCCCAGACCTTTGTGCTCCTGGTCCCCTCTGCCTGGAGACTCTCCCCCCAGGGTCTCACATGGCTGGGTTCCTGGCCACATTCAGGACTCAGGGCTCCAGAGAGGGCTTTCTTGCCCCCTCCTCATCTCCTGCAGCACCCTGGCTGTTTTGTTCCCTTCACAGTGCTTAGCACTGGCCCAAATCGCCTAATGTTCCTTTTCCCTGTACTTGAAGAGATGCCAACTAGTAACCTAGTCCCTGAGGGCAGGGTTCTGTCTGTCTTCTCCATTGCTGGGTCCCCAGGCAGCCCTCGCTGTGTCTCTGGACGTCGCGGGCACTCTATAAATGTATGTTAAGTGCATAAACTACCCCCCTCCACAGCCGGGCTCCAGGACGAGGCACGTTGGAAAGGGGCAACTGCCCGAGGCTGTGCCGAGAGCTGAGTTTTCCTTGGACCCCACCGGGTTGGCTTCTCTAGAAGACACAGGGGAGGGAGGCTGCTTGTTCGGGAGGCATGGCTATTTTGTGTCTCCGGGAGGTTGCCATGGGAACGCCCGGCTGTGCAGCAAAGACCCCCCTTAAAGTTAGAGATGTGGAGATATGAAGAGATGGCACAAGTCAATGAGGTATTGACCAATCACTGCAGAGCCTCAGCCATGGGCAGGGGAGGACTTTCGGGTCACCCTCACCTGCCCTCAGCTTTATCTTGCAACTCTTCTCTGTCCCTTCACTTGTACCTTCTCTCATTCCTAGCCTGCTTCTATCTGTGTGGCCAGGAACACCCACCTGTGGGCCACAGGTCCTGCTGAGGTCACCCAGGCATCTACCATCCAGGTGTTGGGTGATGGAAGAGGTATGACAGTAAACGTAGAAGGGGGAGATGAAGCATGACAGCAAACATGTATTGAGCACTTACTGTATGTATGTCAGAATCGATGCAGCAAACATATATTGAGCACTTACTGTATGTATGTCAGAATTGATGCTTATACCAATTACTGGACTCAATCTTTACCTGGCCCCAGAGGGGAGGTGTATCAGCCCCACTTTACAGATGAAGAAACTAAGGCTCAGAGAGTTTACATGAAATTTTTGGAAATTCCCACCTAATGTGAGGTAATTCCAGCATTCGAACCCAGGGAGTCCAAATCCAGAATTCAAGCTCTTAACCACGCTGCCATCCCAGCAATTCTAAACACAAGCAAGCCTGGTAATTCCTGCGTATTGAATGGTTACTGCGGGCCAGGCACTTTGTTTCCTGTATTAGTCCATTTTCATGCTGCTGATAAAGACATACCCAAAACTGGGAACAAAATGAGGTTTAATTGGACTTACAGTTCCACGTGGCTGGGGAGGCCTCAGAATCATGGCGGGAGGCGGAAGGCACTTCTTACATGGCAGCAGCAAGAGAAAATGAGGAAGAAGCAAAGGCGGAAACCCCTGATGAACCCATCAGATCTTGTGAGACCTATTTACTATCATCAGAATAGCATGGGGAAGACTGGCCCCATGATTCAATTGCCTCCCCCTGGGTCCCTCCCACAACACATGGGAATTCTGGGAGATACAATTCAAGTTGAGATTTGGTGGGGACACAGCCAAACCATATCATTCCATAGGTACCTTTGTTATTTCACACTGGGAAACGAAGGGCGTCAGGAATAAAGTTATTCACCCAAGTGGTAGAGTTTGGATCTGCACACTTGCCCAGAGTCCAAGTTCGTGGGCCCTGGACACGCAGGGCCGGAACAGACCCTCCAGCCAAATTCCAGGGTTTAAGGAAAGGCAACACTTCCCTTCCCCAAACCCCACCAAGCCCAGGGCCTGGGGAGGACACTGAGGAAGCCCAGCAACGTGACCAGAACAAGTGGCCCCAGGTGGGCTGCAAGATGCCCTTGGACCACAGCCTGGAGGGAGCATGGCACTCACTGTCTAGGGCCGGGGCCAGGCTCCACTGCTCACATGGGCAGGGCCCTTCTCTGAGCCTGGCCCTCCTCACTGGAAATGTGGAATAACTCTTCTCGCCACTCTAGGGATGTTGAGGGTGCTTGTGAATGTGTCCGTGAACAGGGCTGCCACAGCCCAGGCACGTCCACCGCTGGGAATCAGATGAATGAGAGAGTCGGTATTTACTGCTGCGAAGTATCCTTTCTTCCTCACCCTCCAAACAGATCCTCTCCAAGGCATTTCAAATGGAGATTAAATTATAAAACTTTAATTCAAATGCAGTTTTCTAGGAATCTGCCAACTGCACGCAGTGGCTTAGAGCCGAGCAGCTCTGCGAGGGCCAAACGCAGCCCGGCCTGGAGGTGGCCCCTCAGCTTGCTGCGAGGACGCACTCCCCAGGCCTCTCCTGGACTCTTGCTGTCCCTGTCTCCTGGCTGTGCCTTCAGCCATCACCGGGGAACAGGCAGCGGGGGGTGGGGTGGAATGGGATTGGATGGTGGAGAGGGGGTGCCTATTGTTCTTTTAGGCCGTGTTCTGGCACCTTCCCCCAAAAAGAAACCTCTTTCTCCCAGGCCCTTGGCAAGAAAAGGCATGAGACATCTGACAGAGGGAAGCTAGACGTCTCTCTTCATTCCAGAGGGCAACCAGGGCTTTTCTGGGAAATCCTCCAATTTTCTCTCTGATGCTGCCCCCCCACCACCCTGCCACCAACGTCCAGAATGTCAAAGCTCTAAATAAACTAGCACCTCTCTGTGTTTGCATTAGTTACCCGTCACTGCAATAAAGCTGTGTCACAAACGACTCCAAGAATCTCAGTGACTGAAACCCACAATCATTTCTTTTTTTTGTCCGTAGGCTTCAGGCCACAGGTCAGGCTCAGCTCTGCTTCACATGTCACATTCCAGCACCAGAAGCTACCTGGAGGGTGCTTTTCTTATGGTGGCTGGAAGAATGCAAGGAGCCCCTCAAAACCACACACACAGGACGGGCGCGGTGGCTCATGCCTGTAATCCCAGCACTTTGGGAGGCCAAGGCAGGTGGATCACCTGAGGTCAGGTGTTCGAGACCCCTTTCCAACATGGCGAAACCCCGTTGCTACTAAAAATACAAAAATTAGCCGGGCATGGTGGTTGGCACCTGTAATCCCAGTTACTTGGGAGGCTGAGGCAGGATAATCGCTTGGACCTGCGAGGCGGAGATTGCAGTGAGCTGAGATCATGCCACTGTACTCCAGCCTGGGCAACAGAGCAAGACTCCGTCTCCAAAAACAACAACAACAACAAAAACAAAAAGCAAAAAATAAAACACACACACACACGCAGATTGAAACCCTCTGCTCGCATCACATCTGCTAACATTCCGTTGGCCAAAGTGAGTTATGGGGCCAAGCCCAACATCACTGGGGTGAGGATGTGTCCTCAGTCTATTTGAATGGAAGTCACTGCAAAGTCACATGGTGTTACGTTAAATAAACAGCAAAATAACAACAACAAAAGTGACCTGGCAAAGGGTGCAGCACTGTGAGTGCATTACAGGGAGGCAGTGCTTACAAACACGAAGGAGTGAGTGTCAGCTGGTCACTGCCTTCAAGTCTGTTTGCCTTTGAGGGGATTCATCTTCCCGCATTTGGAGGAGACGCATCTCCACTAACCCCATTCCCATCTATAGGGTGGGCCCAGCAGGCTCAAGACAGTCTGACACCCTATTCCATAGCCACAGTCATTGACTCAAAGATAAGCCTTTGACGTAAATCAGCGAGGGACACTGAATCCCCAAAATAAATCCAGAAAGCCCCTGCCTTCCTCACCAGAAATAACAAAGAAACACAGAGTCCAAGGGGCTTTTTGGCAACCGACCTCTGCCTCTGAGGGGAAGCAGCCTGGGGATGGAGCTGTGGAAAACAGTGCAGAGATTCAGAAAAAACTCAGGTCCTGGGGTGATGGGGTTTTGCTGGATCAAGCTTTACCTGAAGCCTGACTACCACTTGACTTTTCACTTACAGGAGCAAATACATTCCCTTTTTGGTTTAGGCCAGTTTGAGTTTCATCCTCCATCATTTGCACCCCAAAGATTCCTGAGTGATAGCAATGACATCAGAGAGAAGACAAGAGAGAAGGAAGGCTTCCCAGCCTTTTCACCTCCTTACACAGCTCCGCACCAGCCGTGAATGTAGGCCTGAGAGCATTGCGAGATTTGATCAGCTCCGCCAAGAGCGTTCAGAGCCAACCAGTCCCCCACGCTTTGCTGCACCCGCCATGGGCTTCATCGAGCCAAACAATCACCCCCTTCATTGAGACCTGCTCACCTCTGGATGCAGCCTGGAGTCTGTGGCTGGCCCCAAGGGCCAGGGAGTCTGGAACTCCTGCCTCATAGAGCAAAGATCCGTTTGCACGGAGTGGGAGAATGTAGGTCATTTTTCAATGCGTGTGGCTATCTTTGGGCAACCATGAATGTCAGAAGTGGGGCTGGGATGGCAGGGCTTGATCCATTGGTATTTGCCTACATCTGCCCACTCACCAAATATGGGGGGATCTGGAAAAGGGGATATGGAGTGTGTTCCCCACAACAGATACACTATAAACAGGGATGAGCTTGACTCTCTGTGGACCCCAAAGCCTTACTCCCATCCCTTAGACACTGAGATAAGAGACAACTTTCTTTGTTGTAATTGCTGTTTTTAAATCTTGTTTCGTGAAAGAGAGAAAGAAAAAAGGCAAGTCCATTAAGTCATTTATTCCTAATGCTCCAAACATCACCGGCTGCTGGGGTAGTTAAGCAGTAAATCCGGGCTTGCAGAAAAATCAAGAAAATTAGTGCTTGTGAAAGGGAAAGATTGACAGCCCTGGATAGGGGGCGCACAGCCTGCCGGCTCCTCCTCTCTCTCTGTGAAGTCCCCTCTCTGCTCCCTCCAAAGCCGCTCAGCACTCCCTCCTCGGTCCAACCGCCCACCCCTGGCGCCTCTGCACAGCACCCCCACCCCCACCCCGGCGCGGCTCCACTCCCCTCTCCCCTACAAATCCTCGCTCCGCAGCCTGGACAGACAGTGCCCCCATCAGGCCAAACTCAGCCCTGGGCTGTGGGCACTTGTGTGACAAAGACAAACACCCGTGGGAGGATTAGGAGAACACAGGCAAACCTCCACTGGTGACCCCAATTTCAGATTCGAACCCAGGTCTCCAGAAGTGAGTGTGAAGAAAACGCCTAAATTAAAATGCTAATTACTGTCTCCGCAATTCGTAACCAGACAGTCGCTTGTGTCTATTATTAACAGCTCCCGCCGCAGCCTCGGCTCGCCCAGAGACACGGATGATTTAAAGATTCAGGCGCAAGAGAAAATAGCATGAAGCCGTGTATGTGTGGTGGAGCGCAGCTGGCGCCGGTGCCACACCCATTCTGCCCAGAGGTGACAAGGGCATGGGCCACCCAGGCCCCTTCCTGGGTGGAAACTTGGGAAGTGGATAGATCAGCCGCACCAACAAGATAAGATCAACCCTGGTGTTTAAAATACCCGCAGAGGCCAGGTATGGTGGCTCATGCCTGTAATCCCACCATTTGGGGAGGCCAAGGCAGGTGGATCACCTGAAGTCAGGAGTTCGAGACCAGCCTGGCCATCATGGTGAAACCCCGTGTCTACTAAAAAAAAAATAAAATAAAATAAAATAAAAATTAGCTGGGCATGGTGGCCTGTGCCTGTAATCTCAACTACATGAGAGGCTGAGGCAGGAGAATTGCTTGAACCCGGGAGGTGGAGATTGCAGTGAGCAGAGATCACACCACTGCACTCCAGCCTGGGCAACAGAGTGAGACTCTGTCTCAAATAAATAAATAAATAAATAAATACCTGCAGAGCCCTCTATGGCTCCCAGAGGACCTCCATATTTTCTTAATTAAACCCCAGGGTTTGGAGAGCGTAGGAGTTTGAGTTCTGATCCCCAGGCAGGAAGAGGGCCAGGTAGGATTCCACCCTGGGCATGAAGACTCCCCCACCACTGGTGGCTCCTGGGATCCGGGACTGCCCAGGTACACAGTGAAGGAGGGAAGGGTTTGCCTGTGGGGAAAATGTGGCCCGTGAGCTGCCTGTTCCCACTGAGCCGTGCTCCACCGTCACACTGGCCTCCAGAAATCAGACAGAGCTGGTCTCAAGGGAGGCCTTGGGCCTTGGCAATGCCCATGGAAGGTACCCAGGCCGAGCGCTGAGGCAGCGGGAGACAGCAGGGAAGGAATAAAGGAGGAACGTGTGATACCCAGTAGAACGGCCGAGCCAGAAAAGACCCAAGTGTTCACTCTCCTGTGTTCACTGTGGGCGCACAGCGTGGCCACACTGCCTGATAAAGACAGAGGCGGGTTCAGATCTTCTCCATAAACTCACTGTCCAGATGTACAGAGGCCGCAAGGCTGCGTCCCCCACACATTGTCCTGTAAAGCTGCTGCCACAATAGCCCCATCCCACCCTGAGATGACCTCATCCCGCATCTGTGGGTTTGGGACGGGGTCTGCTTGGTGTCCCTAAAACGTGGCTCCACACAGAGGGTGCCCTGTGATGTCTTAGCGAACCAGCGAATAAATATGTTAGATGCTCTGCCTGAACAGCCTCACACAGGCCTGGGCCAGCTCCTGCCAACTCCTAGGAGCCAACTGTTAAATATTCAAGATTCGTGGCTTTGGTTGTTCAACAACTGGTAGCTTGAGATCAGCCAGGGTGAGAGTATTTCCACCACAGCCATCAGCAAAGGCTCCCAGTTCCGGCTCTTTTCTACCCAGCCCCACCCCTAGCAAAACACCAAAAGCCAATCTTCTTAATCTGAGTTAATCTCCTTAATCTGCAAAATATTCCAAATGCAGGGAAAGTTGAAATGCCTCCTGCAGTAGGTCCTGTTGCATTTCCTCTGATGCATTAGTTCCTATCTTTTTAGCCACCTCCGGCAAGCCCCAGGGCCCTTTGGAGCTGGTGCCAGAAGAGTTAATTCCCATCATCTCCCCACTCCCTTCCTCAATGCACCACCTGTTCTGCTCGGGCTCTGGCCCCAGGTGGGGTATAAACACCCGCAGTGATAAATGGCCCGGCAAGCAGCAGTGCGGGTGACGCCGGAGCCCTCTGCTCCCTCCACCACCTGTTCTATCCCAGCTGGAGGGAGGGGTGCTGGAGGAGGGGGCTTCCATCTGAGTCAGAATCATTCTTCCTAAGTAATTAGCTGCCAAAGAGAATGCAAACCTGCAGCCGAAGAGCAAAGGCCTCCCCCCAGCCAGCTTCTCCAAACTCCTCCTGCCCCAGACTTTGCCTCCAGAGGCTGCTGGGAGAGCTGGAAACCTGAGGAGGCCAGAAAACCATTTGCCAAGGCTCAGGTGTCTTTGCAGATCAAAAGCTAAGCCACTCCTTTCAAGACTGCCTCTGTCAGGCACTGCCTTGTCCAACCCACAGCTTCCCTCCCAAAGCTGCTGTGCCGGGCCTCTCAGTCATCCTCTCCTGAGCTGTATTGGTTGAGTTGTATTGGTTACCTGTGCCTAAGGCATCTCAGCCCAGGGAAAGCAAAGGCTGGGCATCGGCTGAGTCAGGCCCTGATCTTGGACCCCCGTGTGGGTAACTGGGTTTGGGTTGTGCCTGATGCCCAGGCCCCACATCTCCTGCCCATTTTGGTGCCTTCCCCCATAGCAGGCAGTGTAGGTGCCCACTGCAGTGTATGCCAGCCCAACCTCCAGCTGCCAGCACCTGCGACCACATTTCTTTGCCCGAGACCTTTCTCTGCCATCTGGCTGCCACTCTGCCCATGTTGCCACAGACCAGAGTGCCGGAAAATAGGGCCCCCCGAGAGCAGCCATCAGCAAGTAACTGATAGGAGCTGGTGTCTAGGTGCCCATAACCCTCCCCTTGTGTGGGGTACTCTCAGGCACACTGTCCACACTGGGCCCAGCCCTGCAGGATGGAGCTCTGGTCGCCCACAGCTGGAACTCACTGAGAGCGCTCCCTCTCCTGGCTGCTCCTTTCCCCTTCCCATTCCCCTACCACCTCCCAAATTAACTACTTGTATGGGAAACCTTGTCGCAGCGTTTGCTTCCAGGGGGATGCAAACTAAGGCTGCCTCTTTCCAGTGCATGACTGAGCACCTGCTGTGTTCCAGGCGCTGCAGCGAGAAAAGGACACAGGTGTGCAGGCGCTGCCCTGGGCTGGGTCCATGAGGGAGGATCGGCAACGGACGAGGAATCAAATCATATCCTCTTAGATGGTCTTAAACACAATGATGAAAATGCAACCGGGTGATGGCAGTGATGGGGAAGAGTTTGTTTTAGAGGAAGAGAGGGCAGATAGGGAAGAGCGGATCTCTCCAAGGGAGGGTCAGCCGTGCAAAGAGCTGTGGGAAGAAGATTCCAGATAGAGAGAACAGCAAATGCAAAGGCTGTGTGGTGGGAGTGAGCATGGTTGGTTTAGGAACACATGGAAGGCATTGTGGTAGGAAGGAGGCGGGCCGGGAGAAGGTGGAAGAAGTGAAGTAGAAAGAAACGCTGAGGCTGGACCTGGTGGGCCCCTGCAGAGCATGAAAAAGAGTCTGTGGGTTCAGGAGAACTGGAAATCTTGGGCAGGGTTGAGAGGGGAGGAGGAGGTTTGCTCAGCACCATGGAGCATCGCTCAGCCTACTGCGTGGAGACTGGGTGGAGCAGGGGCAGGAGTGGATTACAGAGGCAGCTGGGGCTCCCCCCTCCGTCATCTAAATGGGAGACGTTGATGCTTGGAGCAACTCCACGTTCTCTGCAGGTGAACCTTCCATAAACCTGCCCTTTCTCTGCCGAGGACCAGTCCCTGGCCTGTGAGTGCCATTCTCCAGGCCCCTCCAGGCTGGGGGTGACTTCCAAACCTCAGGCTAATGCCTGAGTCCCTGTTCCCTCTGGAGTCTCCCACAATGCCAAGTGTCCCTGCCCACCACCTGCCCAGGGAACATCCTTGCTCCCCATACTGGGCATCACTAGGGGCCTCCCAGCTCTTGCCTGCTCCACAAGTGAGCAAGTGTCATTCCAGATCGAAGCACCACTGCCACCCCGACCCTGGCCTTCCCCAGTCCAGCCCCCAGAAGGGCCCCTCCCAGGGCCCAGGGCCATGATCATTTAGTGGCACCAGGGGCTCGCAGCAGCTTTCCCTGAGTTTCTCAGAACACATTAACTACATTATTTTTCACTCAATATCCATCAAGAAACCCTTGAGAGAGCTGAAGGAGGTGGCTTAGCCCTAGTTTACAGATGGGTTGTACAAATAGAAAGGTGTCCACATTTTTCAGGAGCACCGAGGAACAGAGCCTCCATGAATCCTAAACCGGCATCAATCACAAATGGGCACAGTTAGGGGAAGAGTTGTAAGTCTTGTATGGAAATCAGGTTTGGGGCCTTGCTGCCTGCCTCTGCTGGGGAACAGGCCCCACAGACCCGCAGACCCCACAGACCCCGCAGACCCCTGCCCGGGGACTAGGGGAGAGCTTGATCTTGCTCTCTCAGGAGGGCCCCGGGTTGCCTGCCGGGCTGGCCCCATCCTGCTTCAGTACCGAGCTTTATTGTATAACTCTAATGCTCAGGGTATGGTGGCACACGCCTGTAATCCCAGCACTTACGGAGGCCAAGGTGGGAGGATCGCTTGAGCCCAGGAGTTCAAGAGCAGCCAGCAATCTCCCTTTTGTAGAGATAGGGAGTCCTCTATCTCTACAAAACATATGAAAATTAGCCAGGCGTGATGACAGACACCTGTGGTCCCACCTACTTGGGAGGCTAAGTCAGGAGGATTGCTTGAGCCCGGGTGTTGAGGCTGCAGTGAGCCAAGATCATGCCACTGCACTCTAGCCTGGGCAACACAGCAAGACCATGTCTCAAAGAACAAAAAGATAACTCAAGGGCCACTGAGAACTACGTTCTGGGTCCAGGGCAGGAGCAAGAAGAGGGCTAGCAGAGAAAGGCAAGAACGGGAACAGAGAGCGTGCGAGACTAAGCTTTCTGTCTCTGTCTGCCTCAGCCTCCTCATCTGTAAAACGGGGGAATATAATTCCCTTCTCCCAGGGCAGCAGGTGCGATCATGGCTGTGAGCACACTTAGGGGTCTGGGGCATAGACTGCCACTTATTCCTCGCCGCCGCCAGTGTCTATTCTCCCCTCCCTCTGCTCTCCCCTCCCTTCTGGCTCATGGCTGCCAGAATCAACACTCTCTCCAGCCTCTCTGCCACTTGACTAAATTTGGACCGTAACGCTGTAAGCACGAGTGTAGTGTGCGGTTCTGGGAAGTGTCCTCAAAGGGAGAACATGTCCTTCTCAGTCCCTTTCTCCTCTCGGCAGCTGGAACTAAGCAGCCACCTTGGCTGGTAAGGTGGAGGAGGCCCCCTGCAGAGGAGGTGGCGGTCGACCGGAAAAGGCTCTTCTAGTCCCAATTCCTGCCTGCAGGCTCTTGATTGTTTGAGAGAGAAATAACTTCTGTCTTGTTTACAGTGCTGCTTTTTTCTTTTCAGTGGCTTCTATCACTCCTAGCGGAACCTAATCCTGTTTGCTGTAGACCAGAACCTAGATCTGTCTGTCCCCAGGGCCCAGGCCCACCCACCAGCCCACTGCTCTGTGGGTCCTCGTGAAAGGCCGTAGTGGTTTGAGGGGTGGCTACTGCTCCAGATTCGTCAATGAGCTGCCCAGTAAGGCAGGCGGCCCTGGCTCGGCTAAGCTCCCCGTGCAGCTCAACTAGAAGGTGCTGGGGGTGACCCCCACGGGGTTTCTGGAACAGGCTGGAGCTTTGGCTTTTGAGAAGGACAGGAAAAGAGCTTGAAGAATGGGAAGGCTGAGGACAAGGACAGTGGCTGGAAATTACTTGCTGGCTGGCTTCAATCCAGCCTCTGGCAAGGCAGAAAGGAAATTCTCAACTGGTCCTCGCACAGTTAGAAGAACGTGGCGATGAGGCGGCCTCAGATGTCCCATCCTCATCCTCTGACTCGGTCCTTGTACCCATCGCACAGAAAGGAACCAATGGCTCCCGTTCCACCACCTGGGAGCACAAGCCGGCTGGCGACCACAGAGTGGATGTCATCTGTGTCTCTCCAGCCCCATATCCGTTCATCCTTCTTAGTGCTAACAGCACCCAGTTTCTCTGTGGGAGTCCCCACCGTCCCCGCTTTCAATCCATGAGCTTCAGATGGAGCAGACCTCAGCCCAGGGTCCAAGGCTGCCATGTGGCTCAGGCCGGGCCAGAGAACTTAAATTCCTCCAACTACCATGATCGGCCAGGGATGGACATGTGACCCGGTAAGACACAGTGAGACTGGAGGGGACGTTCTTTGTTCATGGATTTGACCCTGGGAGAGTTTAACCCTTTTGCTACCACATGGAGCCTCAGGACGAAGCTAATGTGGAAACGAGCAGAGCCAAGAGACAGACAGGAGCCCTCCTGGTTCTAGATGGCTCCAAGCTGAAGCTTTCATCAGCCCTGGACATGTATATGTCAGCAGATTTCTTCCCCATCACCACCCAGAGCAATTTGCCTACGTACATTCTAGTCTCTCTGACTGGAACGTCATTTCTTCTCCAGCTGCCAAAATCCCCTCCAGCATCTTCAGGCAAATGTAAACTGCCCCCCCGCCCCCCGCACCAAGAAGGAGGCGGCTCTCTCCCCTGCCCCAGTTGAGCATGGATCACATAAATGGGAACCATTTTCACGTGGGCTCCACCTCCCCATAGGAGCCTCTTCAGCCCAGGACCTGCGTCTCCTGTAACTCTGTATCCAGCACCCAGCATCCAGTAGGCGCTCACTAAATACCGGTGGAAGAAATAAATGAATGACTGCAGAGAAGCAAGCTAATCGTTCATCAAGTTTATGGATGACATGAAATTGGGAGCAGTTTCTAGCCAGAGGTTAGAATCATAAAGCAGATTGGCTTTCGCAAATGAGACTACAGCAAGACGGAATCGGAATTGGATGACGTTCATTAAGTAACTAGTTTGAGGACGTCGTCGCCGGGAGTGTGTGAGAGCTGGGGATATAACGGTTTCTGTGCACGTTCCAAGAGAAGCTGTGGGTGGCAGGCTGGACAGGGGCAAAAGAAGTTGGCTGTCAAGAGCTGGGGTTAAAATGGGGTCGAGGTCCGTTCATGGGCTCGTGACAGGCAAGACCCCAACAAGTCCTTCTGCCACCAGAAGCCACCCCTAGCTGTGTATTTTGGATGCAGGGGAAGCAAGGGAAAAGCTTTTAAAATACAGAGGACAAATTGGATTTCTGAAGTCGGGTTAAAGAAACTGGGGTTGCTGCATCTGGAAGCAAAAACAGGAAAAACCACTTCCCTGAATGGGCTTTAATGAGGGGTGCCACTCCCCAGAGTGGGGAAGGCATCCCCACTCCCACCTGGAAGAGCCCTGTGCCCCAGAAGAAGGGTGACAGGCAGGGAAGTGGTGGCAGCCTGCCCTGCTCCCACTGCAGCCTCCAGAGCTGCCGCCACCCCTGCTGTTTACACTTTTATCGTTTGCAATGAAAGACGATGATGTGTGTGCACTGTATTGATTGTGCCTCTTAGATTTTTATGTCATTGTGGAAAGCAGCAATTATGGTCGCCTGCTCTGGAGGGAGCAAACAGCCCTAGGGGAGGATGAGGCAGGGCCAAGAAGATGGAAAAGGCAGCCCGAGGGGTCCCCTGCTCAGGAGCTGGGGCTGTGAGGTAGGCAGGGCAAGAGAGGGACTGGCTGAGCCTGAGAAGGGCAGGCTGGATTCGCCCTACCTCAGGCTGCAGACATTTATTAAGCACCTGGGGTGTGCCTAATACTCAAATCTTTGTCCCATATCCTTCTGCAAGCCCCCAGTGGCTTCCCTTTTGCATTTAGAATAATGCAAAACATGTCACTGTGCTTACCAAGACATGTCACCTGGCCCTGCCCAACCCGCTGGTCTCACCTCCACCTTCACTCATTGCCCTCCGGCCCCCTGGCCTTCCTCCTGGCCTGTCCATTTGCCGTGCCGGGCTCTGCCTTAGGGCCTTGGCGTGTGCCACTCCCTCTGCCTGGAATGCTGTTCCCCACAATCCCTGTCCTCTTCACACTCAGGCCTCAGCTCCAGCGTCACCTCCTCACAGCCCAATCACAGAGACCCCGTGCCACGTGCACACCAGTCTCTATCACATCACCTCCCTTTTTTTCTTCCTAAGACTTTTAGGAAGTCTTGTCCACTCTCAGATGGCTTCCTGTTTGTGGGCTCATTGTCTGTCTCTCTCACCCACTGAGATGTAAATGCAAAGAGAATGAGGGCCAGGCGCGGTGGCTCACCGCCTGTAATCCCACCACTTTGGGAGGCTGAGGCAGGCAGATCACTTGAGCTCAGGAGTTCGAGACCAGCCTAGCCAACGTGGTGAAACCCTGTCACTATCAAAAAAAAAAAAAAAAAAACATTAGCCAGGCATGGTGGTGCATGCCTGTAGTCCCACCTACTCGGGAGGCTGAGGTGGGAGGATTGCTTGAACCCGGGAGGCAGAGATTGCAGTGAGCCGAGATTGCAGCACTGCACTCCAGCCAGGGTGACAGAGTGAGACTCTGTCTCAAAAATAAATAAATAGATAAGGAATGGGAACCTTATCTCTTGTTCACTGCTCTGCCACCAACACCTAGAGGACTTCCTGGTACACAACATGAGTGGAATGAATATTGATAAATATAATTCGCTCCAGTGAACAGTAAAGGAAACTGAGGCCTAGAGAGTGTATTAATTAGGGCTGTGTTTGTGAGTAACAGAATGCCCAACTAATACCCACAGGTGGGTGATTGCTGGCACTGGCCCAGTTGCTCAGTGATATCCTCCCAGGCCAGGGAACTTTCCGTCTTCCTGCCAGCCTTAGGACATTACTCTTAGCTTGCCCTTCATGGTCACAAGGTGGCTGCTGCTGCTCCTGACATCATGTGGCATTCTAAGCTGGAAGCAGAGGAGAAGGCCAAACTCTGATCCAGCTGAGTCTGTCCCTCTTTTCACTGGGCCTTTTCCACTCCCAGAATCTTGGCCCTCATCAAGATTCTTCCTCTAGCTCATTGGCCAGATCGGTGGCACCTGCTGCAAGGGAGATTGGGAAACTGAGCTCTCCAGGCTCCGCCGTAGAGGAAAGCAAAGAGAAGAAGGTTGGACAGGAGAGTGGGCCAGCCTCAGCGACAGCCATGGGGGGGTGAGGTGACTTGCCCGTGGCCACAACTACACAACTACTGGATGACTCCAGGGTCCATGCCCTATTTGTCATACCGTGGTGCTTCCCTCCTGGCACCTGTGTTGGAGAGAGAGGGCACTAGAGCAGATAGCACAGGTGCCCTCAAGTCTGTCGCCTGGCCACGTGCAGTTGTGTCTAAGCTGCCTGTCTTGATCCGCTCCCAACATCCGCCTCCTTCCCACGACACACCTCAGTGGTCCAGCCACAACGATCCACCCAGGGCTCCCTGACCCACCCAGTCCCTAAGCCCTCCTCTGGCTCTGTGCACCTGTTGCTCCTGGCCAGAGTCCCTGCTCACCTGCAGCACTCCGCTCATCCTTCCAGGACCAGCTCAAATGTTGCCTCCTCCAACTCTTTCTCTTCTCCCTCTGTTATTTGGCACACACGATGTGCCTAGGTCAGCTCAGGGTGCTCCAAGGTGCCCTTATATAGCTGACACTCCAGAGCAAGAGACAGGCCATAAGCAAATAAACAACAAAATAAGACCATTTTACAAAGGCACCAGTATTGTAATAAAAACAAAGCAGGGTGATGTGTTAGACACTGGGAGGTTGTGCCAGGCAGAAAAATAGCCCCCCAAAGATGTCCTCAGTCTAATCCCTGGAACCTGTGACTATGTCAGGTCACACTCCAAGGAGAGTTAAAGGTGAAGATGGACTTAAGGTTGTGGATCGTAAAGAATCTGGCTGGCCTTCGTACCCAGTTCCTGGGAGGTAGCCTCTAAATCCTTAGAATTTCCTGAGTGATGGATGTCTTGTTACTTGCAGTCACTCAGACAACAGCTGTTACTTTCTGCCAATGAGGTGGCTCAGGATCAGGGCTGGACATGCCAGAAGGACCAGCCCTGTGATGAGAGGGTGGGGCTGTGAGCCACACATGATATCAGTCCCACCTCCATGGAGGAGAGGGGGATGGAGATGGGGTTCAGCTTCACGGCCAATGATGCAGCCCATTCGAGCAATTGTGTCCATGTACTGAAACCCCAATAAAAACTCAACACCAAAGCTCAGGTGTGCATCCCTGGCTGGCAATACTCTGTACCGTCACATTTTGATGTCTCAGAGGGAGATGCGTCCTGACTCCACAGGGAGATGATGATGGGCGCTTCATGTTTGGGGCTCTCCCAGACCTCGCCCTGTGGGTCTGTCTCTTGGGTTCGTTCTGATTGCATCCGTTTATCATCATAAGTACAGCCCTTTCCTGAGTTCTGAGTCAGTCTAACAAATGATCAAACCTGAGGGTGCAGTGAGAGCCCCTGAATGTGTAGGCAGCTGGTGAGAAGTGGGGGCGGCCTGGGGCCCCTTGCTCCTGTGGCTGCTGTCTGAAGCGAGGACAGTCTTGTGGAAGAAGGTATCCTTAGCCGGCCTGGGCGCGGTGGCTCACGCCTGTAATCCCAGGACTTTGGGAGGTTGAGACGGGCAGATCACGAGTTCAGGAGATCGAGACGATCCTGCCTAACACGGTAAAACCCTGTCTCTACTAAAAATACAAAAGTTAGCCTGGCGTGGTGGTGGGCGCCTGTAGTCCCGGCTACTCCGGAGGCTGAGGCGGGAGAATGGCGTGAACCCGGGAGGTGGAGCTTGCAGTGAGCCGAGATTGCACCACTGCACTCCAGCCTGGGCGACAGAGTGAGACTCAGTCTCAAAAAAAAAAAAAAGAAAAGAAAAGAAAAAAAAGGAATGTATCCTTAGCCTGTGGAGTCTGGCCTAATTCCAGGCAGTTAGCGTCAGAATCCATTGCAGGTTGCTCATGAGCTGACCTTGAGTTGGGGACATTGTCCTGAATTATCTGATAGGCCCAGTAGAATCACAAGAGTCCTTAGAGATGGAAGAGGGAGACAGAGGGGAGAGAACCAGAGAGTAGTAGTGCAGGAGGGACTCAGCCCAACTTGAAGGTGGAAAAGGGGGCCACGAGGATGGGGGAGGACAGGTGACCTCAGGCAGCTGGAAGAAGCAAGGAAACAGGCTCCCCCCAAGAGCCTCCAGGAAGAACACAGCCCTGCCCACACCTTGATGTTAGCCCAGTGGGACCCAGGGTGGACTTGTGTCCTCCAGGACTGTAAGATGTAAGTGTGCATTGTTTTAAACATCTAATCTTGGGGGGGTTTATTACAGCAGCAACGGGAAACTCATACAAGGATGCTACTTTGTGTGGGGAGGGTCAGGGAAGGCCTCTCTGAGAAGGTGGCAATTAGGGTGAAACTTGGCCCTCCTCCTACCCCCTTATGTCACACTGTTGCTGGCTTTGTTTGGAAGACACTCACACATGTGGATCTTACTGGATTCCGCTTTGTACACCCACAACTTACTGGAGACCAGCAGAGACTCAGTTTTCAATAATGCTTTTCCTCACAGTAATTTATTTATTTGCTTATTTATTTAATTTCTTGAGACAGGATCCCATTTAGTCACCCAGGTGGGAGTGCAGTGATGCAATCATAGCCCACTGCAGCCTTGAACTCCTGGGCTGCAGCAATCCTTTTGCTTTGGTCTCCCAAGTAACTGGGACTACAGGCGTGCACCGCCATGCCCTGCTATTTTTGTTGTTGTTGTTGAGACAGGGTCTCCTTATGTTGCCCAGGCTGGTCTCAAACTCCTGGACTCAAGTGATCCTCCTGCCTCATCCTCCCAGAGTGCTGGGATTACAGGCGTGAGCTTCCACGTCCAGCCATGGGTCAGTTTTCATGGGAACATAAGTCTTCATTTCTGTAGAGTAAATCCCCAGGAGTGGAATTGCTGGGTCACATGGTAAGCATATATTTAACTTTATAAACAATTGATAAATCGATTTCCAGACTGGTGGTGCCACGTTGAGTTCTCATCAGCAATGTGTGAGCATTCCACTTGGTATTGTCAGAACTTTTATTTTATTCATTCTAGTGGGTGTGTAGTAGTATCTATTGCCCTAATGGCTAATGATGTTGAACATCTTTTCATATGCTTATTGGACATCTTTATATCCTCTTTTGTAAAGTATCTGTTCAGATCTTTTGTCCAGTTTTTAAATGGGTTTTTTGTTTTCTTACTGATGGCAGCAGTGGCTCCAGACAGCCTGCCATTGCCATCACGCCGGCTGCAACAGGGAGTCACAGCCGGGGCTGCACACTTTGTGGAGCCAGCGGAGGGGGGGACAAACAAGAGTCTCACCCTTTCCAAGCTGGGGTAGGAGCTCCGCAGGTGACGTTGCAGCCGCCCAAGTCCTGGCTGCAGATCCGAGTCTCCCTGTGCTCTTGGGGGGCCAGGAACAGACAGGAACCCTGCCCTCCTGGGTGCAGCTGCAACCACTCAAACCAAGGCTGCAGACCTGGGCCTCCCACTCCAGGAGCAGACAGGAGCCCTGCCCCCACCCCCCATCCCCAAACTGCTGCTGCAGACTCAGGCATCCCTGCACTCTTGGAGGCTTGGGAAGGCCCCCTGCCCTTGCAGGCTTGGAAGTGCCTGCTCCCCTTGCCTGGCTTCTCCTTGCTATCAGGGCTGAGCCCAGTGCCATGAACTCCAGCAGGAGGCAGACAAATTCCTGGGCAGAAGGGGGCAGTCCCCAGTGAGGCCCCATCTTCAGGCCAGGGAGAGCCTGAAAGCTGGGGGCCAGGCTTCCAGTCCCACTGACCTAAGTGCATTTTCTGGGTCTGCTCATGGCCGCCCATGGACCAATCAGCATGCACGTCCCCCTGCTCTGAGGCCCATAAAAGCCCTGGGCTCAGCCAGAGCTGAGCAGACAATGGGATGACTAGCAGCAGAAAGGAGCTTCACACTCCAGGGTCTCCTCTCTGCTAGGAGCTGAACACCGATTGGGACACCCTGGCTGCAGAAAGGAGCTACCCCCGTAGGTCTCCTGTGAGCTGTTCTGTTGTGCAGTAAAGCTCTTCTTCATCTTGCTCACCCTGCACTTGTTTGCATACCTCATTCTTTCTGGTTGCAGGAGAAGAACTCGGGACCGCCAAATGGTGGAGCTAAAACAGCTATAACATAAACAGGGCTGAAACACGCCCCTTGCTCACCACATTGCAGGCAAAGAGGAGAGAAGACCTGCAGCCCTTTAGGGAGCCCAGACCTGGGAGGCCTCCCTGAGCTAGGGCTGTGACTCCCTTTTTGGGGTCCTGTGGTGCCTGGAATCTCCAAGCTTCTGGGTGCCACTGCGTTTCCCAGTGCCGGCCAGGGAAGCTACCTGCAATGCACCTGGTCCAGCCACAGCCTCACAGAGAGCCGGCACCTGTGCTGCCCACCCCACTGCAGCAGCTGGTGTGTCTGACTGCACAGAGGCGGGACCCCACACTTGCTCACACACCCCTCACCATTCCACGCCTGACTCGTCCTTGGCAGATGTGGGATCCAGGCTGGTAGTGTGAGCCAAGTGCAGCCTGCCAGGCTGAGTGGGTGGAACAAACCCAGTGGGCCCGAGCAAAACTTGGGCAAAGGCACTACTGCCAGAGGTTTCAGGTCAGAAAAGTGACACCCGAAAGATTCCGTGACATTACTGTTAAGTTATGACAGTTCTTTATATGCTCTGAATACAAATCTCTTGTTGGATATGTGGTTTGTAAATATTTTCTCCAAGTCTATAGCTTGTCTTTTTATTCTCTTAACAGTCTCTTTCTCAAAGCAAAAGTTTTGATTTTGATGAAACTTGATTTATCCTTTTATAGACTGTGTTTTTAATATCATGTCTACAAACTGTCTAGTCACAGGTCATAAAGATGCCCTTCTATGTTTCCATTCAAAAGTTTTATCTATAATCTGTTTAGAGTCCATTTTTGAGGCCTGGCATGGTGGAGCGCACCTGTAATCCTAGCACTTTGGGAGGCCAAGGCAGGAGGATCACTTAAGCCAGGGAGTTTGAGACCAACCAGCATGGGCAACATGGTGAGACCCCTTCTCTACAAATAAAAAATTAGCCAGGCATGGCTGGGCGTGGTGGCTCACGCCTGTAATCCCAGCACTTTGGGAGGCCGAGGCGGGTGGATCACGAGGTCAGGAGATCGAGACCATCCTGGCTAACACGGTGAAACCCCGTCTCCACTAAAAATACAAAAAAAAAAAAAATGTGCCGGATTCAGTGGTGGGCACCTGTAGTCCCAGCTACTCAGGAGGCTGAGGCAGGAGAATGGCATGAACCCGGGAGGTGGAACTTGCATTGAGCCGAGATTGCACCACTGCACTCCAGCCTGGGTGACAGAGCAAAACTCCATCTCAAAAAAAAAAAAAAAAAATTAGCCAGGCATGGTGGAGCACACCTGTGGTCCCAGCTACTCAGGAGGCTGAGGTAGGAGGATCACCTGAGCCCAGGAGGTCAAGGCTGCAGTGAGCTGTGATTGCACCACTGCACTCCAGCCTAGGAGACAGGATGGGACCCTTCCTCAAAAAAAGAAAAAATAGAGTTAATTTTTGTGTAAAATGTAAGGCTTAAGTTAAGATTATTTGTTTTCCTACGAATGTATTCAATTTTAATTTATTTATTTAACTTTTTACTATATCTCTTTGAATAGTTTTTTTAGAGGTTGTTCTAGAAAATGCAATAGACATACTTAACTCTTCTCAGTCTACTTCATGTGAAGTGTAAAGAACTTACTGCTGTGTAGGTCCCTTTATCCTCTCCCTTTTATGTTTGTCTTCTATATTACATCTACAGCCACTGTTTATTTGTTTTAACCATCAGACATATTTTAAAGAACTCAACAGGAGAAAAAATAGCCTATTATATTTATCCAAATATTTACCATTTCCTCTGCTCTCCATTTATTCCTGATGTTACACATTTCCTTCTACTATGATATCCTTCTGTCTAAAGAACTTGTTGTAGCAATCTTTTAGTGCAAGTCTCCCAGCAAAAAATCCTCCTAGTATTCCTTCATCTGAAAATGTCTTTATTTTACCTTTATCCAGAAGGTATTTCTTCTAAAGACTTATGATTTGACAGTTATTTTCTTATTTTGTTTTGTTTCGTTTAAGCACCTTAAAACTGTCTTTCCACTTTTGCTGGCCTTCATGGTTTCTGATGAGAAATCCAGAGTCATTTGAATCATTTTTCACCTATAGGAAATGTGTCATTTTTTTCGGGTTGCTTTCAAGATTTTGTCTTCATTTTTCATTTTCGGAAGTTTGATTATGATTTTCTGGTCATAGATTTCTTTGGGTTTCTTCTGTTTAGGATTCACTGAGCTTATTACATCTGTAGGTTTATGTGTTTCACCAAAGTTGGAAAATTTCCACCATGATTTCTTCACATATTTTTTCCAGACCCTATTTTTTTCTTCTCTCCTTCCAGAATTCCAATGATAAGAATGTTAGACCTTTTGGTGTTTCCCCATGGGTCCCTGAAGTTCTGCTCATTTTTTAAACACTCTTTTTTGCCTGTTATTCAAATTGGATGACTTCTATTGATCTATCTTCAAGTTCACTGGATTCTTCCTCTATCATCTCCATTTTGCTATTGAGCCCACCCAGGGAGATTTTTGTTATTGTCTTTTTCAGTTCTAAATTTCCACTTGGTTCTTCTTGATATCTTGTTTCTTGGCTGAGACTTTATGTTTTTCCATTCATTTCAAGAGTGTTTGCTCTTACACATTGCACCACTTTCATAATAGCTGCTGTAAAGTCTGATATCTCAGCAAAGTAATCTCAGCATTGGCATCTTTTCCCGAGTGAGTTGAGCCTTTCCTGGTTCTTTTTTTTTTTTCTTTTTGAGATGGAGTCTCACTCTGTTGCCCAGGCTGGAGTGCAGTGGCACAATCCCAGCTCACTGCAACCTCCACCTCCCTAGTTCAAGTGATTCTCCGCCTCAGCCTCCTGAGTAGCTGGAATTACGGGCACATGCCACCACACCCAGCTGATTTTTGTATTTTTAGTAGAGATGGGGTTTCACCACGTTGGTCAGGCTGGTCTCAAACCCCTGACCTCAGGTAATCCACCTGCCTTGGCCTCCCAAAGTGCTGAGATTACAGGTATGAGCCACTGTGTCCAGCCACTCCTGGTTCTTTCTATATAGAGTAATTTTTGGTATTCTTCTGTTAGCAGGCAAATGATCCAGCTGAGTTCAGGTCATAAGTTCCCAACAGCCTCCTGTGGCCTGTGGTTCCAATGTCAGCTCAATTTACAAAGCTTTTGCTATTTATTCATTTTTTTATTACTTATTTCATTTTTTTTGCTATTTCACTATTTGAATCTGCCCTGTATGTACCACCCCATGGCTAATCTGGGATTTGAGCAGTGGACTATCCCGTAGTTCAGTTCTCAAGTATGCAGTTGAAGGTCAAATCCTGTACAGATCATGTACATTTTGGGAAGGAACCCAGGATTTCACAAACAATTTTAAGGGATCACTTTTCCCAGCTCTTCTCTCTCTGAGATCTCTCCTATACTTTCTGGTTCACTGAGGTTCCCCTTGTCCAGTCCTTGGGCCAGAAAGCTGGGGCTTTACTTCTCCTCTGCCATGCATTTCCTGTGACTGTATGAGTTGAGCCCAACCACCAGAGATAGCAAAGCAGCAGGGGTTTGCCCCACCTTGATGGACCATGGCTCCTCCAGCTGGAGAGGAGAATTCCCCTTCCTCAGAGTTTTAGGTTCCCACCAGCTTTCGCTGCTGCTGCTGTTGCTACTGTTGCTAGTGCTACTGCCACATCATTGCTTAGGGGCTGTGGCATGAGAGAATAGAAAAAGAGAAAAAGAAAAAGAAAAAAATAGGAGGCTTCTTCACTCACCGGGAGCAGTGGGAGACCCCTTTCTTGGTCCTAAAGCCAGAATCAGAGGGTTTTCCCTGGAGAGCTCTCTGTAGATGCTGATATCCACTTCGAGGTTTTGGGCTGTATTGAATTCAGGGGTTTCAATTCAGGGGATATTGAATGGGGGAAAAATAGTAAACTTACCACCAATTTGGTGTGACTTTGATAACTGGTCTTTGTTTCAGAGGCTTAAAGGAGGTAATTCGTGCAATTAGTCTGGGTTTGAAGCTGCATTCTGTGGGAGAGACAAGATGGAGTGGGTCTACTTCGTCTTACCTCCAACTAGAACCTCCCCACTAATTTTTAACAGACCCGATGCATGCATACATGGTGCTAAAGCCATCGCTGAGTAAGCACCTCTTATGTCAGGCACATCCACAGAGTTTTATGCTCACAGACTTATGCTCAGGCAGCTCAGGGTTTGAGCCCCTGGCCCTCCATCCAGCTGTGTGATGCCAGGCAAGAATCCAAATCCATATGATCCTCAGTTTTCTTGCCTGTAAAACAGAGAGAATTGTACGAGGTGGCAAGGATGAGACACTGTAACATCTATAAAGCTCTTTATCTCAAGACCCAGCACATAATAATTGCTCAAGAAATAATAGCTACTTTTGGTGTATTATTATTATTACTCATTTTGTTGCAAGCAGAGTCCTGGGGTTGCAAGCTACAGAGATAGACTCTGCCCATGTGAAGCAAAAACGGAAGGTAAATTTGGGGTTATCTGAATCCACGGAGGCTGGGGGACCAAGTCTCAGAGCACCAAGGACTGAAGACTGGTTGAGGGTCTCAGCTGAGTTTACTCCTGGCCCCACAGCCCGGGACAAGCTGCCCTAGAGCTTCCACTGTGAGAGGTAGCACCATCACTGCTCTCCTCAAAGACCGCAGTTGGTGGGGACCTTTCCAGAGGGAAATGGGGACTAACAAGCAAGGGGGGCATGGGTTCTAGAAAACCCCCCACAATAAAAAAAACTCTTCCTTCTTATTAGTTATAAGACCAAAGGCGATTAACCTAACCTCTCTGCATGTCTGTTTTCTCACCTGTAAAGTAAGGCAAATAATATGAACTGAAGACTTAATCTGATAATGTCAGAAAGGAATGATAGCTCAGGATCAGGCAACGAGCAAGTGCTCGATTATAAAATATGATGATGATGATTACATATGGCTGCACATTCAATCCTCACAACCACCCCTGGGTGTTACCGACCTCGCTCTCTGGGTGGAGAAACTCACAGGGAGGCAGTGATTTGGCCAAGGACACACTGTGGCCTTGGATCTAAACGCAGGTGGGACTGCCTTTCAAAACTGGTTTTATTCCCAACAAACCTTACCTGTCCTCATCGTGGGGGATGATGGAGTGCCACCAGTGTTGGGCAGGCACACAGTGTGTGCGGCTGACAGGACAGATGGTGACCGCGCAGGGCAACATTTGGGGAAGAGGGTCGTGTAAGGAGGTGGAGGTGGTGGGAGCTCCTCCACCTGAGATCTGCATATGTTGGAAGCAAAGTGCTGCATGCAGAGGGGGTTCACCTGGGTGCGCAAAGCCCTCAGCACACCTGCGTTCTGCCATGGGTTTTACTCATGAAAAATGTCCGTTATTTGGATGAGGGTCAGGATGAGAAATTTGATGACTGATCCACTTGACAACCTAAGATAGGATCCCCACAGAGTCTGTGGGTCATGAGATTTGGCGGGAAGGCCTCTGAGCTGACCAGTCTCATCTAAGACCAGTTGATTGGTCCCACCTGGAGGGCATAGCTGGGGTAGGGTGGGGGTCAGGGCTGGGCTGCAGCAGGACAAGAAGGCTGGGGCAGGGGAAACAGAGGGTTCCTGTGGATCTGCTGCAGGGCAGGAGGTGATGGTGCTGTAGATGGCACTCAGTTTCTTTCCACTTTTTTTCTTTTTCTTTTTTTTTTCCACTTAAGAAAAAGCTGTAATGAGACAGCCTATGGAACAGCAAGATTGATTGTGTCGTTCTGGCCTTTGAGGGAAGAAGTGGAAAAAAATCAAATTATCGGACAGGGTCCTTTTAAGAAACTGCTGCTTTAATTTATTTTCTTATATTTTGTCAATAGCTGTTGTTTTTTTCTTAAACCAGTGCTGCACTTTATAAATGGATTTGCTTGGGCAAAACAAACACATTCATTTCATACTTTTCCTTCCCTCTAAAACTTACTTAAAATGTGGTGAGTGGCTAAGGTAGACCCCCAGGGCCTGACCACCACTCAAAAAGGTGACCCGTGGCTTTAGAAAGACACCCAGCCCTGGGAGGCGGGACAGGAAGAGGGATGGATGCAGCAGCAGACCCGTGGCAGATAATCACTTCCCCGCCATGCAGCTTTTGGGGGCTCCAAAATCGCCTGGGAGAACTTTTTTTTTTTTTTTTTTTGAGACAGAGTCTGTCTCTGTCGCCAGGCTGGAGTGCAGTGGTACCACCTCGGCTCACTGCAAGCTCCGCCTCCCGGGTTCAAGCGATTCTCCTGCCTCAGCCTCCCTAGCAGCTGGGATTACAGGCAGGCGGGCGCCACTATGCCCTGCCAATTTTTGTATTTTTAGTAGAGACTGGGTTTCACCATGTTGGCCAGGCTGGTCTCAAACTCCTGACCTTGTGAACCGCCCGCCTTGGCCTCCCAAAGTGCTGGGATTACAGGCGTGAGCCACGGCGCCCGACCGGCAACATTTTTAAAGCACAGATTGCCCCACCCACCGGTGAAGAGTCTGATTTCCTGGGCCTGGAGGGTGGCCCCAGACTTGGGGTGTTTAAAGCTCAGGTGACTGGATAGTAAAGCAGTCAGGAGGCTCAAATTCCAGCCCCTCAGCCTGGCCTTCCTGCAACCCCTGGGCAGCCACGCTGCCCTGGTCCCCACTCCACCCCAAGTGCCCTGGACTCCCTCAGGGGCCCCCAGCTTCTGCACCTCTGCTTCCTTGGCCTGCAATGTGGACTCACCTTTTCAAGTGGTTGAGTCTCATCCAGCCTTATAATTCTGGGTAGTCATCACCATCCATTCATTCATTCATCACCATCATCATTCATTCAGCTGTTCATTGAAAATTTATTTATTCAACACCTTTATATGCCAGTCTTTATGTACCAGAGTAATATACAAAGATAAAAACAAAAAGAGAGAGTCCTTGCCCTCCAGAAGCCCGTGGAACAGCTGGGCCACAGTCTCCCCCTGGCCTCTGCTGTGCCCCACGCAGAGCAGGGGTCTCAAGCCCAAATGTCCCCTGGGGTCTGGCGAGGCGCTGGGTGACTGAAGAGGGCAGCCGGGCCTTCTAAACGGGGCTGCCCCCCAGGTTTGCCTTGTGGAAGGCCGCCCGGTGTCGACTGCCCGTTTTTCAGGAGAAGCCAGCAATCCAAGTATTTCCATGAATTTTTAATGTGACTGGTTTTCTTTAAATCCACCCTCCCTGGGGGCCACGCCGAGCCGTTCTGCCTGGCGCCCTCTGCTGCCGGGTCCCCAGTCTCCAACCCTCGCAGATCCCAAAGGCGGAGCTCAGGCCCCGTGGCGCGCAGGAGCCACCAGGGTGGGCGAGGCCCTGACCAAATGCCTTCCCCCGGGACCCGGCTCGCTCCCCTCGGCCTGCGGCTCGGCTGAGACGCCTCCCTGAGACACCGCCCCGCGCCCGGGAGCCGGCCCAGGCGGGTGGGTGCCTTTCTCCGACAGCGGCGGCTCCCGGGAGGCGCGCTCCACGCCGCTGGTTCTGCGGCCTCCAGTAATAAATTGCAGCGGAGGCGAGAGTTGAGCTGCGGGGCGGGAGGTGCGGGGTGAGGCTGGAGGCTGCGACTCGAACCCCGAGAGGGGACCGCGAAGTGAAGCGGGGCGGATGGACGGACAGGCTGCGGGGTACGGGGTGCGGGGCGGGCAGGGAGCTGGACCTCAGTCCCATCCTCTGAGCTGCGGGGAGGCGGCAAGGCCGGAGCAGAGCGGCACTGCAGCCTGCAAGGGTCTAAACAGGGATCCGCTAGGTCCTCCGCGGATTAAACAAGATGAAGCCTGAGCCTGGCCTCTCTCTTCCTCTGCACACCCAGTCACGTCCCCAGACCCCTAGCGGGACGAGCCTTGCTCACTCACGCTTGGCGTCAGGGAAGCCTCGGATATGTCCTCCTCCCGGTGTTGACAGCCTTCTGCCTGGTAGCTGGGAGAGCCCCAGGGTGACAGGGAGAGGAGCTAGCCTGGCCCTGTAAGGAGTCTGGGGATCCCAGGCAGGGGGATGTTCGGAGGGAAGCAGTGGGGCCCACGGAGACACCCACTCATCAGGTCTCCAGCCACCAAGACAGCCCCTCGTAACTCCTGTGGGAGGGGCCTGGACAGACTGGTTGGGGGCAGCTTAGAGTCCCCATGTGCCCCACTGAGGCAGAATGTATGTCTTGAAGCAGAGGGGTCACCAGATGGGTCCTGGGAGGTGACGGGGGACCCTGGTGGTCTAAGAGGGGCATGTGGCAGGGATGAATCCTGTACCAGGCAGGACGAGGACTATGTGGAGCCAGTGTGGAAGGCAGAGACCCCTGGGCTGTGGGTGCAGCGTGGAGGTCACACAGATGTCTGGGGAGTCCGGCCCCACTCAAAGCCTTGACCCTTCCTGGGTCCCTCCTCCACCTGAGTGCAACCACAAATGGACTAAGAGCACCCCAAAATAGGCCAAATTTATCCTGAATTTACTCTAATGGGGACTCAAGACAGAAATTAAGTTTTGTTTTAGAAAACCTTAGCACGGACTTTGCACCCCCGAGATGCGTTTGTGACCTTGGAGACTCTGCCCCACACCAGGCACAGAGTTCTCAGTAGCATCTGGTGTCCAGGCGGGGACTGCTGAGCCTCTGCTCTGTGCTGGGCCCTGGCTGGGGAAGGAGCGCAACGAGGTGCCTGCTCTTGGGGGCTGATATCAGAGGAGGAGATGGTCAGTTAAAGTAGCTCAGGAGGTCATCTCAGATGGTGGTGAGCGCTGACAAGAAATGCAGACACAGCGAAGGCCCTGGGACAGGACTGGGGACTGATTTAAAGGGAGCCAAGTTGGCCTCTCTGAGTAGGGCCACTGGGCTGAGCCTCAGATGAGAGGAGCTGAAGGTGAAGGTCAGAGGAGAAGGCACCCCAGGGAAGTGAGCAGCAGGTGCAAAGGGCCTGGCAGAGGCCCCCAGCTTCGGCAAGGAGGGGCCCACGGGCCTGTGCGCTCACTGCTCAGCTCAGCCACCTTGGCAGAGAGCCATCTTCCTTCCGCCAACAGTTCCAACAGGGGTGCAAGAATATAATCCCATCGGCCAGGCCTGAAGCCAGAGGCCAAGGTCAGCACTGCCTAAACCACTGGGAGATGAAGGTTTCCCAAGTGAGAATCAGGAAGGAGAAAGATGTGGGCCAGGCAGACATGTGGAGCCCACCTTGTTTGGGGTGAGGACCGGAGGCTCCGATTTCTTAGGGGATATGCCCAGGAACCCAAAGTGGATTCTGGCTCCTGAGTCTGCTGACACCACCCAGTGCCTCCTCTGAGCCTTCCTCTGTCCCAGCCTCCTCCAGGCCTCTCCCTCTCTCTGGCCACCAGGTCACCCAGGCACCCAGGACTGCCTCCTTCCTTCCTAGTCATCACTACCTGCCCTCCCAGCTCTTACCTGCTCCTGGAAACATCCTCACCAAAAGGGGACTTGGGGAGCAGGAAGATAGACGGCTGTGTTCACCACTCACCCAGCCCTCTCTGTTCCCCTGACACCTACCCCCAGGAGGGAGAGCGAGGAGGGCACGCTCAGGTACACACCAGTGCCCATCACATGACCAGGGATGAGGAGGAAGGGCCACCCCGCCACAGGCTGCGTTCACTGTCCCTCATTCTGCCCTGGATTGTGGGTGTGAATGTTCAGGCCACTCACGCAGATGTGCCAAAACCACCACCTTACTTTCCTACTATCTGCATTCTTCCTTTCCAACCTCCATTGTCTACTGAGCAGCAGAAAAGTCTTGAGTTCATTTCAGCTCTGTCGGCTTCAACTCAGTTGATTCAGGGCCCCCTCCCCCATCTCTTGGCCCCCCCAGATCCCAGCAAATATGGGTGACATCATAAACATCAGGGGAGGTGGCAGATGGGTCATCGGTCGATGTCATCCCTGCTGGCACCCCCAAGACATACACTGGGACAGCTGGTTCTTGGCCGTCATCTCCCTTCCGAGTTGGCAGCCGATGAGCTGTCTGTGTGCCCATCTGGTCTCTGCTTGTAAGGGCCAAGCAAGTTTTGGCTGTGGCCTCCTCTTGTCACAATGGGGACGCCCTTCCAGGCCCTCCTTGGGAACTTGGCCGCCCCCTACAGGGCTCTGGGGCTGGGGAGCTCGCTGGACTGTCACAGGCCCTCTATTGAGCCACCGCTTACTCCCTGTCTAGAGCCTCCTCAGGGCACAGGGCACCGGGGGACCTTGCCCCTCCCAGGAAATGAGGTTCAGCCCCACCAATCCCGAGATCAGAGCTGCGGCTGCCCCTGGGGGCTTATCCTTCCCCAGGCGCACCCCCACCCAGCCCAGCAGAGCCCTCTCCCTTCGTTCCTTATACTCTTCTCTCCTCCCCAGCCAGACAATGTTTAACCTCATCTGTCCATGCTGAGAGGGAGACACGTGCTGTGCAGAGAGCGTTCCAAATGTACTGCATGTGGGGGGACCTGGACTTTGGAAGCTCCACAGCTGTCTACCTTCTCTTGTTTCTCTCCTTCTCTGTGCAGCCTGCGTCCCCCAAGGATGGGGCCTAGTTGTTGTGGTAGTGGGGAGTGTGACAGGAACAAAACGGCCCTCACTAGGGGCGACATCACAGTGTCACCCCCTGGAAAACTGGAAGTAGGGGCAGCCCTGGGGGGATGGGTGCTACAGAACTGGGTGCCCCTCTCTGGGGCAGGTCCATGATATCAGTGAGAAGCCTGGTGGGGGACCCCTGGCAGGGGCCAGGGAAAGCTGCCCTGTCGCCCAGCGGCAAGGAGACCTGGAAATCAGGCCCTCTGACCCAGCAGTTGGTGAAAAGGACCCCGGAGCTGAATTTGGGGTGGAGGAGCCGGGCGGGGCTGGGCCTGAGCCTCTGGAGTCCTCTGTCAGGTCCCTGCTGCTCTCCTGGGCGTTCAGGAAGCCTTTGTTAAGGCCCCGCAGTACCAAAGCTGTGTTCAGGGACCCAAGAAAAAGGCTGTTCACATCAGAGCCAGGATGTCTAAAGGGGCAGCGTTTGTCACAGGCCCCTCAGGGATGGGTGGCATCATCGTCACACACCAGGGCGAGAGTGAAACTCAGAAAGCAGTGGCGTAGGTCTAATTAATGCAAGCAGGAGTCCCCCGAAGGGCGCCCAGCTCAACGGAGGGGCTTGCGGATTCCGGGCCGTGGGCTCGTCGGCCGGGTCAGGCCAGGAAGTGTGGCCTGGGCACTGGCAGGCTCCCAGACTCTGAGCCGCTCAGGACGACCGATGGGATCAGCCAAGTGTCTTTAAGATCCAAGTGACCAAAGCTCCCCTGGGACCGTCTTAATCATAAGAGGAAATTGCTGACTCACAACTGACTGTCAAGAGGAGGCCACTCAGAGTCCCCCTGGGGCTTTGCAGGAACCACTGCGAGGGAGACTCCGAGTTCCAAGGTCAGATCAGGAAGTGGCTGAAGCTGCTCGTGTGGCCGGGGTGTGACTGAGATGAAGCCAAGGCAGACTCCCGACAGTCTTGGAGCCCAGAGGTGCACCAAGCTAGCTCTGCCACCTGCTGTTTTTCTTTTTTTTTCTTGAGACAGGGTCTGGCTCTATCACCCAGGCTGGAGTGCTGTAGCGCAATCATGGCTCACTGCAACCTCAGAGTCCTGGGCTCAAGTGATCCTCCTGCCTCAGCCTCCCAAGCAGTGGGGACTACAGGCACATGTCACCATGCCCAACTAATTTTTTAATTTTTTGTAGCCACAGGGGTCTCACTATGTTGCCCAGGCCGGCCTCAAACTCCCGGGCTCAAGCGATCCTCCGACTGTGGCCTCCCAAAGTGCTGGGATCACAGGCGTGAGGCACCTCACCTAGCCCCACCTGCTTTTGAAGTTTCCTCAAAAAGTAACTCCTCCCACTAGGATGACTAGAATTTAAAAGTCAGATAATGTGTGTTGGTGAGAAGTGTGAAGTCAGAAGGATAATGCGTGTTGGTGACAAGTGTGAAGTCAGAACCCTCACACCCTGCTGGTGAGAATGTGAAGTGGCTGCAGCCCCTGTGGAAAACAGTCTGGCAGTTCCTGAAACAGAGCCACCAAATGGCCCAGCAATTCCACCCGTAGGTACACACACCCAAGAGAAATGAAAACATATGTCCACGTTGAAATGTGTACACGAATGTTTATAGCGACATTATTCATAGTACAAATGCTCCTCCACTTATGATAAACTCATTCTAAGTTGGAAATAATTGTAAGTTGAAGATGCATTTAAGACATCTAACGTTCTGAACATCTTAGCTCACCCTAGCCTATCTTAAACGTCCTCAGAGCATTGACATGAGTTGGGCAAAATCATCTAACACAAAGCCTTTTTTATTTTTATTATTTTTTATTGTATTTTTATTTTTATTATATATTTTTTCAATTATTATTATTATTTTTTTTTTGAGATGGAGTCTCACTCTGTTGCTCAGGCTGGAGCACAATGGTGAGATCTGGGCTCACTGCAAACTCTGCCTTCCGGGCTTAAGCCATTCTCCTGCCTCAGCCTCCCGAGTAGCTGGGACTACAGGCACGCACCACCACATCCGGCTGTTTTTTGTATTTTTCACCATGTTGGCCAGACTGGTCTTAAACTCCTTACCTTATGTGATCTGCCCACCTTGGCCTCCCAAAGTTGTTTAAGAAACTCCTTGTAAGTCTTGCAACTGGACTCTTGAGAGAGTTCTGGAACCTGAGAGTCTCCTAGGATAGAGAGCCCAGTTCCCACCAGGCCACCCGCCTCCTTCCCCCACCTGCTCCCATCACATCTCTGAGGGCTGGGACCAAGTGCCATCCCATGGTGGGGGATGGCGGGCCTGAGCAGGGAGCCTCAGCCCCATACCTGGTAGGCCTTGAGTTGTCTCCCGTGCTCGGAGGGAGCCCTCCCTGTCTCTGTGCTGCCGTCAGGGAGCCAGGGCCCCTGGAGGACCCTCTATGCCCATGCTGTGCACACCCTTGCCCTGTGCTGGCACCACCCAGAGACCTGGGTTTTGCCTTTACCCTGCCCCCTTGGCTGTGCTGGCGGGCTACCCTGCCGGCCACATCGAGTGCTGCTGATTCTCACCCAGCCCAAGCCTGCAGCCCGCCTTCACATCCCGGGTCTTGCCCGTTTGCCCTTTGCGTGCCTCCCAGGAATCCCACCCAGCCCTACCCAGTGGGGTCGCACCTGGAGCTCCAGGGGTCCTCTGGAGCTCTGTGGGTCCCACCTTCCCACTTCTGCTCTGACACCCTGTCCAGCCAGGGCTTTGCTGTTCCCCTCTCTGCCACCAACTTCCTGCCCAGGACAACCCCACAGGGAACCTTTGTGCAAGAACAGCTGCACGCTTCCCCTCGCAGTGGCCAGCTGGCTGCAGCCCCACCACAGACGCTTCGGACAGCAATGGGACAGTGTCTCCTCCAGCTGAAAATGCACCCCTCCCCACCAGAGAGTTCACTGCTCACCTGCCCTCAAGAAAGCTTTGCCCAGACCCCTCGAAGCATTCGTCATTGTGAAAAGCTGGAAGCCACCCGAGGGTTCATCGGGGGGCACCAGGGGGCTACAGCACAGGACAGTCACAGACAGGAGCACCCCGGACAGCTTCAGGAGTGACCCAGACCCACACAAGGCTCAAAAATATGTCCAATGAGAAAAACCAAGGAGCTGGGTGAGACAGCGTGACACCTTTTAAGAAAGGGGTAAAGGGCCAGGTGCAGTGGCTCATGCTTGTAATCCCAGCACTTTGGGAAGATGGCTTGAATGCGGGAATCCAAGACCAGCCTGGGTTGTGAATACAGGGAGACCCTGCCTCTACTAAAAATGAAATTAGCCGGTGTGGTGGTGCACACCTGTAGTCCCAGCTACTCCGGAGGCTGAAGCAGGAGGATCGCTTCAGCCCACGAGGTCAAGGCTGCAGTGAACTGAGGGCACACCACTGCACTCCGGCCTGGGCCACAGAGTGAGACCTTGTCTCAAAAAAAAGGCAGGGGGATGGTGGGGTGGGAATTCACAAGAGAGTATTACCTCTTTTAAGGCATCTTTATATATTTGTAAAATCAAGAGGAAAACATCTTAATAGTTGTTACTTCTGGGAAGGGTAGAGGGGGCTGGGATTGGGGCTGATGGTCACAGGGTCTTTACTTGTGATGTCCCAGTGTTTTCAAAAGGAGAATGGATCCTTGCATGACATGTGTAATTTATCATAACCCAAGAACGACAAAGAATTCCAACAGCTCGGCCACATGCCCCTTGTGCCGGCCTCACTGCTGTTTCCCTCAAGGACCCTCCTGGCTCCCTGAAACACCCTTGCCCCGTGCCCCGCCACACTCCCTGTCTCGCCCCCCACCCCTCACGCCTCCCTCAGTCCTCTGCCTCTCAATGGACCTAGAGCCAGAGGCTGTTAGATCTTCCATTTAAAACTCCTCTCTGTGCCCGCACTGGGGAGTTTCTTATTCCCTTTCAGATGTAACTGTCTGTCACCAATAATAGTCTTTTTCGATTTCATTTCCTTCAGCTCCTGCCAGCCACTCTGAGAGCCTCCTTCCCATCCCTGCTGCCCCCCCAGCCCCAAGTCAAGGGAAAAAAATACATTTTTGCCTTTACTATGATGTATGCGATCCCATAAAATAGTGAAACAGATATGAAAGGTTGAGAGAAGGTAGATAAATGGCTCCTATTATTCTACCAATCAAATGAAATACCTCTCCACGTCCTCATTTGAATGATAATAAAACTCGGAGAGGCTGCTGGTTCGCTGTTGTCGTCGCTGCCAGCCTCTTGAGCCGCAGAGCCACAGGCCAAGGTAACCTTGGGGTGTCCTCTGGAGGACCTGCAGGGGCCTGCATCCCCCCACCCCATCTCCTCGCCTCCCCACTGCCTGCCCCGCACAAGAGCTCTTCCCCAACCCCACCCTCCCCTTCCTGCCGCGCCCCCAGGTCACCTCTGTTTGCCCAGCCCCCTGCTCCCTCCAAGGTCCACAGGGTAGAGCCAGGGCCCAAGAATCAAAACCCAGGGTCTCTCCCCCCAGGAATGCCCTCCTTTCTGCCGCAGCCTTGCCCCACACTGCTCAGCCTTCCTGGCCTCCTTTGAAAGCCCCTGCCTGCCGTCCAGGTGGGCCGCCTCCTCGGGCACTCCCCTAGCCCCTGCCACACACCTCAGTGACTGGACGGTAGCCTTGCGGGTGCCAGGTCTCTGCAGCTGTCTTCTAAATTCCTGGCAGGTGGGGCCAGGTGGGACTGCCAAGGCCCGTGTGCTGGGCTTCATTCGTCCCATGTAAACTTCACAAATGTCTCCCGTGTGGAGACGCTGGGTCAGAGAACAGGTGGGAAGTCCTTCCCTGGGCTGACCACTGGGTAGGTGGCGGCCACTTCTGAGGCTCACAGTGCCGAAGCTTTCTGCTGTTTCTGCCCCTTGGAGCTCACAGTTCTGTTTCCCATGCACTTGAGTGTCTCCGGCAAGCCTCACCTGACACCACTCTCCCACTCCACCCAACCAGGGGACACTTAGGACTTTTCCTTCCCTGCATTTCCCCCTCGTTTTGGGGAGCCCACTGCAGGCCAGCTTGGCAGCCTGTGAGTCATGAGACCCACCCTCCACCCTGGTGGGTACTGACCCCTCTGTGCAATTTTGAATCTCAGCAGAATTTCTCATCTGAGTGGCCACCCCCTAAAGAGACTTTCCTTCAGTTCTCACCACCCAACTCCCCAGTGTGGCCCTGACATCTGCCCTTTCCTTCCAATTAATTCCCCTTGCATTAAGGCAGTCAAAGTCAGGCCAGGCACTGTGGCTCACACCTGTAATCCCAACACTTTGGGAGGCTGAGGCGGGTGGATTATTTGAGGTTAGGAGTTCAAGACCAGCCTGGTCAACATGGTGAAACTCCGTCTCTACTAAAAATAAAAAAAAATCAAAAATAAAAAATATTAACCAGGTGTGGTGGCACACACCTGTAATCCCAGCTGCTTGGGAGGCTGAAGCAGGAGAATCACCTGAACCTGGGAGGCAGTTGCAGTGAGGCAAGATTGCACCAGGGCACTCCAGCTTGGGCAACAGAGAGAGACTCTGTCAAAAAAAAAAAAAAAATAGTAGTCAAAGTCAGTTTCTGGTACCAGGACTGGCCAAAGCACGGACATTGCCCCAAGTTGGTCCCCAAAGCATTGGGACTTCCTCTGTCATCTCCAAGATCTGCAACAATGCATCTGCCTCTCCTCCATCAGGGCAGGGGCCTGTCTGGGTCCCTCTCCTCCCCTGATCTCCAGCCTCAGGGACAGTGCCCGGACCCACAGGAGATGGGGTCAATGACAATGAATGAAACTGTGGAAATGGTGCCCATTTTAGAGATGAGGAAGATGAGCCCCAGAGGACAAGCAACAGCTCAGCACCCAGATCTTCATCCTCGTTCCCCGGACCTGGGGCTCTTCCCCCTGCATCAGTTGCTGTGAAGTACCAGGCTGTCCCCTCTCCAGGGCTTCCTTGAGCCAACAGATGGGCAGGAGGTGGAGTCCAGGGGAAGAGCCTGCTAAGAGACAAGCTGGTGCTGAGGCCTCAGGGGCTCCAGGGAGGGGAGCATCCACTGTGGCATGCAGGTATCGCTGAGCGCAAGCAGCGGAGAGCTTCCGCGAGGCTTTGGCGGTTGTCAGGCAGCTCGCTGGATGGCTGGGACACAGAAACCTGGAAAGAGTGCAGAGCAAAGGCTGCCTAGAGCCTGCTCTGGCCGTTTCTCAGTCCCTGTGTCAGTTCTCTGCACAGGGATCAAGGCCCCACCATAGAGAAGGGCCAGACAAGCCAAGCCCTCGGCATGTGGGTCTCCTCCAGAGAGTGTAAGGCCTTGGTGGCAGTCCCCACAGCTCATCCCCTGCAAATGCTAGAGGAAGATGAGCCCCCAAAGCAAAAGCAGGTGGCGTCACCTCCAGCAGGGGTATGCATTCAGGGCATCTGAAGCCCTAGAAGCCAGCCAGCCAGCCCACCCAGCCTGTCAGTCTTAGCTGTAGCCCTGCTCAGCCTGTGAAGGGCTGCGACGGGGCTGGGGTGCAGCCCGCTGCTGTGGCTCAGGCCCCAGCAGGATTTGAATCACAGGCTTGGAGCTCAGGGATCTCAGAGGGGACTGAATCTGCACTTTGCAGCTGAGGACCTCTAGGCCCCTGGAGAGGCGATGACAGAGCCAAGGCCTTCCCACCCACCACAGGGCCACTCTGAATAGGGACCCCCAGGCCTCCCCCAGGGAAGAGACTGTGCACCAGTGGCAGTTGCTGTGAGCCATGTGATATTCAGCAGGCCACCATGGCTCCGCTCCGAGCCGGCTCCTTATGCATAAAATGAGGCTATGAGGCTGCTTTGCAGGGCTACTGCAAGCATTAAGCAAGTAATAAATGTATGTGCTCCTGTGCTGACACTTAGAATGGAAATGAAAACATATGTCCACACATGGGTTTGTACACGAAAGTTCACGGCAGCTTTGTTCATAATCGCCAAAAACCGGAAAGAACCCAAATGCTCCATCAACTGCTGAGTGAACAGAGAAGCTGGCGTAGCCCCACAGCGGAATACTCCTCAGCAACAAAAGGAACAACAGGGATGAATCTCAGCAGCTTCATGCTAAGTGACAGAAACCAGACTCAAAAGGCGGCATTTGTATGACTGCATATATGGCCGGCTCTCATGTCTGGCAGTAATGTTCCGTGACATTCCCAGGAACACTGAATTCACCGGTATGGAAGCATTGCTCCCAGGGAAATGCAGAGTTAGGTTCCTGCGAGCCTCTGCTCACCAGATTTTGGTCATCTGACCAATGCATACATTTATGGCATGTGTGCTTATGTTTAAAGACACCTTATTTAATACAGAGGCTGTTGATTTGTGAGCATGAACCCATGGCCACAGCGCTGTAACTCACGACTGGGCAAAGCTTATCCAACACATGCATTTTCTCTGTAAGACACATCACAGCCTTCCAGCATCGAGGAGCACCAGCCAGGGCCTCACTGCAATGCTTGAGAGCCATTTCAACAGCGAAATCCCCAACAAAAAGTACAAAAAGGCGGGAAAGGTGGCCCTGAGTAGACGGGGGAAAGTCACTCGTTGAGTTTGGCCTCCACAGGAAATGTGTGCATCCGCAAACGAAACTTCTCAGTGCTCTGCTGATGTCCAGGAATGATCACAAAAGTGCCACGGGGATTGATCTGGGGTTACAAATAAATTTTTGCAAGTCATCAACTTCACAAATATGGAATCCGTGAATACTGAGGATTGACTATATGCAAAACTTCAGAGACAAAAAAAGAAATCTAACGCGCAGTCATAGAAAGCAGCTCAATGGTTGTTTGGCAGCAGGGTAGGAGCAGAGATTGACATGGAAGGACCACAGGGCACCTTCTGGGTGATGGAAATCTTCTCTATCTTGGTGGTTACACAGGCGAATAAATTTGTAAAACTCACTGAAATATGCACCTAAAGTGTGGAGACTTCGATGTGTGTAAATTAGACTCAATAAGTTGACTTTACAAAAACTCCTTAGCATGATGCCTGATCATTCCTCCACTCCTCTAGGGATCTTGGAATCAGCTCCCTTGGGAGGGGCGCTATGGGACAGAGGAAGAAGCTTGGGCTCCATCTGGAAGTGGTTTGCATCTCGCCCCCACCCCCGAGAGAGGGCATGTCTGACCCAGGCCTTCAACTTCTCCCGTCTTTCCCACTGTGTCCATCAGGACTTTCAGTTGAAGATGACAGAAATCCAGCTCGGACCCCCTCAGACAAAACAATGGCTCTGCCATAAGATATGGCTACACCTACAGCTCAAGTGCCATCGCCAAGGCAAGGTTACCCACCTTCTCTGGACTCTATGTTTCTCTGTCAGCCTCACTCTGGGACCACAGGCAGGAAGGCGGTCACCAACAGCTTTTAGAACTCCAAGGGGAGGGAGCGGAGCCTCTCTGTCCCAGTGAGGACCCAGGAGCAGGCATCCTTTGTCCCTCTCCATTGCCAAGGCCATGGAACGTGCTGATGTCAGGCCTGGGTCCTATGCCCCTTCCCTCGAAGAACACGAATCAAGGAGGGAGAGATTCTCCCCAAAGGAAAATCTAGGTGCCACCAGAAGCTAGGGGAGAGATGGGGACCAGGCAGAAGCAGTAGGTGCCCGACACACAGCTTGCCCTGAGCCAGGGCTACCTTTCCTGAGTGTGTCATAGACACATCAAGAACCCAAACCTGGCAGGGAATAAAGCAGAAGTGGGAATTAAACTCAGTATTCTAGAACCCCATGGAAAATAGCAGCATATTCTGACGCTCAGTGTCCCAGGGCAAAGAGTGAAAAGACTTCCTCTTCTCCCTGCAGCTCCCCCTGGCTGGAAGACACCGCCTGGCTTGTTCCCCCAGCCCCCTGCTCCCACTTCAGAAACCAGGGGGCCATTAAGTCCTCTGCCACAGAGACTCCACCGACCCAAACATCTTGCCCCTGTTTTTGGATCAACACCAATTATTTTGAAAACAATTTTCCTGGCATCCCAAGAGCTCTCTCATTCTTCTCTGGTCTTATCGTGCTTCTATCTTTTTGGCAGGTCCATGACCAATGGAACTTCTTGACGATCACTGAGTTTTTCAGACTCTAGCTAGTAAAGGATCCATTCTGCTCTGTTACCTTCCAGAACCTTCTTTAAGGATACAATGAATTTTTCTCCAATTTAATAAAATTTATTAGGTATCTGCTTAATTGGAAACAAGAGGACGGAGATGGCTCCTGCCCTTGTCTCCTCCCTGCTAATTTTTATCCTTCTCATTTATTTTCTTTTGTTACTGCATTGGCTAGGACTCCATGACGGTGCTGAATTGCAGCACTGAATCGGCGTCCTTGTCTTGTTCCTGCTGCTAATGTTTCAACATGAAGTATACAGTTTCTTCCGTATGTCTGGTATGTGCCATTTATCAGGTGAAAGAAATTCCCTTTTATTTCTAGTTGCTGAGAAATTGTGATTTTTTTTTTTTTTTAGACAGAGTTTCGCTCTAGTCGCCCAGGCTGGAGTGCAATGGCACAATCTCGGCTCACTGCAACCTCCGCCTCCCAGGTTCAAGCGATTCTCCTGCCTCAGCCTCCTGAGTAGCTGGGATTACAGGCATGCGCCATCAGGCCCAGCTAATTTTTTTTTTTTCTAATAGAGGCCGGGTTTCATCATGTTGGCCAGGCTGGTTTCGAACTCCTGACCTCAGGTGATCCACCTGCCTCGGCCTCACAGAGTGCTGGGATTACAGGCATGAGCCACCGCACCTGGAGATTTTTTTAAAATTATAAATTCATGCTGTAATTTATCAAATGTTTTTTCAAGATCATATTTTACTAGTATCTGTAATCCAAACACTATTCTATTTTTTTCTCTGTCGAAGGGACGAGTCTGCTGTGGTCCTTTCATGTGAGACCCTCCCCTGGTTTGCGAGCGCCTGCCCTTTGAGGGTCCAGGGCACGCCTCAGCCCACAGGAACCGTGGCAGCAACACCCAACTTGGGGATTTGATAGTGAGGTCAGCACATATGACAAAAATCAAAAGAACAGTCAAGATCACCCTTGAAAATTGCTTAACTTGCCCATAAAAAACATACGTGGGTTTTAGGCCTCAAACCCTGAAAGAATTCTAGAATGTCCCTGCCTGCTGGGCTGGCTCCCTCCTGCTTCAGTACCGAGCTTTATTCTATAACTTTAATGCTCAGGCCGGGCGCTGTGGCTCACGCCTGTAATCCCAGCACTTTGGAAGGCCAAGGTGAGAGGATCGCTGGAGCCCAGCAGTTCGAAACAGGCTTGGGCAACACAGTGAGACCCCATCTCTACTAAAAAAAAAAAAATGAGTCAGGTGTGGTGGCACCTGCCTGTGGTCCCAGCTACTCGAGAGCCTGAGGTGGGAGGATCACTTGAGCCCAGGAGTTTGAGGGTGCAGTGAGCCATGATCTCACCACTGCACTCCAGCCTGGGCGACAGAGCAAGGTCCTGTTGCAAAAAAGCAAAAACAAAAACTTTAACACTCATGAATAGATTTCTTATTTGCTGGGAGCTGGGTTCTCAAGTCAGCCAGAAGTGGGACGAGACAGGAGGCCACTGAGCCATGCATGCAGCAGGGGCCGGATGGCCTCTCCCAGAGTGGTCAGGAAGGCCTCTTCGTGTCCTCTGCATCTGGCCAAGGCTGGCCCAGACTCCCAGGACCTCCCCACTCCCATTTGGAGGCACAGCGATCGGGCAGTGATGGAGTCTTCCCAAGCCTGGCTTCCCTTGGGTCCTCAGGCCCAGCTGAGCCAGGCAGGACCTCACTCTCAGCTTTTGTGTATGGTCCACACCACTTAGGAAGGGGGTCCTGCCCACTGACCCCTTAGACCTGGCTCCGGCCTTGACTGTGACTTTCTTTGCTTTACTGCCACCCATTTCTCAGCTCATCTCTTCCTCACAGGCCACACTGCAGCCGCAATGGCCCTTTCTTTCTCCTGAAACGCCCAAGCCCATTCCTACCTCAGGACCTTTGCACTGCCTGTTCCCTTTGCCTGGAATGATTTTTTTCCTCACCACACAGGTTTTAGCCCACATGCTGCCTCCTCAGACAGACGTCCCCGGAAATCTTCTTCAAGTAGCACCTCTGTTCCATCACCCCGTCACATAACCATGTTTACTTTCTTCTGAGCATGTATCGTCAACTATCCCCCCCATCCATGGAAGAAGATCTTGACTGTCTTGGCCACTTCATATGGTACCGGTCCTTGGCACAGTGCCTGGCGCATGTAAGCACCTGGTGTTTGTTGACTGACTAAACAATGGCATCCTGCCTGCCCCATGCTGCCAGGTTCAGCTTTGGAGTATCTCCCTCCCTCCCCAACACTGACTCCCCTCCAACACTGCCTGCCTAACCTTGGGGTCCCAATGCTCATAGCCTTCCTGGGTGCCACCCCAGAACTCCAGTTCCACTTCCTAGACTGGGCCCTATCCCCAAGGCCTGCTCCCACCCCCATGGGCAGCTGAATTCCAGAGCTCCCCGCCTCCGTGCCACATCCCCCTGTCTGATCATCCTGCTCCAGGACCCAGGTTGGCCAGTGGTCGAGGCAGCTGCAGGCATCCCAGCCGCATGTGGGGCCTGGCTCTGCACATCTCCAGCTGCCCACCTCTCCGCCCTGTGTGGGCCACTGGACGACCGTCCCTCGGCGGCACCTCCCGCCCCATTCATCCCCATTAGCCACTGTCCACACTGGGCCTGAGGGAGATCAATTCCCAGCAGCAGCCACTGGGCCGTGTTAATGAGGATGTAAGCGCCCCTGTGGCTGGGGTGGGTGGGAGGGGCAGGAGGAGCCCAGGAGGTGGAGCGGGCCATGGGGGATTCCTCACTGAATGCTGGGGGTCAGGTTTCCTCTGGGGACGCTGGAAGATGCCCCCTGTAGGGTGGAGACCTTCTCCCAGCCCTCCCCCAGGAACCGCAGTTTAGCTCAAGCAGAGAAAGAGAGCAGAGGAAGGAACCTGGCTGGGGCCTTAGGGACCGAAGGAGCAGGGGCCATGTGGCTTACTGTTGAGCAGAGAGGCCAGGCCAGGTCCCCCTCCCTCCCACCCCTCCGAGCCTTTGCTCAGGCCGCTCCCTCCACCAGGAGCGCCCTCCTTGCCTCTACCCAACACACCACCGACCTGCAAGACTCCCGAGACCACCAGCAGCTCCCTCACCCCACACAGAACCACTCCAGCCCGGGGGCTCCCTCACCCCACACAGAACCACTCCAGCCCGGGGGCTCCCCCACCCCTTGGAGCTCGCTCTGGTCACTCTGACTACGCCAAATCGTACTGATCTGCATGAAAACATGCTCAACCTCTCTCATAATAAGAGCCGTGCAAAGGAGACCCACAAAGAGAAACCATTTTCTTCCATCAGATTGACAAAGATGAACCGGGTGGGTGAATGCAGGGCGGGCTCCAGCTGCCGCTAGCGGGAGGGCAAGGGTTCTGCCCAATGGTATCTGTGGCACCGTAAATCAGTATAACCTCTTCCGAGGGCAATTTGGCAACAGCTATGTAAATTAGAAATGCACCTGCCCTTTAACCTAGCAATTCACTTCCAGACACTTATCCCACAGAGATACAAGTGCCCAAAGATGAATCCAAGGGTGTTCGCTGCCTAGAAACCTCCTGCAATTCCAAGACGATGGGCCGAGTCAGTGGGGCAGTGTCCACCCGGTGGGGCACTCCGGCTTCCTCGCCTGTGCAGCAAGACCAGCAGCTGCCTGTCCCTTGAATTCTTAGGAGTAGATCAGTTCATATAAATAAAGTGCTCCAAGAAGCGTCCAGCACATCGCAAGTATAAATTCTTGCTATTATTATCACTTTGCTGTTGTTGAAAATAACTGAGTAGATCTATACATACTGACACGTCATTATCTCCCAGAAATGCATGTCAGTGAGAAACGCAGACAGGGTATACAGAGGCCTCCGGTGGGCCATGCGGGTCTGCAGATGTGGCTCTGGCCTGCTTTGTTTCTTGAGAAGCTCGGCTTTCTAAGGCATAGCCCGTCCAAAGTGCTCGGATTACAGGCGTGAGCCACCGCACCCAGCAAATCAATCACTTTTAAAGCCTGGGGATGTACCTGTCTGTGTCTCCCCTGGACGGTGAGGCTCTGGAGCGCAGGGACTGCGTTGGAGTCACTAATGAATTCCAGGTGCCCAGCACTACCCGGCGCACAACGTTGCTTGGTGAACATTGGCTGATGGCAAGCTGGCTGGATTCCACGTGGTCCTGCTGGAGGGGACCACACCCACCCTAAGCATGATTCCAGGGAGGTTCCCACAGATGGAGAGTGGGACAGACTGGAGCAGCCTGGGAAGGGGGTGTTGCAGGAAAGCAGCCCTCTGGTGGGAAGGCAGACCTAGAGAGCTAATTCCCAGACAGGATGATCCCAGGAAGCACGACCCAGGTGTGCAGGTGCAGCCAGGCCTCCAGCACCCAAGGCAGCCTCTAGTCAAGGGCTGGATCTTGGGCCAGAGCAGAGGTCCCTCTCTTTGCAGGGTGCTGATGTCCCTATCTCTCCACATAGCTGCCAAGGGGGCCAGGGAGGCATTACTGTGGCAACAGCCTTGGCAGGGCTGGGGGTTCCTTTGTGACTTTCCCACCTCTGATGGGCTGACGCCCAGACCCGCCAGACCTGTGGTAATGCTGCCCATCAAGCCAACGCCTGGGCTGAGGAGCAGAAATCAGGCCCCTAGGCCTGAGCAGGGACCTGCCAGGGCCACCTCCATCATCAGCCCTGATTTGGGGCTACCCTCCCATGTCCCTCGTCCTCCTGCCCAGTGAAGCAGGAGGTCTTGGCCATGCCTTGTACCAGCATGCCCTAGCGTGGGAAGGGTCCCAAGGTGGGCACAGCCTGACAGTCCTCATGCATTGGATAGAGAGGAAAAGCATGGCTTGCCCCTGCTGGGAGGTACACCTGCAGTCATGACATGAACCAGCTGAATGCAGACTTTTTTTTTTTTTGAGATGGAGTCTTGCTCTGTTGCCCAGGCTGGAGTGCCATGGTGTGATCTTGGCTCACTGCAACCTTCACCGCCCAGGCTCAAGCGATTCTCCTGCCTCAGCCTCCCGAATAGCTGGGGTTACAGCCGCCCATCACCACGCCTGGCTAATTTTTTTTTTTTTTGTATTTTTTGTAGAGATAGGGTTTCACCACGTTGGCCAGGCTGGTCTCAAACTCCTGACCTCAGGTGATCCACCTGCCTCGGCCTCCCAAAGTGCTGGGATTACAGGCGTGAGGCACTGTGCCCAGCCAATTTTCTAAGTAGAATGGGTTCCTATTTTACTTGTGCTGTCAAAAATGTGTTACAGTTAAAATGAAAGGTCTTTGCTCCATCTGGCATTCACGGCAAGGCCCGCTCCGACTGCCCCATTTAGTGCCAGGCCTGTCCCTGCCTCACCCCTGCTTGGTCCGCTGTGTCCCCACTCGCAGCAGGGCAGGCTCACGCGATGATGTCCACTGTCTACCGTCTCCTTCCTTCCTTCCTGGACCCAGGTCTGCAAACTCCAGCCACGAGGTGGATCCCATCCACTACCTGTGTTTATAGAGCTCAAGAGCCAAAAATGGTTTTCTGTTGTTTAATAGTTGAAAATCAAAAGGAGGATGATATTCATGACCCATGAAAATCACACGAGGTTCGCCATCAACATCCACAAGTACGATGTGATGGGGACACCCCACACCCGACTGCTTAGCCCTACCTGGAGCTGCTTTCCACCACGAACGCAGAATCAAGGGGAGCACTGCCCGACAGCCTAGTGGATTTACGTAGGTTGGTGCAAAAGTAGTTGCGGTTTTTGCCATTATATTTGACCTTTGGCAGACAAAGCCGGCTGCTCCCTGGCCTGGGCTGCGAGTTCCACCGAGGTGGGGCCTTTGTTTTGTCCCTCACCTAAGTGCCCGCGGCAGTGCCTGGCAGCGACGGGGTGCTCCGCTGCCCTGGCTGAATGAGTGAATGGAGGTGTAGGTTGTGGAGCACATTGCGTCATCCTCCTAGAGAGAGTGACGGTCACCCCTTTCTCCAGCTCTATCGCGCGGACCCCACCACCCGCCCAGCCCAGCAAGTGGGCTCGGGCCCTGTAAGCACTGAGAGAGGCACCCTTGGGCAGGCAGCGTCATTTGCTCCACTCCCCGGAGAAGAAAGGGCAGAGGGTGGTAAGGGCTGCATTTGGCACCAGCGGGATGGGCCCCAGGGTCTCTGGAACGACGGCATGGGCTTGCTTGGTCCTGGGGGTCGCCCCAATGACCCTACACCGAGCCCCTTCCGCGAGCTGAGCCGGCAGTGCTGCGTGGGCGGCACTTTGGCGCCCTCTGGTGGTAACTGGGAGTGGCTACCACCAAGGCACCCGTGGCCTTAGCCTCCCCTGAAGGAGGTCCTGCCCGTCCTCCCCAGCCCATATGACCACCTCACCCAGAGATAAAGGAGCTCGCCAGCCTGGGTGCTCTCTGTCCCTCCAGCTCTCTCTGTACGGTATCTTGGTGTCACAGGATGTCCTTCCACCAAGCTGACCAGGGAGCTGCTGGCAGCCTCTCCTGTGGTTAGACAGGGGACTCCCAGGCTGCCAGTGTGCGTCTCATCCTGACAGAGGGTGGGAGGTGAGCTTGGTTCCAAGGCCCAGGGACCCTCCTAGAGGGATGGACAGCCTTACAAGCTCCCTTGTGTTTTTGCATATCTGGAGAAGCTGCATCATCTGTGGGTAAGAGGTGGTGCAAAGAACTGCTCTAAGTTCTACTGTGGGGACAGGAAATTTGTCTGTGCCAGCCCAAGACCCCACTTAGCAGTGATCATCACATCCTTGTCACCACGTATACACTGCACATTAACAACTATTCCTTGTCTGCCTCCAACAAGATACTGGGCTCCGGGAAGGCAACGGCAGGTCTGAGCTGCCTCAGTTACCCCAGCCTCTAGCTAGGGCCTACCTGAGTGAATGGCAGTGGACAGCTGAGTGAGTCGAAGGAGGATGAAGATGGATGGATGGAGGGATGGGTGGGTGGATGGGTGAATGGATGGAGGAAGGGTGGGTGGGTGACTGGATGGATTGGTGGGTGGGTGGGTGGATGAATGGATGAATAAGTGGATGGCTGAATGGATGGATGAAGGGTGGGTGGATGGATAGATAAGTGAATGTGTGGATGAATGGGTAGGTGGGAGGGTGGGTGAGTGGATGGATGAGTGAACAGATGGATAGATGAGTGAACATGTGAATGAATGGACGAGTAGGTGGGTAAGTGGATGGAGGGATGGATGGATGGATGGATGGATGGATGGATGGATGG